>NC_141036.1:41437500-42037500 GCF_052040795.2 Danio rerio | reverse complement strand
TGCACCCGCGGCATAAAAAACCTAACGCGCCATTATTTTAATTCTATAATCGTGAAGAATGAGCCATAAGATTGAGATCGTTGACGGTGCTCTCCAGCGGCAAGTTCCTGGCGAGTGAAAAAATTTGTATGCAGAAATAGGACAAGAGGAAAAACATTTTAAATTATATAACAAGCATCGTATTCTTTCAAATCCTCGCCCAGTTTTAGTACAAGTTGTGTTATTTATATTTGTGGCTGTGAAGTTTATTAATATATATATATATATAGGCTATATATATATATATATATATATATATATATATATATATATATATATATATATATATATATATATATATACCTGACCAGCGCTGACAGCAAACGCATAAAGGACAGAGTGAAAGAATTTCTACGGTCCACACGAACCTCTGTTAGCGCCCACCGACGTCTTCAGTATTAGAGACAACTTAAAAGAAAACATTCAGCTATTTTTGTATTTCTATTTGCTTTTTTTCCTCAGAATAAATATATCCTCTTAACCAACTGTATGACTGTTTTTTCCCGATTATACGCAAAAGAAATAGTTTTTAACGTGTTTTTCATGCTTTATTTCTAACACGTTTATGAATTATAAGTTTTAGCCTAAGGTTACCAGACAAAACAACAATAACAACATTATTATACATCATAGTAGCATGTAGACAATAAAACATAAAACAGGCAACATATCGACTCATGCGCACACATGAGGCCCGTTGCCAGCCTGGTGAAAGGGATGGTTCTTTTTTTTCAAGTGGACCTTTTTGCAGTTATACGCCTCAGTTTCCATTTAACTATGAGATTTAAATACTACATTTTTGTGACTTTTTTGCTGGATTAGCCAGTCAGATGTCATTATAACCACACTTTTTGATGTACTAAAATATTTCCTAAAAAGTGCAGTTAAAAAATTCAAACAAGAGAAATTTTTAAAATACAAATTTATTAAATCATATGTCATTAGAAAAATAGCAATCTGTTTTAAAGTTTTAAAGTAAAAAAAAAAAATATATATATATATATATATATATATATCATTTATTAGACAAAAAACACACTGGCCAAACCTTTGACAGCTTTTTCTTCTTTTTTCGCGGTTATGCGCGCATTAGCCTATATTTCATATGCATATGTAAGGTGACTGAAATTAAAATTAAAATACAAAACATACTGATCCATTAAGTAAAAAAACAAAACAACAATTTTACTTTAAAAAGAAGAACATTGACGTTAACATTATTTTATTATACTTTAAGTGATCTGATTGAGGTAGGTCACGTTTATCAATAGTAAATTTTAACCTAAGTTTATATTAATAACATACAGTGCATTGTTCTTTACCATACAAAATAAAAAATAATAAAAGAAACATTATACACCATAGTCGCCTGTAGCCTAAAAAGGCCGCAAATCTTTTTAAATGCATTAAAAGGCAAGCGCATATCTAAGCCTTGAGTTTGTTCACACTCTGCCTGTATTAACTTACATGCTGTATTTTAATATAGCTAATTTTGATGAATTAGCTCTAACCTTTGACAGTTTTTTTTTCTTTCCGCGGTTATGCGCGCATTATATTTCAAATGCATATGCAAGGTGACTGAAATTGAAATTAAAATACGAAACATACTGGGCCATTAAGTAAAAAAACAAAACAACAGTTATACTTTAAAGAGAACTTTAAAGAGAACATTGTTGTTTTGAAACAAAAAAATAACTGAAAATTATTAAAAGTAAACCTGCTAGATATGTCCTGCGGCAAAATTATTTTATGAAGCAGTATTCAACTTAAGCTCTTTAGACCATGCGCCTGACCGTTTCTTAGTGTTTCACCACATGTCCTTAAATACATAAGGCCTATTTTTATTATTTTTCATTATTCGTTTATTATTATGTACAATAATTGTGACATAAAATTAAATAGTAAAATATAATCAACAACGAAAATGTAAATAAAAAGGTAAATTAAAACATAAATGAAAAGGTCTTGTGTTAGTCCTACCAAAATAGCAAACACTGAAAATCTCTTTACATTTAGGCTAAAAGACTGCTTTAATTTTTTAATTTAGGCATACTTAGAATATTTGTACTAAATGTTTGTGCTTTCATTTTAGTTGTCTTTTACTTCTTCAATTCTATTTTTCAAAAAGAATCCTCTTTGCACTTAAAAGTTTAGAATAACAATAAATCGTGTTAACAAATTTTAAATGATTAATAAAGGAATTATAAGGCTTTGACTTATTGTTTAATCTCATTTACAAGCACAAAAGCATATTTAAGGCTGCTGTGTGGGCTATTTCTGTCGGTTCGCATCCCATCCCTTTGCGCCCCCTGGCGGCTCATTCACAAACTGCGGTCATACACTAAAAACAAAGCGGCTCCTATTTCAAACGGCGGCGGTATATGACGCGGCGGTAATAGTCACTTTGAACTCTCACCTACTGTATCATTTGAGTTTATCACCAGAGCTATAGAAACTGTATTATGCTTAGAAAAAAAAACAGCACAGTATCAGATCTGTATTAATCAATGCTCAGAATTTTTGGTATCGAGATCGGATCGGTTCCAAAAAAAATGGTATCGGTGCATCCCTAGAAAAAAATAAAGGTACACAAACTGCCATGATGTTTCAAGGGGTTAAAAGAGAACATGGTTGTATTTTTGAGTGCAATATGTACACTTTAGGTTTTGGTTTTAAGATACTAATGTGGAGCTTTACATACAAACACAAACTTTGAAAAGCCCCAGCTTTAGCACAATTACTGAGAGTGTATTAGCATTTCATCATCATCATCATCAAAAAAAGAAGAAAAAAGAACATACCTGAAAACTTGCGTAACAAACATCCACCACAGATGTTGGCCAGTTTTAGAAACAATTTCACAAGTATATCTGAAAGCTTGAACAGTTCAATTATATTAATACTAGGGATGCTCAATATAATCGATTAACCGTTAACCAAAAGGGTGCGTTTGTAACCGATTAATGCTATCAGTTAAACCATGAAACATATTATTTGATATATTTTTAGTTTGGCTGCATAAGGGGCCGATTGAATGCGCCTTTGCGTTAAGAGGGGCATCTTTTGCTCGCGGCTCATCCCAGAGCAGCAGTTTGTGTTGTCAAGACAACTACAGAGAAGTTTTAAAGAGCATGGTTTCCGCTACATTCATTCTTCCATGGCGGGGACCAAAATGCATCCCGCCACGGCTACATTATCCATTCAAAACATTCAGTTATTGTTGTTGTTTTTAATAGCGGATTATAATCGCATCAAAATGTATTAAAAGGTAAGTGGATTATAACGCAAACTTTTCTGTAACCGTATAGTCTGTTTAACCCTTTGGCGTAACGTGCTGACTGACTGACAGGTGCGCGATGCGTGAGGCCAGAAAACACGAATAGCTTTCAGTTAAGATGAACACAGTTTCTATAGTTCTACTTTATTTAAAGATAAAGGAATATGGCTCTGCATATAATCACTCTATCTTGCTAGAGTTTATAGCCGTTTCGCTTTACTTCAGGACGCATTATTGCCGCTCTGAAGGTCTAATCGCTGTTTTAAGTTATCCAGAGCTGGATGAATATACAAATCTTGAATATCAATTTATTATATATTATTAAATATTACAATTGTAACAACACAGACACAATCGATACCCTGCTGATTCAGTCGTTTCATGAGAAGAAGCGCGGTCCTCTCTTCTTTTTTCCTTGTCAACATAAAGGCAGTGAGGTGCGCCTTGTTTTCGGCCCCTTGTTTAACTGCAAGGCATACTTAACTTGCGGGACGACAACGTATAACCCGTGCCTACAGACACATTTGCCAAAGAAGCAAAATGGAAGAAGAATATTGCTGTTTAACAGACGTGTTGATGCCAAACTAGCGCTGATGTTGACCTGGATCTGCATCATAAACACAACAAATAGGCTTTACCTTTTATTTTATAGCTTATAAAGCATGTATGCACAATAATGTAACATCATATTTAAACAACAAAACTGTTTACAAAAAGTCAACCTATGCGCACGTGTTGTTGTCTTTTCATCACGCAGCGCGCGCACTTGAACTGCCAGAAAGAGAGAGAGGAAACCATATCAGGACATATTCTTTAAAATAATGATTTCTATTAAAATGTAAAAAGGTTTTGTGATTATAATAATGACAGCGGGGCATTAAATAAATGCATATTTTCCGTGGAGCTGGCGATTTGAGAAAGTCTGCGATTTTATTTGACAGAAGAAAAAAAAAACATGATTGGCGAAAAAAAAACAGCCTATGCCGGTTATTAAAAAGAATCAGTCAGTATTTTTGTTTTGTAATATAAATTAATTATTGAAGTGAAAATAATTTAGGGCAGTCCTATTTATTTTATTCATTTTATTTAGTTCTTCTCTTATTCTGTTCTTCTGTGCTAAACACTGCAAGTGCGTAAAGATGCTCTGTTGTTTTGTTCTATTATTAATATGCTAGCACAGTGGTTCTCAAACATTTTTCATCAAGTACCACCTCGGAAAAAAATTGTCTTTGCAAGTACCACCATAATGAGCAGTTTTGAAATACAGTAGCGTATTAGGTCTAGTTAAGCAGCTTAAGCTCTGTACAGTTTAAAAAAGAAATAACTCCTGGTTTGTTAGCACCTGGAAATGTTGCCTAGACCTCATAAATATAGGCTTTATGTCATCATATTCGTATATAAATCATTTTTGATAATTTCTTTAAATATATGAAGCATGTACATATTACATATTTGATTCATCCGCGTACCACTAGAAAGAAGCCTGCGTACCACTAGTGGTACACGTACCACAGTTTGAGAACCACTGTGCTAGCATATAAAAATAAATTAGTATTTTAAAATGCATTATTTAATGTGTCAGACACAAAATAGACACGTCAATTTGTTTAATATAAAATTAATTGTAATCTGACCAGTTAACCGTTAATAACCGATTAATGAGCGACGGTTGTCGGTTAGCAAAATTAACCGAAATGAGCATCCCTAATTAATACATTATAATTTTGGAACAAATACAGAAATACAAAATAACAGGGCATGGAACTTTAATCATACCTCTGAATGGGGGAAATTTTCTTGCACATTTAACTGCTGTCTTCCAAGTCCAGCCATAGTGAGATGTACTTCTGCCTCTCCTTTTGGTGTTTTTTCATGCTGTTTGTCCAGCAGGTAAAAATACATTAATAAGCTTTTACATTGCCCCTTATATGGTGCAAAACAGCTTTTCCCTCTACGCTCCTCTCGGAAAAACCCAGGAAATGACCTACAAATATTTTCTCATTAGTGTAGGAACAATTTGTATTAGAGAAAAAAACACATTAGATTCTTCTACACACACAGTCATCCACTGAATCTCACACCTCATTTCTTGCTGAACTGACTGGCTCTGGAAACTTGATGTTGTCCTCTCTCTCTGTGTTGAACTAATCTCTCTTAGTTGGTTTGTGTTCTCTGGTGATCTTAGGGTGTTGGTGAGCCTCGACACCAGGCTTTGAGCAGCAGATATTATTTCTCCAAATGGAACCTGATAAACATTAACATAAAATTAAGCTGTAAGTCATGCAGAATTATGATTGACAATGGTTAAAGAGGGTAGACAGACAGACAGACAGACAGACAGACAGACAGACAGACAGACAGATAGATAGATAGATAGATAGATAGATAGATAGATAGATAGATAGATAGATAGATAGATAGACAGAACGATGGATGGATGGATGGATGGACAGATTTTATTTAGGTTTTAATGCCATATCAGCAGCATTGGCTATATTCATGGCAAAAAACATGTACTAAATATACAATTTATAATCATATCATATCAGTTAGCATGATGACGCTCATTGCAGTTAGTAAACAATCTTAGCAAACATACATTTTAAAATAACAACAAAAAACATACAAGTAGCAAGCAACAACACTGAAAACAGTCATATACAATCTTTTAGTTAGATTAAAGATAAATATTGTAAAACACCTTTTCAAACAGCTCACTTCAAATATTTCCAGAATAAAAACATTCTCCAATATCATTTAAAAACACAATGTGTATTTTTACATGATATTAGAGAACGTTTTTATTCGGGAAATATTTTAAACATATTAAAATGTTTTATCGGTAAAATATTTTTACACAAGTCACCAATAGGTAT
Organism: Danio rerio; assembly: GCF_052040795.2. Taxonomy (NCBI): domain Eukaryota; kingdom Metazoa; phylum Chordata; class Actinopteri; order Cypriniformes; family Danionidae; genus Danio; species Danio rerio. The sequence continues at coordinate 42,031,308 of NC_141036.1, read as the reverse complement.
TTCTTCCGCTTTTCATAAATATGCGAGTGTAAGCCATGAGTGTCTGATGCTACATCTTGTATGAACAACCTGGTCATGTCTATTTTCAAAATGGTAATTATTCCTTTCATTAATTAATGGATTCACTACATACCATGTGTTTTTCCTACATTCATCCCATTCCATCTGCCATTTCTCATTAACATACAGATTTAAAACAGGTTTAACATCAGACACAGGAAGTTTACGTTCTGTTATCTCCAACTTCTATCTTCCTTTATCATGCTTTATCTGCACGCTCATTTCCAACTCATCCCATATGACCAGCCTGGTATCCAGCAGAAAATAATATCAAAGTCTTTAGTCTTTAAAAGGTCCACTTTTTCTATTATGCTAAAAATCTTAGTATGATCAGTTTTCATAGATTCAAGTGCTTGTAAGCAGGACATAATCTGAGCTAATTAAAAACAGACAGACAGATAGATATTGGGCATTTTTCTAATTCTAAGAAACGAGTCTTATGTTGAGCAGGTAGATTTGAGGGAATAGTCACTATATGAGACAAAATATACTTTTTTGGCTATTTGCTCAAATTATTTAAGTTAGGTTACTCTACTTTAGATAAGAATTCTCTTCATAAAGACTTTGTAAATTGCTATAAATATATAAAAACGTCATTTCTGCTTAGTAATGTGGATTGCTAACTTAAAGATAATATAAAAACGTATATCTGAACATATAATCTTCTCTCATAAATCAATGAGGAGCTTATTTATTCAGCTTTCAGATGAAATACGAGTGTTTAAATGACTGCCCCTCATGATTTACGCCCATGGGTCCGGGTCACTTATTTAACCAATTGCTAATCTGCACAGACTTTATTACATTATTCAATATATTTTCCCACTCATTCGGTGATAATAAGATAAATTAACGTAGATCTCAAGTTTTTTAAACAATTGATGGATTTGATTCAGTGTCATAAAAATAAGCAAAAACCCTCAAATATTTAACTTGCCTTTTGCTGATATCTTCTTTATAATAGATCAATAGTCTATCTGGCTTTCAAAAACACTTAATCAACAGATGCCATGTTATAGTTAAACACCGTTAAGTGATTCACTGAGAAGTTCTGCGCTCGCTGCCTGTCAAGTTCACTTACGTTATGCTAACTTAGCTTGCTATCCTCGGCCCGATCTTAATTTTGATTCTGTAAAATGTCTAAGAAACACAGCGAAAATGGACCTCATTGAGTCTCAACCTTTATTACAGCTCATGGAGGACAGTTCTCAAAGAGGGATTAACAAAAGTCTTACCTGAGACGGTGTGTGGGAGCTGCCCAGACATTTTGTTCGGGGGGCTTCCTTCAGTCAGGATTCAGGATCTCATCACGCAAGCGCACTGTTGTGATCGATGACTCTGGCTCGTTTATTAATGCCTGTGACCGCGGTGATGTATTTTGACAGTGGACTGTCGCTGTTTGATTCGTACTCTTCGTGTCCGTGGTGAAACTATTTCGTGTCTGTAAAGTAACGTCACAAGTTATGTTCCGTTTTCCTTTGCGGTTTCATAATTGCAGATGCGTGAATTTTATAATTATAACAGAAATTTTATTCCATAGGTTAGCAACTTCACGTACTGCCGCCAAGACATCCTCGTTTCCATGACAACTAACATTAGACTCCGGAGCTCTCGATTTCTTAGCAGCAGACTTCTGGACAAGAGTCAACGCATCGTGATTCCGTATTACATTGTAAATTCAGTGCAGAGCTAAAGGCCGATGCAGAGTCCTCAAATTAATCAGCCGTGTTGGACCCGTCAAACATCAATCATGCCAGGCCTTGCGTGATTAACTTTATTCTTCCCTCTTTTCCCCATGCAGAGATGGCAAAAGAGTTGTATAAGGTCCACGCGTATTTTATAATGTTATCACGAGCCCTAAACAGTAGGTTAATATGCCACTTCACCTTTTACACCCTGAAGAATAAACGCGAACACCTGTACCTACAGGACCCCCATCCCATCTTTGGTCTGGCCCTACGCTACGTCATAAATCGAACGCGCTCTGCACCGCGAGTGTCAGAATCCACCAGACGCCTGACAGAACAGACGTGTATTGAGGAACTTTTCATTTGATACTCAGACAAGGCGAAAACTCAGATAATTAACTGCAGTAAACTCATTTATACACCCTAGAGAGCGTTATTTACTGCTAATAAATGGAAAAAAGTATGTTACATGTTCCCGGTCCTTCCGGACAAAGAAGACCGCCATGTAGACAGAGGATAGGGCCTTCTCCTGGTTCTGGTACATTTGAATGTATTTTTAATGTTTGATTGATGTTGTTTAACCCTTGTGTTGCTGTTTCATACACACTGGGGTCATTTGGCCTCAACTTTCTCTCAGTTTCAGCAAATGGAGTGATTTTTTTAGTGACAAACTATTTTGACATATTTTGGGAAAAGGCTTTTGAATTAAAAAAAGTTTCAAAAAACTTAATTCGGGGCAAATTGGCTTTGTTTATGTTGTTGGCTGTTACGGGTTAAATTGCTTTATTTTTATACTGTCTGTTCAGGCATAACTAGAAGCTGTCTCAAATGAACATGCTGTTTTTATCTTTCAGTGGAAGCAAAATATGACCTGAAAGAAAATATTGGAGCTGGCTGCTACGGCAATGTCTATCGTGGTATCAGAAAAATGGACGGCAAACAGGTAAGTCTATTCACCCTAGTCCAGTTTAGAGGACATCAACTTTAGAGAAATCATGTTTGATTGCTCACTCATGTTTAATTCTACTTTTCATCCACAGTTTATCATCAAGTCGACTACTTCAGAAGTTGACAGCAATGTGGTAAGTCTGAAAACATCATGCGTGATTCATATTTGAAGCATCACAAAATACATTTAATAGATGAGTCTGTCTGCGGCTGTGGTTATACAAATATCTACTGATCATTTTGTGATTCACTGCTGTTTTCTGTTTATTTATGGTTATGATGGGAATTAATATGTGCTCTGCCGAGTTTTGATGCTGAAAATTTAACTCTGCAGTTTAACAGTGACTTTATATACATATAACAGAAAAAAGTAGTCACATGCCAATATTCAATAATTCAGTATATCATAATAATGAACATGCACAATGATGAATAATTATTATTTACACTTTTAGAGTGTCTTTTAAGATTATTTTATTCTGCAACATGTTGAACCCTTATTAAGCCATTTATTTTCAAACATGATGCTTTTCTCATGTTAATCTGGGCTACGACTTTGGGAATTCAGAGACTGTTTGTCTTTGGTTCGTTAACTCTGTGCAGTAAAGTCCTCTCGTTAACATCAGTTAATTTATCTAAAGTAGTTTAGTTTATACTTTATTATAGTGTTACCTATTATTGTACTTTATAATCTTTTTTTACATGTATTTAATAAGCAATACACTAGGTATTGTTGTAATCATACCTGATAAAGTAATCTGTTTCACAGCTCAGCTTAATATCTTGATAAAATCAAAGCTTCCGCAATTCATCACATTAAAATCTAATACCGTCTGAAGCCGAATTACCAGATTTTTACATCACAATTGACAAAACCAGTGCAGATAATAAACATCAAGCTCCCATAATGCATTTCAAAAGCATAAATAAACACACAGAAAAAAAACATGAATCACAAAATACGGAAAGCTGCTGATTTACAGATTTTCTTTTACAGTTATATTGAAAAACAGGATTACATGTTGTTGATATGCAGCTAATGTGCACTTTATCTTCAGCCTGGATATCCGTTACCCATACCAATCGAAGTGGCCATGATGACAATTGTGAGAGATCCCCCCAGCCCGCTGCTCATCAAGCTCCAGGAATGGTTTTTAGTTAAAGTGGAGAAATTGCCAAGAGGAGTAAGTGTATTTATACAGCACATTTCATGCACAATGCGCTGCAGGAGGGTTTGTCTCGTTTCTTATTGTCGTTTTAATTTTGTAAATTCAAATTCCTAAATCAAGAAGCATTTCTGGACATGTAAATAACTTTGTCTTGTTTTCAGAAAAGCTTGTGGGTTAATGATATGCCGGTGCGGTAAGCAAAATAAACTCATTTCTACTTTAAAATCTATCCTGAATGTAACTGGAAGCCAGTGTAAAGACTAGGCATGGGCCAATAACTGTTTTTAAGGTATGGAAAAGTCGAGGTTTTAAAACTGCCAAATTTTCTGTAATACCGTTGTGTGAGATATATTATTTACAGTTTTTTTAGGACAACGGTATCTCCAGCTGAATAAATATCCAAAAATGCTGTTTTAAATAGTAAAGAAATCAGTGTTTTTGAAACAAATGAGGGCCGCAGAAGTCAATTAATCTTTTGAATTATTTAGCCTGACATGTTTACTGCCAAAAAAATATTATAAATCTATTACAAAATAAAATATATTGTTTTCAGAGGGGAACAAGTTTGTCTTTTACCCAGACATTCAAAAAGACTACATATTAGAGCAGTAATCACAATACCGTGAAACCGTGATATTTTGATCCAAGGTTATCATACCGCCACAATCTAATACCGGCCCATGCCTAGTAAAGACTGACCTGAGGACTGCTGTCGTGTGCTTTATTTTAACTCATTGCATCTGCTTACAGAAAGTGTGTAAGACAATAATGTTGGTGATGGAGTATCTCGGCCCGTGCAGAACACTGGAGGATTTCCTGCAGAAGCACCAACACCTGGAGGAGAGAGTCGCGCGTACGCTTATCCTGCAGATTGTCAAAGCAGCGCAGGAGTGCTTGAGGCGGAAAATTTGTCATCATGATATTCATGATTGTAATATCCTCGTCATCGACCGGCCTCTGCAAATCAAGCTAATTGATTTTGGCTGTGGGATGCACATCTGTCATGGTAAGTCAGATTATTTCAGGAGGAAGCCGAAAAACATTCATTAGTCTCTGAGACTCAGTTGAATGGGGCTTTAGCTGAACTGCTTGCTCAACACTAAACCTCTCTTTCTGACAGATCCAAAGAAATACCCACCAGACACAAGGATATCTCCAAAGAAGGCGGTTAAAAACACAGTGAAGCAGCTGTTTGGCATCATGCGGGAAATAGAAAAACAATGTTCCAGCATACCTGAAGGTAAGAAGATGACTGGGACTGACACTGTTCATCCCTCCTGTTGACTTATGGGTCAGAATTGACCCTGGCCACATTTTACCAGCAGAAAAACCCAAAACAATGTTTTTCTTTATCTTGAGGTTTGGTGACGGTTTCTAAAATGAGGCCAACATTAGAAAAATATATATTATATTTTCATGAAGACTGAACATTAGGGCACAACAGGAGTCATTCAGGTCAATATTGAGCTGTGTGTGTGTGTGTCCACCATTAACTAACTTTCTCTTTTAAAATGTTACAGAATTCATGGCATTTATGAATACCTGCATTACCCTTGGGGATGATGATCAGAGACTGCAAACAGTGCAGCAGATTCTGGATCAGCCATGGCTAAAAAACCAATAAAAATAAAGACTGTTCTAGATATGTGTAGTTTATGCTTTCCACCCTGAAAGAGGACCTGTTTTAGAGGAGATTTTGGAGCACGAGGGGTTCAGCATGACGCAGAGGCTTTCAGCAGCAGGAAATGGTTTCATTCTTCCATGTTTGATGTTTGTCATTTGTTGTTTTCCGCTTCTGCTTCCCAAATTCCTGCGAGGGTTGCAGTCAGAGCTGCATGTAAATGAGGGCCAGTTGAAGCCGCCATTAGAGTGACGTCAGCTTTCCTCCTCACCTGATTGGTTGGAGGGAGGAGGTGTCAATCTAGAGCTAATAGACCAATGGGGAGGCTTCAGCCGGCCCTCATTTGCATGCAGCTCTGACTGCGACACTTGCGGGAGGAAGTGCAGAATGTGGGAAGCAGAAGTTATGAAGAGCTTTGAGAATGGTGGTCTTAATATGCTGGATTTCCGTACATTAAATAATACTGTCAAAATTAAATGGGACAAAAAATATTCTCTAAAATCCAACATCAATCTGGAACTTTATTCCAAATTACATATTTTCTTAATTTGGATGGCTTAATTGTTATTACTCTGTAACTATAATGCTGATAAAATACCAGCTAAATTATCTCAATTTCATAAACAAAATTTCTTAATCGATTCAATACTCCCATCCCCCCTAAAGAATTTGCTGTCGTATTTGATGCCATACCATCTGGAGTTATTAGGTTAGTCCAAGGCATTCTCTATCCTTCTACTTCCCCCCTTGAGACGCTTCTACTACAAAGGTAGGAAAATATAGTTTCTCTGCAACTTCTTCAAACAAATCAGTACATTTACATTTAGCAGACTTACACATGAGGACGAAAAAAGAAATTTACACAACTATAAGAGCAACAATGAATAAGTGCTTTAGGCAAGTTTCAGGTGTGTAAAGTGTACGAAGCAAAACATTAGTAAATTATTTATTTATTTTTTTGTAATACAGTTAGCGGTGGAGCCAGAGAGGCAATTGCAGATTAGGAAGAGAAGTGGAGACTAAATAGTTGAGTTTTTAGTGGTTTCTTGAAGACAGCGAGTGACTCTGCTGTTCTGATGCAGTTAGGGAGTTCATTCCACCAACTGGGCAGATTGAGCGCGAGAGTTCGGGAAAGTGATTTCTTCCCTCTTTGGGATGGAACCACGAGGCGACGTTTATTCACAGAACGCAAGTTTCTGGAGGGCACATAGATCTGCAGAAGTGAGAGCAGATAAGAAGGAGCGAAGCTAGAATTCGCTTTGTAAGCAAACATCAGAGCTTTGAATTTGATGCGAGCAGCAACTGGCAGCCAGTGCAAACGGATGAGCAGCGGAGTGACATGTGCTCTTTTAGGTTCATTAAAGACCACTCGTGCTGCTGCGTTCTGAAGCAGCTGAAGAGGCTTGATAGAGTTAGCTGGAAGCCCGGCTAGTAGAGAGTTGCAGTAGTCCAGTCTGGAGAGAACAAGAGCTTGAACAAGGAGTTGAGCTGCATGTTCAGATAGGAAGGGTCGGACCTTTCTGATGTTGTAGAGTGCGAATCTGCAAGATCGAGCAGTTCTAGAGATGTGGTCAGAGAAGTTTAGTTGGTCATCAATCGTTACTCCAAGGCTTTTCACTGTTTTGGAAACAGTAATGGTTGCCCCATCCATCTGCATTGAAAAGTTCTGATGTTATTTCCTAATGGAACTGTATCAGTTCCAAATGTGACTTTTTTTTATTTTATTGGAATTCTTTTGTTTCAGATATTGATTGAAGAAATCAAATATGGCTCATCCCAAATAGCTACTTAATTACAAATAAGATAATAGAAGTTTCATTTAGAACTATTCACCATACACACTCGGTCAATACTCTCTTAGTAAGATATAAAAAAGATATTGATATTAATTGTTCATTTTGTAAGCAACACAAAAAAATAAGTGCCTAGTTCACTTATTTTGGCAATGCAGTTTTTCTAATTTGCTTTGAAATGATTTTTCTTTTTCTTATTAAGAATGTTGATAAAGATTTTTCCTTACTATGGGAAAATGTTTTGTTAATAATAAAACGGATGCTATACATAAAAAAATATTTTTTTTTCTTAATCTTCTTAATGTTATTTACAAAATTGTATATACATAAATGTACATTTTCAAACCAAAAACCCTTTTTAATATCTTGCTCACTGAAATGGAGCATTACTTTAAAACAATTTCTAACTCTTTTACAAAAAAATGCTTTAAAAACAACTGAAATGTGTCAATTATATAATCTTTTTCTTTAATATATGATGTATATACCCCTACTGTTAATTTTTTTTGTTGTTTTCTTTTTTAAAAATGTTTTCTTTTTGTCTTTCCATTTTCTTTATAATGTACTGTGATTGTATATTTTTACTTGTCTCATAATTTTTAAAAAATGTGGAAGCGGAAAACAGCATCATGTCAGAAAACAATGGAAGTATGAATTCCTGATGATCTGATTTCGTCACTGACCACATGTGTGCTGCTCTTCTATCATTTCTGTGAAACTGAGACTGTACGCAGAGCGGCCTGCGAACCCCATGGAGTGTGTTGAAGCTGTTTTCTGCTGATCAAACTGTAAACTATTGTCTTCAATAAACTGTATCTCTGACTCCTGCTCTTTGTTCATCACACCGGCTCCTTGCATTAACACAAGTCAAATCCTTCAGCGTAGTGATACGGCACTGTAATGCACTCAAAACATGCCTGAACTACTTTATCTGTGTGTTGATCTGACAATAAGTGTGAACACAACACAAAACAACACAGAGAAGATCTGTTTTACAGACTGCAGACTCAATTTAGCCTTTATAGAACAATATTGATGCGTCATGTAATGTCTAAAGCACATTGCCCTGCCATTTGTGTGACTATAATGTGAAATATAAGAGTGTGTTCACTGATATGAGTAATCCTACTATAATATCTACTGAACTAGCACCAGGGCTCTTTCAGTGTCTGACCAGCAAATGTTGAGCTTTAGCCAAAGAACAATGGTTAGAATGGAAATGTCTTCATTTCACAACAGTTTTTAACAACACTCAGAAAAGTTTTGTGGAAAACTAATGGAAACACACTTATGCTTCAGTTTGTGCTAGTGTTACATCTACACAGCACAGTACACTCAAATATAAGCTAATAAGTAAAGTGAGCCAGCTAGTGTTCACTGAGTTAAAGAGACCCCTGGTGAAAATAAGTACATTGCAAGTATACTAACCAAAAGTTAACTTAATTTAAATATATTAAAAGTATTATTACCATACTTTTATATATGAAGAGTTCAGATGCAAAAACCTCTAAGCGCCATCTGAAATGTTCTTCTAAAACGACCATTTTTGTCAGCCTCCTATGTTGAATATGTTTATGTTCAGTTATTTCCCTTTAAAGGCAATGTAAAAAATTATTCGTCACTATAAAAAGTCAACTTACTGAGAAAAAGTAAGGAGTCGGAGAAAAATTTATTTATTTAGCATTTGATGTTAATATATTTAAGTATTATTTTAACTATGCATTGAACAATGAACTTATGTAAGAATGTGTCAAAGCACACTTTTAAAGCACAGTGTTAAATAAACAGTGTAAGTTTTCATTCATGCAATTCAGTTCATTACTGCCTTTAAAAAGTAATAAATGCATTAAAAGCCCATTTAAAGCATTTGTTACTGTATAAGAGATGTTGTTGATGCTGACATACGGGATGAGTATACCCAGGTGGAAATAGAGAATAAAGAGAATAATTAGCGTAGCTGCTGTTCATAGTGTTTATAAACGAGATGCAGAAACCTGTGTGGAAACCTACTAAGTGATGCCCTGAGTGTATGCTTTGCTAAACAGATAGGTATTTAATCTAGTTTTGAACTGAGAGAGTGTGTCTGAGCCTCAGACATCATCAGGAAGGCTATTCCAGAGTTTAGGAGCCATAAAGGAGAAGGCTCGACCTCCTTTACTCGACTTTGCTATTCTAGGTACTACCAGAAGCCCTGACTTTTGAGATCTTAAAGAGCGAGTTGGATTGTAGCGAGACAGAAGGTTGTTTAGATAAAAAGGAGCTAGATTATTTAGAGCTTTATAGGTGAGAAGTAATAGTTTAAATTCAATATGAAACTTAACAGGCAGCCAGGGTAAGGAGGATAACTTTGGGGTGATAGGGGATCATATTTTCTAGACCTAGTAAGAACTCTAGCTGCTGCATTTTGTACTAGCTGAAGTTTATTAATAGAGGATGCTGGGCAGCCAGCAAACAGAGCATTACAGTAATCCAGCCTAAAATTATATATATATATATATATATATATATACATATATTATTGCATTACAGACATCCTGCAAAAATAACTTGAAAGAAAATCATCCAGATTTGAAATGACATGAATGTTAAATTTTTATTTTTGGGTGCACCATTATTTTATGTATAAGGTTAACATGAATGTTTTTTTTTTATTTGTGCTTAGCCAGGTCGTAAACCGCAATAAAGTTAGTTTGACGTTTGACATTCATTAGACATTCATTTATATGGTTCATTTAGTTTTTTAATCTGGAAATTAAACTTTGCAACATAAAGGGCGTATATTTATGCCCATCTGACATATTTTTGGCTCAAACTATAACAGGAGCAAATAATTTAACTGGTTTTAAATCGAATAAAACATCACAAACTGGAACAAAAATAATTCATTCATGAAAACAAAGACTGCTACTGAAAAAAAAAACTGCTTAAACCAGCCTAGGCTGGTTGGCTAGTTTTAGCTAGTCAACCAGGCTGGTTTTAGAGGGGTTTTGGTTGTGTTGGGGTAATCGAACTAGGACCCTAATAAATGTATAAATGTTCAATAAATAAATGGTGACAAAAGTTTTCTCTTGCTAGGAACTATCCCTTTAAGTGTCGTGCGCGCGGGACTTTTATTGTGAAGGCGCAGCGCTGCTGTGTTTCCGTGTTTAGTCAGCGTCGATCATCTGACGGCTTTAGTTCCTTTAAACGGAGTTTTGCAGTATTTTTTGGGAGTATTTAATCTGTTGAAGGGAGAGTTTAGGGTCCAGACATAAAGTCAACAGTGTTCTGCTGTTTAAAGCGTACAATTCTTCACATTATGGGGCAGTTTCTTGTGTTTTGGTCGACCTTCTTGCTGATGTGCATCGCGTTCAGTTTTTCTGAATCAGAATCAACAACAACACAACAACCTACAACTGCTCCACCTGTGCGCAAACGTACGTTTTCATCTGCATCTTTCTTTATTTTCATCCCATATTTCTATTCCATTGAGGTAAAGTTGGTGTTATAGCCGCAAATTCGTTCATTGCCAACTTGTGACTCGCTCCCTATGTTGTTTACCATGATATGTTACTTTGAATATTCGGTCAAAATCACATACAAGTATGACTTGAAAACAACATTAGCTTTGTATTTCCTGAGTGGACAGCTACAATGCCCATCGCAACAAACACAACAAGTTGTTTACTTGTATGAGCAGAAACGCAAGCTTAGTGAAAGCATGACTAAACATGGAGTTCATCACTTCTCTTCAGATATTTTCAGTAGAGTATGCAAACTTACCATCGGGTACCGCGTTCCCAGAAGCTTTTTAGTCACAATTTTTTGGCAACCTGCAAAGAGAGCATAAAGTCAAAACTTATTCAACCAGAGAGATGTCTGATCACACACACACACGCACGCACACACGCACGCACGCACGCACGCACACACACACACACACACACACACACACACACACTCACACACACACACACACTCACACACACACACACACTCACACACTCACACACACACACACACACACACACACAAAGGTAAATTGAATGTTACCTTCTGGCCGTCAGATTTCCGTGTAGCCAGATAGACAGTGCCATGGTATCCCTCTCCCAGCTTCTTCCCAAGCACATATCTGTCAAGTAAAGATCCTGGAGAAAACATTTATGACATTTGCTCACTCCTGTTACTCTTCTGCTCAATCTAATCGTGAGAAAACTCTGTAAAACTCTGAAAAATAAAACAAAACCCTGCAGATTAGACAGAAAACATTACGGCAGAAGACAAACCTTAGCTGCTGTCTTTAGCTGAGCTGCTGTCTTTAGCTGAGCTGCTGTCTTTACCTGAGCTTCTGTCTTCTGCTGCAGTTTTGCTGCTGCCGCCATGTTGGATCTGGGCTGTTTTCACTCGTTTTGCAGCAACTGTGTCCTGATCCAGACATCCAGCCTTCCTCTTCAGTGCTCTTGGAGCTTCTGTGGATTCCAGTCAACAATGCATTATTAATGATCAGTTCTTTCATTAATTGGCATTTATTGTATTTGGGGATCTGTTCAAATGGCAGCAGTGCTACTAGTTTCCAGATGTTTTGTCATGAAGCTCTACTGAGAAATACTTTGCACAATACTGCATCATTCACAGGTTTAAAGGCACATTATGTGAGACTTTTATTATCAAAATCTCCAAAATCCACTAGAGGAGTGATTCATGAATGATCTCGCAGTGCATTATGGGACAGTGTAGTGTCCACTGGATGCACACTTCAGAATCTCTCCAGTAGTAGTAGGTCATCTGGGTACTTCTCACATGCTGTTTGTCAAATACTGTGAGGTCAGACATACTACTCGGCTCACATACTGTCTTAATGTACTATTTAGTATGGAAGCGTGTGATTTTAGACACAGCCAGTGTGTGTGTTCATGCTAATGATCGTATTAGCAGTGTGGTGCAAAATGTCTTTATTTATAGTGCCCTGACCTTTTAATAGCAGGGAAACTGCTATAGAATGTCTCGTACCATCACAACGGTCAAGTATGTTTGACATGCTTTTCTCTTTATTTGCCACTTGCTTTTCTTTTCTTTTGCTGCCTGCTGTTCATTCATTCTATTTCTGTTTGTTTAGCGAGGTTTTAATATGTTTGTGTTTTATTTGACAGCACAGAGCAGCATTATAACAGAAGCCCAACATTTATTTAGTCTGATAAAACAGCACACGTGATCACGAGCTGAAGAACCAGACGCGCTGGACTGTGGCATAATAAAAGCTCTGCTGCTTTGTGTCGTCGTGCACTGTGCCTTTAAGCTGACATATATATGCTCATACAACTGTAGAAGAGTAACGGTAGACTGACCTGAGCGGCTGTTCTCATCGCTGGACGTCTCTGCAGCTTTGATGCGTTTCCGCAGAGCGTATGGTTTGACTCCATCAGAATCACTCTGCAAATCATCATCCGCTTTCCTCTTCACTCCTCTTCCTCCTGATGTGGATTACAGTCAATAATGAATTATTAATAATCGATTATTTCAATATTGCCATTTATTTTACTCTGGGATTCAACAAATGGCAGCAGTGCTCCAGTTTTCCAGTCATTAAGAGTGGACTGACCTGAGCTGGACGCCTCTGTGTCGGCGTCTACACTTGTGTTCTCCAGCTCAGCAACTCTGATGCGTTTCCGGTGGGCAGATGGTTTACCTCCACCAGAAACACTCTGAAAAGCATCATCTGCTTTCCGCTTCACTCCTCTTCCTCCTAATGTGGATGACAACACAATGAACAATACACTCCTAATCTTAAGAATCATTTATTTTTTATGCCAGTAATGAAGCTTTTTCACGTTTGTTTTCAACTCTGAAAACTGGACTGACACAGTTTCAATTTACTACAACTTCTATGTTAAGCTGCTTTGACACAATCTACATTGTAGAAAATAGTTTGGACTGTGGGGGAACCCATGCCAACATGGGGAGAACATGCAAACTCCACACAGAAACACCAACTGACCCAGCCGAGGTTCAAACCAGCGACCTTCTATCTGTGAGGAGAACATGCTACCCACAGCACCACCGTGTCGCCCTATTTGAATGATTTTTTGGCACAAATAAAAGTGGATAATTTTCACACATACCGTGTATTTCTGCCAATTCAATTCAATTCAGCTTTATTTGTATAGCGCTTTTACAATGTAGATTGTGTCAAAGCAGCTTCACATAAATGGTCATAGTAACTGGAACAGTGTGGTTCAGTAACTGGAACAGTGTGGTTCAGGTTTTAGTGTTTAAGTTCAGTTCAGTTCAGTTTAGCTCAGTTCAGTGTGATATAATCATTACTGAGAGTTCAAACACTGAAGAGCAAATTCATCGATGCGTAGCTCTACCAATCCTGAACCATGCGAGGCAGTGGCGACAGCGGAGAGGGAAAAAAAACTTCACCTGATGGGAGTGAAGAAAAAAAACCTTGAGAGAACCAGACTCAGTTGGGCACGACCATTTTAATTTCTCCGCTGGCCAAAAGTCTTGTGCAGAACTTCATTCGCCGTGGTTTATGCTGGAAGATGGCCTCAATGAAGACTCGTCTGTCCCTGGAGCGTCGCTGGAATCAGACACATGTTCTCCACTCCCCACGACCATCAGCGCAGCAGCAGCTCAGGATATGGCCTGGTCCCGGATATGGAATCCTTGGGATCATCACGTCGCTGGTCTTGGATCCAATCAGTGACTCCGCCTAATCTGAGGACCTCGGGATGAGTATCCCCAGGTGAAAATAGAGAATAAAGAGAATAATTAGCGTAGCTGCTGTTCATAGTGTATTTAAGCAAGATGCAGAAGCCAGTGTGGAACCCGCTAGGTGATGCATTGAGTGTATGCTTTACTAAACAGATAGGTCTTTAATCTAGTTTTGAACTGGGAGAGTGTGTCTGAGCCTCGGACGTTATCAGGAAGGCTATTCCAGAGTGTAGGAGCCATGAAAGAGAAGGCTCGACATCCTTTACTTGATTTTGCTATTCTAGGTACTACCAGAAGCCCTGAATTTTGAGATCTTAAAGAGCGAGTTGGTTCGTAGCGAGACAGAAGGTTGGTTAGATAAACAGGAGCTAGATTATTTAGAGCTTTATAGGTGAGAAGTAATATTTTAAATTCAATACGAAACTTAACAGGCAGCCAGTGTAAGGAGGATAAAATTGGGGTGATATGATCATATTTTCTAGACCTGGTCAGAACTCTGGCTGCTGCATTTTGTACTAATTGAAGTTTGTTAATAGAGGATGCTGGGCAGCCAGCAAATAGAGCATTACAGTAATCCAGTCACGAAGTCATAAAAGCATGGACTAGCTTTTCTGCATCTGAGATGGATAGCATATTTCGTAATTTAGCGATATTTCTCAGATGAAAGAAGGCAGTTTTTGTGACATGGGATATATGGTTTTTAAAAGTTAGATTGCTGTCTAATATGACACCCAAATCTTTTATAGTAGAGCTAAAGCTAACTTTGTATCCCTCTAATTGTAAATTGAGTTGCGAGATCTGCTGTGTGCAAGATTTAGGCCCAATAAGTAATAATTCTGTTTTGTCGGAGTTTAAGAGAAGAAAATTGTTGGTCATCCAGTCTTTGATGTCTTTGATACACTCAGTTAGTTTAGAAAGTTCAGACGTCTCGTCAGGTTTAGTTGAAATATATAATTGAGTATCATCTGCATATATAGCAGTGAAAGCTGATCCCATGTCTTCTAATAATGTCTCCCAGAGGTAGCATGTAAATTGTAAACAGTAAAGGGCCTAAAACTGATCCTTGAGGCACCCCATACTTTACTGGGCAGATTTGTGAAGGCTGTCCATTAAGATTCACAAACTGGTAGCGGTCAGTTAAGTATGACTTAAACCATTGTAGAGGCAGTCCCTGGACACCTGTAGACTTTAAGCGATTTATGAGGATTTTGTGGTCAATGGTATCAAATGCCGCACTAAGATCGAGTAAAACTAATAGCGAGACGCACCCTCGGTCAGCAACTAAGAGTTGCAGCTTGCCTCTGTATTATGAATTTTAAGTGATGAAACTGTAGAAAAGTGTGATTCTGTAACGGGAGACTGACCTGAGCTGCTGTTCTCATCGCTGGACGTCTCAGCAGCTCTGATGCGTTTCCGCAGTGCATAAGGTTTACCTTCACCTAAAACACTGTGAAAATCATCATCCGCTTTCCGCTTCACTCCTCTTCCTCCTGATGTGGATTACAGTCAATAATGAATTATTAATAATCGATTATTTCATTAATTGGCATTTATTTTACTCTGGGATTTAACGAATGGCAGCAGTGCTCCAGTTTTCCAGTATTTCTCCAGTCATAAAGAGTGGACTGACCTGAGCTGGACGCCTCTGTGTCGGCGTCCACTCTTGTGTTCTCCAGCTCAGCAACTTTGATGCGTTTGCGCAGTGCATAAGGTTTACCTTCACCTAAAACACTGTGAAAATCATCATCCGCTTTCCGCTTCACTCCTCTTCCTCCTAATGTGGATGACAACACAATGAACAATACACTCTTCAGAATATAAAGATTGAGAAAATCCCCTTTAAAGTGCCCGAATTAAGTTCAAATCAACATCTGAGTTCTGACATGTTTACAGTAGAAAGTGTTCAACTTGATTTTGGCCATAATAGATAAATCAATCACTTTGATCCAGACACTGTATTGTTGCCTAGTGGCCAAAATCTCCGCATGCTCACTGGATTTAGCAGCTAACTGAGTGAAACACTTTGCACCCTGCTTCATGTTTCAGAATCTTCAGTGGTGATAAATGTATGGTGCTGAAGCTGTACAAGTTTTGATGGAGACACACCTGAGCTGGTTTTCTCTTGATAGCTGCTCATCTCTGTGTCTCTTGTGTTCTCCAGCTCTGCAACTCTGATGCGTTTCCGCAGAGCGTATGGTTTGCCTTCACCTAAAATACTGTGAAAATCATCATCCGCTTTCCTCTTCACTCCTCTTCCTCCTACTGTGGATTAAAACACAACGAACAATAAACTCTAAATCTCAATCTTGATTTTTATTGTCAATATTTCATAAAAAAAATCCTAACATTGAGAAAAAATCACCTTTTAAATAGTCAAATTAAGTTCTTAGCGGTGCAGATTATAAATATCAAACACTCAGATTTACAGCAGCAAGTTTGTAAATAATTTCATGCTTCTGTCATATTTCAGGCCCGTAGCCAGAGTGTGGGGGGAGGGGATAGAACAGAATTTGTCCTATACATAACCTCATTTGTCCTATTTTGGCTGCTACACCATCATAAATTGTGAAAATAACCTGTTGAAAAAAGCCGAATCATCTGTTGACGTCACATCAGTGTGACTTCAGCTAATCAGTATGCAAACTCATATTTTTCATGAGTCAAACATCCTCATCCAGCAAGACAACATACAATATGACAAAAGTGAAGTCATCTTTCACTACAAGTAGCCCAACGTTTATTCTGAATCTTGGACCTTATTCTTGAAGAAGAAAAAAAACACTATGAAGGTTTTGAAGCCAAAAGCGGCCCATGTTCAAGGTAATATTAATACTAATTGGGCTATTTTTGTTATCCATAAACCTTCAAAAAGTGAAGCTCTGCATTATTAATATTATTATGTTTTAGAAGGACAAATTCTGACTGAGGAAAGTTCAATGTGCTTGCCAGTTTATTTTCTCAATAAATGACAAATTTTTTTCATTTAAAACTTTAACTCTTTTTTTAAAATTATATATGATATCCTCTTAAGGGCCAAGATGTTTTTTACATGCATTTTTTTATTTCTCTTTGCTATTTGGGCTTATTGGAACCTAATTAGAATAAAAATCTAAGTATCATCTTTTGATATGATGTACTTTTAGAGAAACATGGTGTCCATATATGTGGACTCGTGGTCTGAATTTACATAAAACTCTTTCCTGAATGTTTTTGAATGCATATATAACATAGCAACATGACTACCAGAGAGTAAAAACAAAATTTTTCCCCCATTTCTGAAAGTTCAGAATAGGGTTTGGGACATTTCATATGCTGAAAACAGTTGCAGGATGACACTGTATGTCTGTAACAAAATATAAAACATTCAAAGTATTTTAAATAGCCACTTCTCCCTTTAAGTAATCGTTACAGAACTCCTATTAGTAAACCAAATCAGTTTAAACTTTCATTCATCCCCTCAGCTGTAACGTTTTTGAATTTAGGGTAGAATTTTGTATTGTATTATGTGCTTTGAGTATTATGTGTGACATGCGTGTATGCTGCAACCAAATCGCCTTCGGGAAATGTATAAAGACTACTTGACTGACTGATGATGATGGACATTCAGACAGCAGTAACGTCACCCCTCAACTGCAAAACGTTTCTCTACAGACAGTGATAACCCAGATGAGAAATTCTACAACAGAAATCAACTAAAGCTAATGAGTCCCTGTCATCTGAGTCGCTTTGCTGATCTTTAAACTCCCGCTTTAATCAGCTGTGGTTTTCTTTCTGTCCAATGACAGTGCGCGTTTCATACAAGCGAAAGAGGGTTTAGCTCAACTTGAAGTGAAAGTTGATTTTGGTGCTTGACTGGTTGCAATTTGTTGATTGAATGAACAGCAGGCAGCAAAAGAAAAGAAAAGCAAGTGGCAAATAGAGAGAAAAGCATGTCAAACATACTTGACCGTTGTGATGGTACGAGCCATTCTATAGCAGTTCCCCTGCTATTAAAAGGTCAGGGCACTATAAATAAAGACATTTTGCACCACACTGCTAATACGATTTTTGCCATACGCTTATTTCACGCAGTCACCATTTTGAAGAACCAAAGCGAGGCTGCAGTGGGAAGAAACCCAGAAGTATAAGACCAGAACTGTAAACATTGCATTGACAACACAAACCTCAAGCTGTTGCTGATATTTCAAAATGCAGAAATAGTGTGTAAACATCATCATTCAGTGAGTTTAATGTAACCCATTAAAAGCAGATTAGGCATCAAACAACATCACAGTTTCTTTAAGAGTAACACACTCAAGAACTCCTAGACTTCAGTTCATGGCAGCAGGTAAACACTGTGGGGGCTTGCCTGCTTCAGCCTATGTAACACGGTGAGTTGACAGGTGGGCAAATCGAAGCTGGTTTTTAATAAAACAAATATAATCTGCATATAATAAATAATATTGGTAAAGATATTTGCGTATTGCTGCACATCCTGTGTGTATTAAGCAATGTTTAAGCAATACGCACAACTGACTCGCTCTGCGCTGAACTTTAGACCTCCTCTCAGCTGGTCTATTGAACAGTTTAGTTCCTCAAAATAGCAACGTGCCAACAATGCGCCTCAGCACACCTCCTTTTTTAGAGCAGTACGCAAATGTATTTGCTATTTAAACAGCGTGCTGCAAAACGTCAAAATGTCCAGCTGAAACTAGCAAACAACAGTTGCATCACACCTTAAACCGGGTGTATGACAGGGCCCAGACACACGAACACTGAAGCGTGAAGCAGCCACGAAGATCATTCGAGTCATCAAGTGGATCCCTCATCTGTGTTTGCACTCAGTAAACAGCGGTGGGTGAACTGATGACCTTCACGGCCAGTCATTTCTGTTTTATTAACTCGAGTTTGATAAATGGCATCTAAAATGTGTTTGGGAAAGGTTAGCTAACTAGTGCCATTTTCCTTAACTTAGCTGAAAATGAGCTCTGACATCCCTTTTTATTTTCACTGTTCATTCAGAACGGACCTTTGGGTCACTCAGAAGGCAGTGAAATGATAAATTTGTGTCACGTTCTCTTCCCTGATAAGATATACAGCCAAGTGCACAACGTTCCTAGTAACTCCAAGCAATACTTCTGGATTTCTTCCCATTTTCTTCCTATTCGATTTCACTTTTAAAAATGCCGGTCGCGTCAAATCCCTCTACTCTTGCAGATTTTGAGATTAGGGAGCAATAAGAAAATTGTGTCTGAAACACTGCCTGAGTGATCCTACAGCTATGTTTTTGGGGGCTGATGCTCCTGGTAGGGTTTGCCATGGCAAAAACGTTTTAGGTGACAGGTCAGGCTACAGGTATGTGCCAAAAAAATTGGAATAATTTGTTTTAAAAAGTTTAACTTATGTGTTATTAGTTCACAACACACAAAATGAAGTATTTCAATCCTTTGTTTCAATTTAAATGATTATGGATAAACATGAAAAAACTCAAATCCAGTATTTCACAAAATTAGCATATTTCATTTGACCAATAAAAAGGATCTTAAACACACGCTGGCCTTCTGAAAAATGTGTTAATGTACTGTATTATGTCCTCAATATGGAGGCGATCGGCCTTCAACAAGGTTGAGGTACTATTGTAGCCCAAGTTGCTTTGATATCGGCCTTCAGCTCGTCTGCATTTCGGGGTCTGTTCCCTCACCTTCTTCTGTCATGTTCAAGGTCCCGAAAGGTAAATAAGAATATCTGTAAATTAGTGCATGTGACATCAACAGTTCAACAGTAATACATTTGATTCACAACCTGTAATCAAAACTGCACACCTGAAGTAATTCTGACCTACACTGTTAATGCTGTAGAGGGGACTCTTTCCTCTTTTGTCTGCACCACAGATGAACAATCGGTCTTCGATCTCTGCTAACATTACTGCACAACAGAAATGACGTTGTAATTAAAGAAATCTGATCTGAAATTCCTCTTCGAAATTATTATGACCTGTTAGCTACTGTCTTTGCGTAGGGCACCAGAGTCTGTGCCTGCTTCCCCAAAGAAAGTAACCTTTAGTCTCGATTTAGGGGAAGCTTTCTTTTGACGTTGCCACTGCTGCATGCCTCTGTGTAGTTAACACAATATATTAGTGCAAACAGTTTTAATAAAGTTCAAGCAGTTTTCAGTCAATTAATTTTACGTATTTGTGAGGCTTACAGCTGCTTAAAGGTTTAGTTCACCCAAAAATTGAAATTCTGTCATTAATTATCTACAAATGAAGATATTTTGCATTTAATCCAAGAGCTTTCTAATCCTCCCATAGATAAATCGTTGAATAAAGTTATTTTTGTTTAGCTTCATATAATTATAATTGAACAACTTAAGTCACATGAACTTATTTTGACTATTGTGGCGAGTCAGAGGAAAAACACATACACAAAGCGTTGGTGTTACAAACAGGTCTCCGGAGGGTGATTTATTTATATAGTGAAGTACGTGAAATGAGATGAATATGGTGCTCTTCAGTGGATAGGTGCTCTAGTGCTCCAGGGAGAATGTGAGTTTGAGTGAGAGTTCTGGTGAAGGATCGGTCAACTGCTGGAGTCCGCTAGAGAGGAGAGACAGAGAGACACAGACATTAGCACAGGGAGTCATTAGCTGCGTTTCCACTATCGCGCCTAAAGCGAGCCAGTCAAGGCCAGTCGCGTTTCCACTGTCATTTCCGGGGCCTAATCGGGCCAAAGCAAACCTAATCGGGCTTTCTTGGGGCCAGCAGCCGGCCTTATTAGGCCCGCCAAATACCTTGGGCCAGGCCCAGTTTGGCTAATCGGGAGGACCGGGAGAATTCCCGGTGGGCCGGTCCGTTTTTTGGCCGCGAGGGCCGGTGTCCCTAGCTCCAGAATCTGTTGCTCTCAGCAGTCACACTTTTTAAATTAATTTATTTACTTACTTGACTACAGTCTTCTTATTCATTATTTTACCGCAGCTCTGCTCTGCCTACAGGTTAATGATGATATTACTGATGAGTCAGTCCTTCATATACAACAGTTGTGGTCCAGTGGTTAGCACGTTAGATTACGACGCTGCCGATCCGGGTTTGATTCTTGTCTGAGTATGTTTTTTTTTTTTTTAATTATAGTTTTATTGTTAAGACATATAATACTGTTAGGGTTTTTGAACATTTAAAGTTCTAAAGCAGCTGTTTTCTCAAAAAAAAAAAAAATTTTTTTTAAAAAAGACGTGATAGTGTAATTAGAAACTGAATTGGAAATGACCTTATTTTAATATAGTCAGTCGTGAACTGCGGTGGGCCGGTCTAAGGCTTAAAACTCCAGGGCTGAAAAAGAGTCCCACTCCGGCCCTGCCTTGGGCCAAGGAGGGCCCGCTGGGGCTTCGGGCGGAGTGAAAGGAGAGGCGGGCAGTTTTCTGGTTGCACATGAGCACATGCGCCAAACAAATAAAGAAATAAGGGAAAGAAAACATCTAGCCTTATAGTCTGGGATCTTTTTGCGTATGATCACCCTTATGTTTCCCTTTTAAAATGTAAGGCTGCTGCATAAAATAATAAAGTAGTTTAAATTTATAGTGACGTTCTTTGCTGCGTTCTCCTTTATGTTTCAATAACGCATAATAATCTTTACACCATATTAAAGACACAGCAGACAGTAAAGGTTTTCCAGAGTTTTTGTCAAGGGTAAAATGTTTGTTTGTGCGCGTTTAAATGCCTGTATGTGTGTGTGAGACCGGGCAAGAGCGCTCCTTCACAGCTCTGTTATGCCGCGAGCGGCTTTTTTCTGTATTTATTTTGGAGATAATACACAATATAAATACAACAGAAAGACATAAAACTTAACAAATTACATGCCCACTTTCATAGACTTTAAACAATATAGTGTCATATCTAGATAAAATAGCCTAAGCTATATTGAAATATAATTTAAAGAATTACAAATATCGGATATATATATATATATAAATCGCATTAAATAAATAAACCAATATAAAATAAACAAAAGCTAGCTATATGTAGGTAGCCTATATACAATACTTAAATCAAACCGTTTTAAAGCCACTTATATCCTAACTTTCATTTTACAAAGACCTGTCTGAAAAAAAAGATTTTCGATATTTTCTAAAAACAATTAACACCGGAGAAGGTTTGAAATATTATTTATAAAGTATTTGGTTGCGATGATATTAATCAAATCGCGCAAACAGAGCATTATTTGGGTGAGTGAAAGCAGAATCTTTCCTACCTTTTTTTCTGTCACTCAGTCCTGCGCAGTGCTCGCTGCTTTAAACGCATCGGGGGAAAGTCCAAACACAAAATGTGTTCTTTATCCTCAAACAACTGTTTATGTTTTTATATGATGTGGTTAAATTTATAAATGAAACTTTAAATGAAGAGCTTTAGTGAATAGCTGCCGAGCGCAACAAATATGGCTATATTTTATTAGGCTACTCGCTCTTGTGCCGGAAACACTTAACACGATGTCTATCAAAACGAGGATGTTATAAAATACATGCCATATCGAGTTATAAACGAGAATTTCTGTGGCTTTATATTATGGATGTGTGCGCTCTCTGTGTTGGGTCCCTCCGTTAGTGGCGAGAGCACTCGATGCACAATGCCAACAGTCGGTCGGCGACTAAAATGTAATGAATGGAAATACACAGGTCTGTGCGTATAGACATTTCATGTAATGCTGTACAGTAACGTGTCATTTGTTTGTTTCGGTTGTCTTCATTTTAATGGTTTCGTTTCAGGATGATTCTATGGTGTGCTTTATCTGCCTGTCCTGATTCCCACTGAAGTGGGCGGGTTGTGTGACGTTTGATTCGGGGACGTTCTGTGGGCGGTGTTTGCGTGACGCGCTATGAGTGAAGAAGATTTTATTCTCTCTGTATGAAGTATTTTCTAAGTGTAAAGCAGTTAATTTTCTCTTCACAAAATGTATGTAGTGTTTGCAGCAAACATGCCAGCCTGTGTTAAAAATACAGTGATATGTCTGTGTAAGATGAGTATGCCTGCACAGGAGCAACACTAGGAGAAGGCTGAGTGACTGATTGTGTAGAATAACTGAATATGTAAAGCACTGATTATTTATGTTAAATACTTGTATGAAGCTATATGTGTCAGAAGTTAGAATGAGTAACATATTATCAAGTTATTATCCTATCATGACAATGTATGTAAACACTTAGTTCCTTTGCATAAGTTGCATCTATAATTTGCTGACATAGACCTGTAACATCTCTGTTGACATGAGCTAGTGGGCTGAGAGCCAAGAATAGCAGGACCCCTTAGACTAGAAAACCTATTCAAAAATGGTCAAAAGTTAAAAAGAGACACATAGGGGTGTGTCAAAAACATAAATAAAGGAGAAGTAGCAGGAGAGACTTTGGAAGGTGTCCAGGAGAGACTTCAGAATGCTCTGGGGTCTGCTCTGCTCTTTCTCGGCTTTATTATGGAGAATAAAGTCTATTTTCTGATATTCAAAACCTCTGGTCTGATAATTTGTAATTGATGAGAAGTCAATATTTACGACAAATGGCGCCCGCACGTGCGGCTGGAAAGAGATAGACGGGTGACACTGGACATGCTGAGGCTTGGAGGAAAAACACAAATATGTGGCCACGATAAAAAACGGTAAGCAATTTTCGCTAATACGTTTGTGTTTTTTCTACCAAGGACCTGCTTGTAACGGTAAAAAGTCACTTGAACTGTTTCTCCAGCTATAAAGAACTACAAGTAAAACTAAAAAAGTAAAAGTAAAGATATAAAAGGAAAACAATGGGGTTTTGAATACCAGAAGAAAATAACAATTTGCATGCAAATGATCTGTGTTTTCCTAAGAGGGCCTTGACGGATAGGATAAACGTTAACTAGTAACTGTTACTCATGTTTGGGAAATTTTTTAATGATGAAGATTATGCCTAGAGCATTTTTAAGTTTTAAAAGGAAGTTCTTAAAGTGTGGTGACAGTTAAGAGATTAAAGCAGATTAATAAAGTAGAGAGAAGCGCGCAAAGACCTCGGAGTACCCGTTCTGTTTTAATAATGATAAATATTATTATTCAGGAGGCTGGGGGAAAAAAGGCAAGAATCCTGTGAAATGCTATTTTTACTGAAGAACAGTAAAGACGGGAGCAGAAGTAACAGGTCACTCAAGAGGAGTGTAGTGGAGAATTCTGTGGTTATAGCTCTAAGGTTAGAGGCTGCTCGGACAGGTCACTCAAGAGGAGTGAGGTGTATTTATGTAATTGTAAGTAGTTGTGTATTTGTCTATGTTGCTGGGGTGCTTAGAAGCTATCACCTTTGATCTAGAGAGACTAGAATAGAGGTGAGGTTCAGGTTACACAGTGTAAGAGATGAGGTTAGGACGAGTGAGAAGTATGATTGTGTTTAGAAGTATGTTTGCAATAAGAGTGAGTTTAAAAGAATTATCGTTTTATATTATAATATAAAAGAAGGACTGCATATGTTGTGTGATTTTATGAACAATAAGATAGAGAGTGATGCAGTTGAGGGAAGATATTGTGATACAGAGGAGGTTTAAGCCTCATAAAATTTATTGAGATCATATTGCATTTGAAAGACACAGACTAAAAACAAGAATATACGAGTTAAACATTTTTCTGAATAATCTCTGTGTGTTTGAAGTGTTTTTAAGTATGAACTATAGGCAGAGAGGGGACTGAAATTCCTGACATGTCGACAGTCTGGAAGAAGGTCTGCTTCAGGAGTGGTAAGAATCTGTCTATTTTAAGAACAAAAGTTTCACAGGACAGATAGAAGCTAAAGAGTAAAGATATATTATAAGGTATTAAATAAATAGAAATATAAAGTAATGAATAAGATAAATGAAATAAGAAAATATACATGATAGAATAAGATTTAATAAATAAAAAGTGTTAATAAAAATGCAACTAGAAGCTATACTAATAAATATTAAGAAATAAAAAATTGAAGCATGGAAATAACTACATATGGAGATTAATAGTTATATTGATCAGGAAAAAAATTAAGTTATATTGATAAAAAAAAAGATATGTTAATAATTTGAGTAAATAAAGAATTAGAAGAAAAAACTTTAATGAATATTGATTAATTGAAGAGTTAATGATCAAATGTTTAAGGAAAATAAGCTTAAAAAAATGAATTAGGAAAATCTAAGAGACAAAAATGCTAATTTTTGAAAAGGAAAAGAAGCATAGGAAAATGGAGAAAAAAGAAGTCCAAACATTGTTTAATAGAATTAAAAGAGAAGATGTTTAAAAATATATATTATAAAGTAATATAAGATAAAAATTAGAAAAAACAGCAACATTTTGAAGAAAACAAGATTTGGCTTTAAAAGATAAAATTATGTTTAAGTGCAATAAAAAATTGTTGTGGAGTAAGTTGACTGTTGTCATCTGTTTTAAAGTCAGCTACAGGCTGTCATCTGAGCCAACAGCTATTTGTAGTAAAAGCAGTGAGTCAGATGTAAAGCATAGACACTGAGGAGAAATGAAAGAACATAATAGTGAGTTCAAAAATTATATAGTTAATATTTTATGTACTTAAAAGGTAATTGAGAATTAAAAATTGCATTTCAGATAGGAAAAATGCTTAAAGTAAACAAACATGGGGAGTTAAAATAGTACTATGAACTTGAAGCTATTGCAGTAAGGATTTTGAACAGGTATATTAGACATTAGGCCACCATATAGTACTGTTGAATTAAAACAGGTATGGAAATGTTAGAGAAATTAAAATAGTGTAAGATGTAATGTAACTAGTGAGGAAACACTAGAATAAGATTAGGAAAAATAAGTGAAGCACAATCTGAAGCCAAAGAAATTAATTATAAGAACATTTAACAAATAGAAAATTAAGCATATTTACATATGATAAAAATGATTGAGAATGAAAAATAATTAGAGAAAATAAGTTGTTAAACTACAAAAGGAGTCTTTATTTGATGAATGAAAAAATGGAAAAAAAAAAATATATATATATATTTTATTAAGTCATGAGCTAAATTCTATATATATTAATTAAGAAGACATAGGGATGAACTTTGGGGGACTGTAGTCTTGTACCTACCAGACATCTCTGAGTACACTGGCAAATGGAAAGGTGTTTGAAAAACACAATGAGCAAAATGGCTGTTGACACTTGTGACATGCTACAGCAGTGATGCAGGCACTGCATACTCAGGTTTTACTGAGGACTGAAAAAGCTACATTTTAAGATGAAACTTTAAATGTGTATTGTTAAATAATATATTATGATGAATGTTAAATAATTTAGGTTTAAGTTTCAATTGGTTTAATCAAAAAGTTCCTTAAACATAGAATGATAAATTACAATGCAGCAGACTAACTAAAGAAAAAGAAAAAGCTTTTGATAAGGCAATAATATCTAAGCATAATATTATTGTGAATGACCTAAATCAAGATTGGATATTGAAAACTGGAAAAATTCAAATCTAGAAAAATTATTTATAGTTAAAGAGAAGATTGAAACAACAATTTTAATGAATTCATAGGACATGATAAGGTCAAAAAGTAACAGTTCTAAATTACTATAAGAAAAATTGAAAGAGAAAAGTGTTTAAGAAAAAGATATTGTTTCACATGAAAACATATGTGAAAAATAATTTGAAAAAAAATATTAAGGAATAATAGTTAAAACAGAGCAAAGAGAAATTTACAAAACATACAGTAAGTTTTAGTCAGCTGATAAAAAAGTGCATCAAAATTGTATGAACAACTAGTTTAATGAGAATGCCTTAAGAAATAAATGTTAGCCAAAAGACAGTACCATAAATTAGGACGAAAAAGGAATTAATATATAGCTCTGAAAATTGATTAGTAAAAGAAAGAAGTGTCAAATTCCAACTAAATGATTGTCATTACAGGACTGAGATGCAGATAAAATCAGCCAGCATAGTCAGGGTTAAAATTAAATCAGATGTAGATTTGCCCATAAAGAAAACCACTAAATGCTGAAATAGGTATTAAACACTATTGAAAAGTTTGTGTAAAAATAGGAGCACTAATAGAAACATCTAGATAATGTAATATGCAATCTGTCCTAGACATTTCTATTTAAATTTAAAGTAGTAATAAATTATAAGTAACTAATAATATTTAATTGAAGTTAATTTGATAGTTAAAATAAATGGTTAATCAAGACAGATAAAAGACGCTTAATGTTTAGGTTATGATTTAAGAAAATCAATAAGAAAAGATTTTCCAGCTGAAGTTAATATTGTATGTAAAGATATGTTCTTTTGGATGGTAAATATTTTAAGTGGTTTGGTTTCTATTGAGTTTATTTTAGGTAACTACCAGAGGAGGGTAGAAACTTATTTGTACTCGTGTAGCTTGGTGAATAGCATATACTGTATACACCAGAATGCATAAAGGGTTATAATAAGGGAGAAGATCATAGTATGGACACTGTCACAATATGTGGATGATTGAATTATCTACAGCTTCACAGAGCTCTAGTTTAATTAAAAGACTTGAGTGGAGACCATTGCTCCAAACAGTGAGATGATGACTGTTTTTGGTGTTGACTAGATAGAGAATTATTCTGTAAACAAGCACTGTTAAGAAACTATGATGAGTAGATGATTGGAGTAATACTAGAAGCAAATTATGAAGCAGGAACAGTTATTACATCTGTGACAAGAGAAGTATTTCCTAAATTTCGAAATGCCTTCAGAAATAAGTTCATAATGGGTTTGCATTCATGAAGTTAATGAATGATCAATAAATAAAAACATCTAAAGAAGTATGAAAAATTATGAATAAAGCAAAAGAGAGAATAATTGTATTATGCTCAGTTACCAGAAATGGCTGAAAGAGGTGAAGATGATCCATCAAGACCAACGCTCAATGAAATATTTGAAAATAATAAACTTAATGGGATTAATGTGTTTACAAGTGCATTGGTGAGTGATGGCATGGAAACTGACAGAAACAAGCATCTAACACCGCATCGCATGAACTGCTATTGGGTCGACCCTTGAAAGAAACCTTGCAAGAAACCGCATGACCCTTGCAAGAAACCACATGAAACTTTGCATAAAACCTGGCATATAATCTCACATATAACCATGCACATAACCTCTTGGAATGGTTTGCAAAGATGTCTAATGCAGTAGGGACTTTTATGAAGAAACAAATAATTGCCATGTGCAAAGCGATATCTGTGCAGGAAACCAGAAAGGAGCCATGTGAGAGAGCAGAGATATAAGGTCCAATTGGTCCAGCTGATCGAGTCTATCTGTGGATGCTCTGGAGAGCTCAGGAGGAAAGGACCATATCTGGATGAGGGCAAATCCAACAGCTGCCAAAGTGGATGCCATTGATGAGGTACCAATGCCTCAAAGGAGCGAAAGGGAACAACTCCAGCAAGGGAAAGCTGACTGGAAACAGAGGAGCCTGAATATTCCAAAGCTCTAAACTACTAAGTGCCACGTGTGGAAGCAAGAGTTTATCAGAACAAAGAAAAGAGTGATTCTGATAATGTGCCTGAATACCACATACAGAAGTGTCACAAATCAAGGGATGATGAATGCACAACTGCAGATTCCAGAACTCAGACTCTCAACCACACATCTCCATTAACATCTATTAAAGTCAAGTGAAGATGCTGATAGCTCAGAAGAAGAGAAACAAGGATGAGGAAAGATCAAGATCAACATTTGATGCTTTTTACGTTTGCATATTGATTTTGTTTGCATATTGCTTTCATGGTACCTATATATAATATCACTTCAGTATATTCTACATGAGTGTGAACACTAGCAGCTAGCACTGAACCAACTGAATACTTATGCTTAAAACATTGTTGTCTTTGATGTGTTAAGAGAAAAAGAGAGTACAGTCTTTTACTTCCTTCAAATCAAAAGAGAAAGGGGAGATGTTTGGCTGGACTTCTGTCAAAGTACAGTGGCATAATCTAGTCAATTGATAACAGCTATGTGGCTAATTTCAGACACTAGATAGAGGTAATTAAGAGAACTGGATTATGAAATTGCACTTTGGGGTTAAAAGACAATAATATTAAGACTAAAGTCTTAAGAGGAGGGATTGAAGAAGATTTTATTCTCTCTGTATGAAGTATTTTCTAAGTGTAAAGCAGTTAATTTTCTCTTCACAAAATGTATGTAGTGTTTGCAGCAAACATGCCAGCCTGTGTTAAAAATACAGTGATATGTCTGTGTAAGATGAGTATGCCTGCACAGGAGCAACACAGAGACTTCAGAATGCTCTGGGGTCTGCTCTGCTCTTTCTCGGCTTTATTATGGAGAATAAAGTCTATTTTCTGATATTCAAAACCTCTGGTCTGATAATTTGTAATTGATGAGAAGTCAATATTTACGACATGAGCTACTAGCCCGACAGTGGAAACGCGACATGATTTCGGTCTCATTTCTCAACCTCCCGGGCTATTGGCCCGGCCCGGCCCGGCCCGATTAAAGCCCTGGCTCGCACTGGCCCGATAGTGGAAATGCGGCTATTGAGTGAAATGAAGCTCGTCTTCCTTGTGTTTGGGGATGGCTTATACGAGTGTCTGCTGATGAGCTCCAGCTGGGATCGATCCGTGCTGATTAAGTGACAGCTGGGGTGAATCCGGGACCAAGGCGACGTGGCATCAGCATACTCGCCACTAGGATTGGGTACCGAAACCTGCTAGGTAACCGATACGTACCATTATTAAATCAGCGTATGAATTTCAGTGCCTAATTTTGGTGCTGCAGCAAGGACGTTACGCCTGTTTCACACCACAAGCGAAAGTAGCGCATGAGCAGCGCGTACGGAGAGCAGAAGCAGCACACAGCCGTTTGCCTTTCACACCAGCTGCGTCTGCAGCGCGCAGCTCTCCGGCAGCTGCTGCAGAGATCAATCTATCTCTATGTCTATTCTATCTAGTTATGAACAGCTCTCGGGTGGAATAACTTGAGTGAACATAAAACAAAGCCGAGTAAAACTTTCTTCCTCAGTTTCAGCAGCACAGCACAGCACACAGCGAGCTCACATCATCCAGCATGCGTGTCGAACTACACTACCCACAATACACTTCGCTATGGACTACAACTCCCGTAAATAGCTAGTCTTAAATCGACCACTCCCCTCTCCTGCAACACTAGCGTGCAACTTAAGCAAAACTGATACTAAAATTGTTTTACATTTGGTTTTGTAGTTCGGGCCTAAATAAATGTTTGTTGCAGTTTTTTATCGTTTTAAGTTCATTTGAATGACTATATATAAATCAGTTGATATTTTTAACGCATTTATTGAGTAAAATTGCTACTTTTTACTGTCATTCAATGTGTTTAGGTCATTATTAATGCACGAAATAAACAATAAAAAATAGCACTTATTATTACTCCAGAATAATTATTTTTTAGGAAACAGTGTAAACACTTTCAGAAACATTATTGTAAATGAATGGGAGGGCAAAATAAATCGACTTCAGCTGTAGGCCTGTTAAAGTTTACAGGTGCAGCAATGTGCCTTGATGTACTTGAATGCTAGAAATGTGTTCTCCAACACCCGTATAACGTTACTTGTCAAATAAATAAACAAGGAAGATTATTTTGAGTTTAAGTTATTTAATTATCTTGTTTATGAAGACTGCAGAGTGATGCATGAACAAAAATGACTATGAATAATGTTAAGTATTTTGTGATATATATGTTAAAATGTGCTCCTAAAAGTACGTGGCCCCTGCCCGCCCCCACAGGTTAATAGTAAGCTAATGTAATTTCATAATGCAAATCTTAAATTCATGCTCACCAACAAATGATCAAAGGAAATGTATTAATGTAATACAGTATGAATTTATGTTTACTTTAAACTGTAATCATATTGTTCTGTTAAAATTATTTTTAAAAATATTTTGTCAAATAAAATTATTTTGTAGAGTCATCCACCATCATTTTGGGGCTAAAAAGTATCGATTCAGGCACCGTTTTGGCACCGGTATCGTTTTAAAAGTATCGATTAGGCACCGGTATCGAAAAAACCCAAACGATGCCCAACCCTACTCGCCACATTATGTTTTTGGTTCCTTTCGGGGCATTGATAAATGCTTATCCAGTAAATCTATGGGAGGATCAGAAAGCTCTTGGATTAAGTCCAAATGATCTTTATTTGTGTTCTGAAGATAAACAAAGATCTTATGGGTTTGGAACAACATTAGGGTAATTAATGACAGAATTTTCATTTTTTGGTGAACTAATCTTTTAGGATCAACTGAAATTACTCAACAGTTTTCTTCAGAAAAATGAGCATGTCTGCTTTTTCAGGAGACAGACAAGCCCGCTCCTGGCTGATAATGTCCCCAGCAGTGGAAAATGTACGCTCTGAGGTTGTGGATGATGCTTGCATGCAAAGATACCTTGATGCCAATTCTGAAAGCATTGGCAGAGTGTCATTTATGTCCCACCACCAGGTTACTGGACTTACTGAGGACAGTGTAGACGGAAGCAGTCTGTACTTATTTATTATCTCTATATCTCCTCTGTAGTGCTGCTGACGCTGGTCTGCATTCTTGCTTCAATTGCCATGTCCTCCACAGCAAACAGCTCCTCAAGGCAGAAAGCTTTGGAATCTTCTATTAACAAATGAGTAAAGAAATAAAGACAAATATAAAACTATATAAAAAATAAATTCAAACAAGTTAATTTTCTTCTGAATTAAATAAAATTAAATAGGAAAAAATAGGATTTCTTTATATTTTCTTACTAGTGCTGTTGTTGCAGATGCACTGTCTTCATCAGAGATGTCATTTCGGTTACCTGCTAAGTGCCTGTTCTATCTGCTCAGTCGGAGTCTATATTCAATAAAAAACTAGGTCACACTGAAGAAGATTTCTATTCTCTCTGTATGAAGTATTTTCTAAGTGTAAAGCAGTTAATTTTCTCTTCTCAAAATGTATGTAGTGTTTGCAGCAAACATGCCAGCCTGTGTTAAAAATACAGTGATATGTCTGTGTAAGATGAGTATGCCTGCACAGGAGCAACACTAGGAGAAGGCTGAGTGACTGATTGTGTAGAATAACTGAATATGTAAAGCACTGATTATTTATGTTAAATACTTGTATGAAGCTATATGTGTCAGAAGTTAGAATGAGTAACATATTATCAAGTTATTATCCTATCATGACAATGTATGTAAACACTTAGTTCCTTTGCATAAGTTGCATCTATACTTTGCTGACATAGACCTGTAACATCTCTGTTGACATGAGCTAGTGGGCTGAGAGCCAAGAATAGCAGGACCCCTTAGACTAAAAACCTATTCAAAAATGGTCAAGAGTTAAAAAGAGACTTAGGGGTGTGTCAAATAATCCTGTATAAAAATTGTAACAAACACACTGAAACTTTAGAAGGTGCAGGAGAGACTTTGGAAGGTGTCCAGGAGAGACTTCAGAATGCTCTGGGGTCTGCTCTGCTCTTTCTCGGCTTTATTATGGAGAAGAAAGTCTATTTTCTGATATTCAAAACCTCTGGTCTGATAATTTGTAATTAATGAGAAGTCAATATTTACCACAAATGGCGCCCAACGTGGGGCTGGACAGAGACGAACGGGTGACACTGGACATGCTGGGGCTTGGAGGAAAAACACAAATATGTGGCCACGATAAAAAACGGTAAGCAATTTTAAGCTTATACGTTTGTGTTTTTTCTACCAAGGACCTGCTTGTAACGGTAAAAAAGTCACTTGAACTGTTTCTCCAGCTATAACGAACTACAAGTAAAACTAAAAAAGTAAAAGTAAAGATAAAAGGAAAACAAAGGGGTTTTGAATACCAGGAGAAAATAACAATTTGCATGCAAATGATCTGTGTTTTCCTAAGAGGGCCTTGACGGATAGGATAAACGTTAACTAGTAACTGTTACTCATGTTTGGGAAATTTTTTAATATTATGAAGAATATGCATAGAGCATTTTTAAGGTTTAAGAGGAAGTTCTTAAAGTGTGGTGACAGTTAATAAGTTAAAACAGATTAAGGTATAGAGAGAAGCGCGCAAAGACCTCGGAGTACCCGTTCTGTTTTAATAATGATAAATATTATTATTCAGGAGGCTGGGGGAAAAAAGGCACAAATCCTGTGAAATGCTATTTTTACTGAAGAACAGTAAAGACGGGAGCAGAAGTAACAGGTCACTCAAGAGGAGTGTAGTGGAGAATTCTGTGGTTATAGCTCTAAGGTTAGAGGCTGCTCGGACAGGTCACTCAAGAGGAGTGAGGTGTATTTATGTAATTGTAAGTAGTTGTGTATTTGTCTATGTTGCTGGGGTGCTTAGAAGCCTTCAACTTTGATCTAGAGAGACTAGAATAGAGGTGAGGTTCAGGTTACACAGTGTAAGAGATGAGTTAGACTGAGTGAGAAGTATGATTGTGCTTAAAAGTATGTTTGCAATAAGAGTGAGTTTAAAAGAATTATCGTTTTATATTATAATATAAAAGAAGGATTGCATATGTTGTGTGATTTAAGAACAATAAGATAGAGAGTGATGCAGTTTAGGGAAGAGATTGTGATACAGAGGAGGTTTAAGCCTAATAAAGTTAATTGAGATCATATTGCATTTGAAAGACACAGACTAAAAAGAAGAATATAGTTAAACATTTTTCTGAATAATCTCTGTGTGTTTGAAGTGTTTTTAAGTATGAACTATAGGCAGAGAGGGGACTGAAATTCCTGACATGTCGACAGTCTGGAAGAAGGTCTGCTTCAGGAGTGGTAAGAATCTGTCTATTTTAAGAACAAAAGTTTCACAGGACAGATAGAAGCTAAAGAGTAAAGATATATTATAAGGTATTAAATAAATAGAAATATTATAAAGTAATGAATAAGATAAATGAAATAAGAAAATATTAATGATAGAATAAGATTTAATAAATAAAAAGTGTTAATAAAAATGCAACTGGAAGTTAGACTAATAAATATTAAGAAATTCAAAAATTGAAGCATGGAAATAACTACATATGGAGATTAATAGTTATATTGATCAGGAAATAAATTTACTAAATCAGTATGAATAAAAATAGATAAGTTGATGATTTGAGTAAATAAAGAATTAGAAGAGAAAACTTTAATAAATATGGATTAATTGAAGAGTTAATGATCAAATGTTTAAGGAAAATAAGTTTAAAGAAAAATGAATTAGGAAAATCTAAGAGACAAAAATGCTAATTTTTAAAAAGGGAAAAGAAGCATAGGAAAATGGAGAAAATAGAAGTCCAAACTTTGTTTAATAGAATAAAAAGAGAAGATGTTTAATATATATATATATATATATATATATATATATATATATATATATATATATATATATATATATATATATATATATATATATATATATATATTAAACAGATAAAATAAAAATTAGAAAAAAAAACAGTAACATTTAAAAGAAACTAAGATTTGGCTTTAAAAGATAAAATTATGTTTAAGTGCAATGAAAAAAATTGTTGTGGAGTAAGTTGACTGTTGTCATTTGTTTTAAAGTCAGCTACAGGCTGTCATCTGAGACAACAGCTATTTGTAGTAAAAGCAGCGAGTCAGATGTAAAGCATAGACACTGAGGAGAAATGAAAGAACATAATAGTGAGTTCAAAAATTATATAGTTCATATTTTATGTACTTAAAAGGTAATTGAGAATTAAAAATTGCATTTCAGATAGGAAAAATGCTTAAAGTAAACAAACATGTAGAGGTAAAATAGTACTATGAACTTGAAGCTATTGCAGTAAGGATTTTGAACAGGTATATTAGACATTAGGCCACCATATAGTACTGTTGAATTAAAACAGGTATGGAAATGTTAGAGAAATTAAAATAGTGTAAGATGTAATGTAACTAGTGAGGAAAAACTAGAATAAGATTAGGAAAAATAAGTGAAGCACAATCTAAAGCCAAAGAAATTAATTATAAGAACATTTAACAAATAGAAAATTAAGCATATTTACATATGATAAAAATGATTGAGAATTAGAAAAAATAAGTTGTTAAACAGCAAACAAAAATAGATAAATAAATTAATTAATTAAAAAAAATTGGATAAAAGGAGTCTTTATTTGATGAAGGAAAAAATGGGAAAAAAAATAATTTATTAAGTCATGAGCTAAATTCTATATATATTAATTAAGAGGACGTATGGATGAACTTTGGGGGACTGTAGTCTCGTACCTACCAGACATCTCTGAGTATACTGGCAAATGGAAAGGTGTGTGAAAAAACACAAAGCAAAATGGCTGTGGACACTTTTGACATGAACTTTTTGCCCAGGATTTACTGAGGACTGAAAAAGCTACATTTGTTCAGAGACATTCAAAAGAGACACTAACAAGAGACTGATGAACTGATCAAAAAGAAAAAACTCTCCACCAGAACTTTACATCAGCTGAGTCAAAGAAAGAAGCCAGCCCAAAGAGAGAGGGGGAAACACTGTGCCCTGATATGAAGGAAGTTCAGGACAACATAGAAAAGACTGTTGCACCAATCTGGAGCTAGTTGTCTCAGGTTGCGAGGGGGGATAGCCTGACAGTCCATCTCAAAGTAGCTCCTAGTCCAAATTACGTTCAAGCATTACAGAAGGAAAATTAAGAACAAAAGTTTAGCTACCCATTCTTGTATCAAATCAGACTCCTGTCAATTTTAGAGAAATTATTATCATGCAAATTTGTAAAAAAAAAAAAAAAAAAAAAGTGTTATAAGGTAATTTTAAGGTGAAACTTTAAATGATGAAATTATATATTATGATGAATGGTAAATAATTTGAGTTTAAGTTTCAGTAGGCTTAATAAAAGTTCCTTAAACATAGAAGGATAAATTACAATGCAGGGTGGTGACTAAAGAAAAAGCTTTTGCTAAGGCAATACATAATTTGGAGAATAAATAAGAATGGAACTAAGTATTTAAGTTCAAATCAAGTAAAGGAAAATCTTAACATAATTGTATTGTGAATGGCCTAAATCAATATTGGATAGTGAAAACTGGAAAAATTCAAATCTAGAAAAATGATTTATAGTTAAAGGAAAGATTGAAATAACAATTTGAAATAAATTCATAGGACATAAGGTCAGAAAGTAACAGTTCTAAATTGCTATGAGAAAAATTGAAAGAGAACAGTGTTTAAGAAAAAGATAATATTTTACATGAAAACATATGTGAAAAATAATTAGAAAAAAAATTAAGGAATAATAATTAAAACAGAGAGAAATTTACAAAGCATACAGTAAGTTTTAGCCAGCTGATAAAAAAGTGCATCAAAATTGTATAAACAACTAGTTTAATGGGAGTGCCTTAGGAAATAATTATGAGCCAAAAGAAAATAACTCAAAGATAAAAAAGAAATTAATATATATATATCAGAAAATAAATTAGTAAAGGAAAGAAGTGTCAAATTCCAACTAAATGATTGTCATTACAGGACTGAGATGCAGATGAAATCAGCCAGCACAGTGAGGGTTCAAATTAAATCAGATGTAGATCTGCCCAGAAAGAAAAAACACTAGATGCAGAAATAGGTATTAAACACTATTGAAAAGTTTGTGTAAAAATAGGAGCATTAATAGAAACATTGACTGTAATATACAATCTGTCCTAGACATTTCTATTTAAATTTAAAGTAGTAATAAATGTATAAATGACTAATAATTTTTGATGGAATCTAAAGGCAATAATTACATATGAAGACAAAACAAGATTATGTTTAGGTTATGATTTAAGAAAATCAATAGGAGAAGATTTTCCAGCTGAAGTTTATATTGTATGTGAAGATACAGTAGGTGAGAGTTCAAAGTGGCTATTAACGCCGCGGCTTGTACCGCCGCCGTTTGAAATAGGTGCCGCTCTGTTTTTAGTGTATGACCGCAGTTTGTGAATGAGCCGCCAGGGGGCGCAAAGGGACGGGATGCGAACGGACAGAAATAGCCCATACAGCTACTGTGCTTGTAAATGATATTAAACAATAAGTCAAAGCATTATAATTCCTTCATTAATCATTTAAAATTTGTTAACACGCTTTATTGTAAACTTTTTAAGTGCAAAGAGGATTCGTTTTGGAAAATAGAATTGAAGAAGTAAAAGACAACTAAAATGAAAGCACAAACATTTAGTACAAATAAGTAGTCTTAAATAAATAAATAAATAAATAAATAAATAAAGCAGCCTAAATATAGAAAGATGTTCAGTGTTTGCTATTTTGATAGGACTAAGACAAGACATTTTCATTTATGTTTTATTTCTGTTTTTATTTCCATTTTCGTTGTTGATTATATTTTACTATCTCATTTATGTCTCAACAATTGTACATAAACGAATAATAAACGAATAATGAAAATAAATGAATAATGAAAATAGGCCTAAATAAATTATTTATTTAAAGACATTGCCGTACAGTACGTGAAACACTGAGAAAAATAAATTGACCTACCTTAAGCAGATCACTAAAAGTATAATAAAAATATTTTTATATATTATATATATTTATATATTATTTTATTTTTAATAATTTAGTTTCAGTTCTGTTCAGTTTTTTTTTTTTGCTTTTTTTTTTCAAAACGTCAATGTTCTCCTGTAAAGTAGCTATAACTGTTGTTTTGGTTTTTTTTTTTTTTTTTTTTTACTTATGGCTCAGTATGTTTTGTATTTTAACTTCATATTCAGTCACCTTGCATATGTGTGTGAAATATAATGCCGCATAACCGCGGAAAAAGAAGAAAAAGCTGTCAAAGGTTAGAGCTAATTCATCAAAATTAGCTATATTAAAATACAGCATTTATGTTAATACTGGCAGAGTGTGAACAAACTCAAGGCTAAGATATGCGCTTGCCTTTTAATGCATTTGCGGCCTTTTTATAGGCTACAGGCAACTATGTATAATAATGTTTTTTTTTTCTTTTTTTTTGTATGGTAAAGGACAATGCACATTATGTTATTGATGTAAACTTAGGCTAAAACTTACCATTGATAAACGTGACCTACCTCAAGCAGATCACTTAAAGTATAAAAAAAATAAAGTAGGCTATATGTATATATATATATATATATTCTTAATAAACTTCACAGCCACAAATATAAAAAACACAACTTGTATTAAAACTGGGCGAGGATTAGAAAGAATACGATGCTTGTTATATAATTTAAATTTTTAATCCAATTTCTGCAAGCACATTTTTTCATTCGCTACTCTGCCAGAAACTTTGCCGCCGGAGAGCACCTCAATAATGTAAACATTTGTTTAAAGATGGAGCGCAAGATGTGCCGAGTGGCAACATGTGAAGAACGATGGCAAAGCTAAGTGTGATTATTGTAATAAACTAAGTTATAAAGCAGAGTCCCGACCAACAGGACTAAGCATATGCGGTTGGCTCATTCTTCACGAATATAGAATTAAAATAATGGCGCGTTAGGTTCACAAAGCAGCGCATTCTCTCCGCCTCATCGTTTAACCAGCGGGACACGCTGCTGAAGCAGGAGAGACACTCCGTCATTCATAATCTTAGCTGATGTATCGGAGTCGAATGAATATCAAAGAGGAATTTTCTTTTAACAGTCCCGATATGTTTAATCTTTTTATTTATTTTTTTTTCGTGTCATTTCTCTTCAGCAAATTATATATATTTTTAAAGCTGCTTGATTCTTTTAAAACCGAAAGCAGAGCCCGTGGTGTTTTTCCATAAGATACTCCTTTATGAATGTTTTAATTTTTTATTAAAGTCTTTAATGTGCTTTTTGATAGTTTTATTTTATTTCAAGCAGCATCTAAATGCGAATTTATCCTCAAAACTTGGCATGAGAGCGATGCAAGTCATGTGTGGCATAATTGCCTTTTTTCCCTGCGCGTGCGAGATCAATTTCTGATATTTTTGCAACTATAATGAAAGCATAAACATTCAGTACAAATAAGTAGTCTTAAATAAATAAATAAATAAATAAATAAATAAATAAATAAATGAATAAAGCTGTCTTTTAACCTAAATATAGAGAGATGTTCAGTGTTTGCTATTTTGACAGGACTAAGACAAGACTTTTTCATTTATGTTTTTATTTCTGTTTTACTTACATTTTCGTTGTTGTATATAGTTTACTATCTCATTTTATGTCTCAACAATTGTAGATAATAATAAACGAATAATGAAAATTAATGAATAATGAAAATAGGCCTAGATATATTATTTATTTAAAGACATTGCCGACATTGAGCTTAAGTTGAATGCAGCTTCATCAAAAGCAAAAAATAAATAAATAAATAAATTGACCTATTTTAAGCAGATTATAATAAAAATATTTTTTGCCGCAGGACATAAATTAAGTCTAGCAGGTTTATTTTTTAATAATTTAGTTTCAGTTCAGTTTTTTTTTTTTTTTTCAAAACGTCAATGTTCTCCTTTAAAGTAGCTATAACTGTTGTTTTGTTTTGTTTTTTTACTTAATGGCTCAGTATGTTTTGTATTTGAATTTCAATTTCAGTCACCTTGCATATGCGTGTGAAATATAATGCAAGCATAACCGCTGAAAAAGAAGAAAAAGCTGTCAGTTAGAGCTAATTCATCGAAATAAGCTATATTAAAATACAGCATGCATGTTAATACAGGCAGAATGTGAACAAACTCAAGGTACGGCTAATATGCGCTTGCTTTTTAATGCATTTAAAAAGATTTGCGGCCATTTTATAGGCTACAGGCTATGGTGTATAACAATGTTTTTTTTTTTTATTTGCATGGTAAAGGACAATGCACATTGATTTGAAACTTTTAATTGCATTTTTATGTCCTGTAAATAATAAAAGTTGAATCAGATTAATAAAATCGAATCTGAATACCTGCAAACGGGGCCACGGTTACTTTTTTTTCACTGACTGGCATGACTGGCAAACGCGTCAGAAAAAAAACTGCTGAATCTCTGCAAATATTTGGTTAACTTATAAAACAAATGTATGGTTTAGTGATGTTGGTAATGAATAAAAAATTGCAAAGCAGAATTATTAAAGTTATTATTTCATTGATCTGAACATAACCATTTATAGTATAATTACTAACCCGTCGTCTAAAATATTAAAATAATAGTCTATTATTTTATTCGTGGCTAGAGCTTGATTAAATTGATTAACAAGCCATGTGCTTTTGTTTGTTTGTTCTCGGTACTGGGTATACGCAAAACATTTTCTAAAATGTCAAGCAGTATTTGTCTATAGCTTTAATTAATTCAAAATATTAAAAATAACAATAATAAAATTATAAAAATACAAAGATAAATAGAGCAGCATTTTGCTAATTATAATAGTCCTTTATATTTATATACATGTGTTTTTGCATATTCGTTATTTCACTTGATGCATTCGTTATTTAATGTTTGAATACTGAAATAAAAAGCCATCGTTTAAAAGGTTATTTCACCATCAAAATGTAGCCTGTTATATGTATCATTAAGGTTTTATATAAAACTGCTGTGCAGTGTAAATGGGACCTTAATACAGTTTAAAGCGAAGTTGTCTGTAAGGATGATGGGCATGGCATGTCTATTGTTGTGGCTCGCGTTGTGAATATTAGAAAATAACTGTCGGGTGAAGGCTTTATGGTCGTGCGGAATTGTCTGCTGCTGTCATGGCTCAGCAGGCAACACCCTATTCAGCTAGGCTATGTTCGGTGTTTTTATGTACAAATTCGTTTTGGCGAATGCTAGAGCGTAATACAGATATTTTAAATAACAAGTAGTTCAGTCCAGAAGTTGCTGTGCATAGAAACATTCATTTTCATAAGGCCCCATATTTAATGCGGTTTGGTTTTAAAACGCATAGGTTTTGCTACGGTTACACCATCCGTCCTCGGGAGTTTTGGATTTTGTGTAACCATGTTTGTGGAAAACACTTGAGGGTGGAGACATACCCCTTCCCCCATCTCATAACCAAAAGCTTGTCTTTCAGGTGTTAATGGGCATCAGTGAGACCGAAATCATGTCGCATTTCCACTGTCGGTCTATAGCTCGCATCGCGTAACGCAAACCCAGCCCCCAGAACGTCCCCCGACTGTTGGAATCGTGCATCCGTTAATAACTCGGTAGAAAATGTATTTTATAACATCCTCATTTAGACACAGTCAAACATTCAGCCCAAATGCACTGGAGAGACCTGAAACGTGTTCCCAAAAATGTTCTGTTTGCACAATTTGATTATTATCATCATATCCAAATACTTTATAAATAATATTCTAAACCTTCTCTGGTGTTTATTGTTTTTAGAAAATATCTAAAATCTTTTAAAAGAAAATATCTTGTAAAATAAAAGTTTGATTTGGCTTTAACGGTTTTATTTATGTAGGCTATATAGGCCTACCTAAACTGTTATAGCTTGATTTTGCTTGTTTTATATTGGTTTATTTATTTAATGCGATTTTATTATATCCGATAATGTAATTCTTTAAATTATATTTCAATGTGGCTGAGGCTTATCAAGATATGACACTTGTTTTGAGTCTACAAAAGGTAATTTGTAAAGTTTTATGTCTTTCTGTTGTATTCATATGGTGTATTATCTGCAAAATAAATAACAAAAAGAAAGAAGCCGCTAGCAGCATCAACAGAGCTGTGAAGAGAGCGCTCTTTTGCTCGGTCTCTCATACACAACCTTTATGTCTGCTGTGTCTTTGTGTAGATTATTATGCGTTATTGAAACATCAAGGGAGACGCAGCAAAATCACTTATACATTAAAATTGTATTATTCTATGCAACAGCCTTACATTTAAAACGGAAACATAAGGGCGATTATAAGCAAAAAGACCTCAGCCTATAAGTCTAGATGTTTTCTTTTCCTTTTTTATTTATTTGTTTATGTGTTTGGCACATGTGTGCGATAGAAAAACTAGTGTAATTACGGCAAGCCATCTTTCCCAGACTCGGGGCAAATTCCGCCTTTCCTTTTACTCCGTCCCGAAGCCCCAGCTGGCCCTCCTGCCATCCACTGCGTAAAACATATGCTGGATAAGTTGACGGTTCATTCCGCTGTGGCGATCACAGACTAATAAAGGGACTAAACCGAAAAAAAAATAATGAATGATGAATGAATGAATAAATTAATAATAATAAAATAAAAATATGGTAATAATAAACACAAATGCCGCGTAAGCGGCCTTTTTTATTTTTAGAGATGGTACATTTGAATTGCCTTCAAATGATGGATCTGCGACAGAGAAACTAGGGGTTTTGGGGGACATGCATCACTATATCCTTTTTTCCCCAAACTGTGCATAGTTCAGCTGCAAGTTACTGTACGTCTTTTTTTGAAAAAGCACCCCATGTCCGCTAGTGCCGCGCGCCTCTTTCTCTGGGCAAAAATGAGTTGATTTTTAAAATAATAAATATATAGATTAATTAAATTTTCAGCAAAAGAGACATTTATTTCATATTTCACTATGCATTTCATCTGATCTTTATAGCTTAATTAAACACATATTGTCAAAACCCACACATAGGCCTATTGTATGAAAATGAAAAGGGCATTTTTTGTTATTATTAGACTATTATTTGTTATTTGTTGCCTAGGCTATTTTCACATTTGAGGTGCTTT
This sequence comes from Danio rerio, assembly GCF_052040795.2. Classification (NCBI taxonomy): domain Eukaryota; kingdom Metazoa; phylum Chordata; class Actinopteri; order Cypriniformes; family Danionidae; genus Danio; species Danio rerio. The sequence continues at coordinate 41,988,781 of NC_141036.1, read as the reverse complement.
ATTGGCATGACAAGTAACTGTACATTCGTTTTGCCAAAGCAGTGCGCGTCTCACAAACAAGACAGTGCAAAAAGGGCAGTAGTGAAAACAAATATGAAAATAACATATAATAAAAAAAGATTAATAAAAATAAAAATAGAATAAAAAAAATAATAATAAAAATAGATTTTTGATAACATTAAACAGGATAAAGGTAATAATAGTAGCCTATTATCAAAAGTAAGTCCACATAAAGAGTTCCAGTATTTGTGTGTTGGAGACAGGAGCGGGTATTGTTGGGTGAACACACAGCAGCACACACACTCCCCCAGTAAGATGGGTTCTGTTCGACAGGGACTCAAAGTTGTTTTGTATGTGTTGGATTATCGGGTAGAATTTCTCCCGGATCTCGGAGTATTTAGTGCACTCAGTTAGGATATGCAGCTCCGTCTCAATCAGCTGCTGAGGGCACAGCCGCTTCTCCACCGGCAGCCATGTTTTTTTTGTGCCGGCCCGTCTTTACGGCTAGCTGATGTCCGCTGCCCGCTTCTAACATGTTAGAAAATACTGCAAATCAAGCTGTCGGTATCTCCCCGCGGTTGAAATTGTTCGTTATTCGGAAAAAAAGAAGAATAAATATCAGCGCGCAGTAGTTGCTTTCTAGATCATTTTAGGCCTATATTCAGCTGTTTTAATCTTGCAATTCTGATAATTAGAGATAATGTCTGTTTTTATCAACTTGTCTGTCATTTATTTCTCATTTGCTACTTATTTTATTAATTTGTTGATGTTATTAGTCGCTTTTTAGGTGCTGCTATGAATAAAATAAAACTATTAAAAAGCACATTAAAGACTACTCATAAATTAAAACATTCATAAAGGAGTATCTTATGAAAAAACACCAATTACCGGGGTCTGCTTTTGGTTTTAAAAGAATCAAGCAGCTTTAAAAATATAATTTGCTGAAGAGAAATGACAGGGAAAAAAAGATTGAACATATCGGGACTGTTAAAAGAACATTCCTCTTTGAATTATTCTTTCGAGTCCGACACATCAGCTAAGATTATGAACGACGGAGTGTCTCTCCTGCTTCAGTGGCGTGTCCAGCTGGTTATAAACGAGGAGGCGGAGAGAATGCGCTGCTTAGTTACGGCTCGATATATTTAAATAAAAACTAACAACGAGTTGCTTATAACGCTCAAAAAGTTAAACTCAAATGCACAACCCTTGTTGGTTGCACCTGCGGGATGCACAATGAACCTAACGCGCCATAATTTTAATTCTATATTCGTGAAGAATGAGCCAACCGCATATGCTTAGTCCTGTTGGTCGGGACTCTGCTTTATAACTTATTAGTTTATTACAATAATCACACTTAGCTTTGCCATCGTTCTTCACCACATAGCCACTCAACACATCTTGCGGTCCATCTTTAATGTTTAGATTATTGAAGGTGCTATTGACGTTTTGAGAAAAAAATTAATAGTACTGAAACTAAATTATTGAAAATAAACTTGCGGGAGTTCATTTATGTCCTGCGGCAACATTATTTTTATTACACTTTAAGTGATCTGCTTGAGGTAGGTCACGTTTATCAATGGTAAGTTTTAGCCTAAGTTTACATCAATAACATAATGTGCATTGTCCTTTACCATACAAAAAAAAAAAAAAAACCATTATTATACACCAGTTGCCTGTAGCCTATAAAAAGGCTGCAAATATTTTTAAATGCATTAAAAGGCAAGCACATAGCTTAGCCTTAGTTTGTTCACACTCTGCCTGTATTAACATAAATGCTGTATTTTAATATAGCTAATTTTGATTAATTAGCTTTAACTGACAGCCTTTTCTTCTTTTTCCGCGGTTATGCGGCATTATATTTCACACGCATATGCAAGGTGACTGAATATGAAATTAAAATACAAAACATACTGAGCCATTAAGTAAAAAAACAAAACAAAACAACAGTTATACTTTAAAGCAGAACATTGACGTTTTGAAACAAAAAACGGAACTGAAACTAAATTATTAAAAATAAACCTGCCAGACTTAATTTATGTCCTATTTTCATTATTCATTTATTTTCATTATTCGTTTATTATTATTATGTACTATAATTGAAACATAAAATGAGATCGTAATTATAATCAACAACGAAAATGTAAATAAAAACGTAAATTAAAAATATAAATGAACATGTCTAGTCTTAGTTCTATCAAAACAGCAAACACTACATCTCTCTATATTTAGACTAAAAGACTGCTTTATTTATTTATTTATTTATTTATTTATTTAAGACTAATTATTTGTACTGAATTTTTGTGCTTTCATTTTAGTTGTCTTTCATTTCTTCAATTCTATTTTCCAAAACGAATCCTCTTTGCACTTAATAAGTTTACAATAAACCAGGTAAACAAAATTTAAATGTAAGTTGAGGTGATCGCAAGTTCACAACTGTGAGGTGATGTGCTCTACCGGCAGGATAATCTATATTATTTTGCTGTTTTTTATATGCGCACGTTTAAGATTTGAGATTATAACATTGCCATGATAGTCAAAGAAATCAAAACATTATTTTCACCCCAACGCAATTTAATCGGGCACTGAAGGCTAATAACTTAATTCTTATATTTGCTTTTTGACTTCTCACCATGTATCTTTTCTACAGCATAGTATAGTGTAAGAGCATGTCTATTACCAGAAAAACTAAATTAAAATTATATTTTAATTGAACACATCACATCACATACAGTAAGCTACGCCTACAGAACAGTCTGTTTAGCATTGTGAAAAGGCAAAGCTGAATATCTGTGGTTAAAGTGCCACCCAGCGGTCAAATGCTGCTGGCGCATCAAGTACCGCCGTCGCCGCGGTATGAATGGCGGCACAAGGAACACATTGAAGTAGTAACATCTGTATGTCCTTTTGGATGGTAAATATTTTAAGTGGTTTGATTTCTATTGAGTTTATTTTAGGTAACTATCAGAGGAGGGTAGAAACTTATTTGTACTCGTGTAGCTTGATGACTAGCATATACTGTATACACCAGAATGCATAAAGGGTTATAATAAGGGAGAAGATCATTGTATGGACACTGTCACAATATGTGGATGATTGAATTATCTACAGCTTCACAGAGCTCTAGTTCAATTAAAAGACTTGAGTGGAGACCATTGCTCCAAACAGTGAGATGATGACTGTTTTTAGTGTTGACTGGATAGAGAATTATTCTGTAAACAAGCACAGTTGAGAAACTATGATGAGTAGATGATTAGAGGTAGCATCAGGAGCAGATTATGAAGCAGGGATATTTATTACATCTGTGACAAGAGAAGTATTTCCTAAATTTTGAAATGCCTTCAGAAATAAGTTCATAATGGGTTTGCATTCATAAAGTAATCATGAAGTTAATGAGTGATAAATAAATAAAAACATCTAAAGGAGTATGAAAAATTATGAATAAAACAAAAGAGAGAGTAATTGTATTATGCTCAGTTACCAGAAATGGCTGAAAGAGATGAAGATGATCCATCAAGACCAACCCTCAATGAAATATGTGAAAATAATAAACTTAATGGGATTAATGTGTTTACAAGTGCATTGGTGAGTGATGGCATGGAAACTGACAGAAACAAGCATCTAACACCACATCGCATGAACTGCTATTGGGTCGACCCTTGAAAGAAACCTTGAAAGAAACCTTGCAAGAAACAGCATGACCCTTGCAAGAAACCACATGAAACTTTGCATAAAACCTGGCATATAATCTCACCTATAACCTTGCACATAACCTCTTGGAATGGTTTGCAAAGATGTCTAATGCAGTAGGGACTTTAATAAAGAAACAATTAATTGCCATGTGCATAGCGATATCTGTGCAGGAAACCAGAAAGGAGCCATGTGAGAGAGCAGAGATATAAGGTCCAATTGGTCCAGCTGATCGAGTCTATCTGTGGATGCTCTGGAGAGCTCAGGAGGAAAGGACCATATCTGGATGAGGGCAAATCCAACAGCTGCCAAAGTGGATGCCATTGATGAGGTACCAATGCCTCAAAGGAGCGAAAGGGAACAACTCCAGCAAGGGAAAGCTGACTGGAAACAGAGGAGCCTGAATATTCCAAAGCTCTAAACTACTAAGTGCCACGTGTGGAAGCAAGAGTTTATCAGAACAAAGAAAAAAACAAAGAAACAAAGAAAATTATCATGATTCTGATAATGTGCCTGAATACCACATACAGAAGTGCCACAAGTCAAGGGATGATGAATGCACAACTGCAGATTTCAAAACTCAGACTCTCAACCACACATCTCCATTAACAACTTTTCAAAGTCTAATGAAGATGCTGATAGCTTGGAATAAGAGAAACAAGGATGAGCAAAGATCAAGATCAACATTTGATGCTTTTTACGTTTGCATATTGATTTTGTTTGCATATTGCTTTCATGGTACCTATATATAATATCACTTCAGTATATTCTACATGAGTGTGAAAACTAGCAGCTAGCACTGAACCAACTGAATACTTATGCTTAAAACATTGTTGTCTTTGATGTGTTAAGAGAAAAACAGAGTACAGTCTTTTACTTCCTTCAAATCAAAAGTAAAAGGGAAGATGTTTGGCTGGACTTCTGTCAAAGTACAGTGGCATAATCTAGTCAATTGATAACAGCTATGTGGCTAATATCAGTCACTAGATAGAGGTAATTAAGAGAACTGGATTATGAAATTGCACTTTGGGGTTAAAAGACAATAATATTAAGACTAAAGTCTTAAGAGGAGGGATTGAAGAAGATTTTATTCTCTCTGTATGAAGTATTTTCTAAGTGTAAAGCAGTTAATTTTCTCTTCTCAAAATGTATGTAGTGTTTGCAGCAAACATGCCGGCCTGTGTTAAAAATACAGTGATATGTCTGTGTAAGATGAGTATGCCTGCACAGGAGCAACACTAGGAGAAGGCTGAGTGACTGATTGTGTAGAATAACTGAATATGTAAAGCACTGATTATTTATGTTAAATACTTGTATGAAGCTATATGTGTCAGAAGTTAGAATGAGTAACATATTATCAAGTTATTATCCTATCATGACAATGTATGTAAACACTTAGTTCCTTTGCATAAGTTGCATCTATACTTTACTGACATAGACCTGTAACATCTCTGTTGACATGAGCTAGTGGGCTGAGAGCCAAGAAAAGCAGGACCCCTTAGACTAAAAACCTATTCAAAAATGGTCAAGAGTTAAAAAGAGACTTAGGGGTGTGTCAAATAATCCTGTATAAAAATTGTAACAAACACACTGAAACTTTAGAAGGTGTCCAGGAGAGACTTCAGAAAGCTCTGGGGTCTGCTCTGCTCTTTCTCGGCTTTATTATGGAGAATAAAGTCTATTTTCTGATATTCAAAACCTCTGGTCTGATAATTTGTAATTAATGAGAAGTCAATATTTACCACAACACATATTGATCTACAATTCAAGTGAAGTAGAATATTACCAATATGAAGTAACACCTGTTCTAAGGTCCTTTTCATTAGCTCCTCCTTCAGTCTGGTCCACACTTCATTTGTCACTTTTGACTTGAATCTGGGATGCAAGGCTGTGCCCTCCTCCATCTGATATTCAAGACAAAAACACTGAGTCAATCACTGAATAATTCTAATGAAAACAAGAGCAAATTCAGCAGGATTACACTGCACCCCTGGTATCTTTTTGAGAGGTCATTCCAGATAGGGTCCTTGATGGTCTTTGTGAAGGAGGAGTCCTCTTTATTCACTGTGAAGTGGTGCTGGAGCTTATTTAAGATAGGCAGAATCTGACCCAAGTTTTGGCTCCTTTCAGCAGAGACGCAGAGGGTTGACGTGTAAAGTATCTTTGTAATTTTGACAAACTCTTCTGCTTTTCTAAAATCCTCATCAGAAATTCTCTGCAGTCTGTAAAATATGATCAGATTCATTAGCTGGACTATAGATTCATGAGCAAAATCGTTTACACTGAAAATTGAATAAGCATTTAAAATGAGAACAGAGTTTTTACCTGTCCTTGTCCATTAATTTCTTAAGACGATGGTCCATGGAGGTGGCCTGGAAGGCAGAGAACTGCTCTAGGAATCGCTCCACCATGAGGAATAAGCTATTCCACCTTGTTTTCACATCAAGGATGACAGCATGTTCTGGAAGACCTAAAATGGGAAAGAGAAATTTATGTTTGTGTTTGTGTGGTTATCAAAGTGGCTGTTTATTTGCAGAAATGTTTTACTGCATGATTTAGCAAAGGATTTTTATTAACTATTTGGCCAAAGAGTTTTGCACTAAGGTTCATCTATTCTGATTTCTACCTACCGAGAAGATGCTGCTTCTCTTTAAGGATAGGTTTAGCCAGGGTGGATCTTTTCAGCCACACCACCATTGCTCTGATCCTTCCTGCCCACTGTGAGACTGAGGTAATTGTGGAAAGCTTCTGAGCAGCAATATTGAGAGTGTGAGCAAAGCAGCCAATTTTTTTAATACTCATCTCTTTTTACTGCTACATCCATGTTTGCTGCATTGTCACAGCAACTACTCTATCCTTTATATTAAATTCATCAAGAATATCTCTTATCTCTTCTGCTAAAATGTCCCCTGTCTGGGATGTGTATACTGCCCTTGTATGTAGGACCCTCTCTTTCATGGAACCCTCTCTGACAAAGTGAAGTGACACTGTCAGGTAGTGGTCCTGTGCAATGCTGATCCAGCCATCAGCAGTCACAGCCACATCTCTCACATCTTGCAACTCTTTCTTGATATTTTCTTTTTCAACTGCAGGTATGAGGGTATTTGAGAGCATGTCTCGGCTGGGGGACTGATTTCTGGGGTTTAAAGTGCTTATCATCTCCCTATATTTGACATCATCAAACACAAAAAAGTAACATTAGCATTATTTTATCATTGTTGCTTACTATAAAAAGATTTAAAAATTATCTAGGTTAAGAGACTACCTACAAACATGGCCAACAGCCTAAATGGTAATAATATTACAACATCATTTACAGCTTACTGTTCTTAGCTCCACCATGAAGCCTCCACAGGAGAAAAAGGCAGCAAACTTTTAACAATAAAATTTGTAACGGCCCTGTGGCATTCATCTTTCCTTTCCTTGTTCATTTTTCTGCCAGTGCAATGGATTATCACTTGATGGTATCCTAATTCCAGGGTCAGCAGGAGCAGACTATAACATTAATGTGAAGAAAACTTGAAAGCTAAACTGTTAATGCAGCCAAGGATAAGGACATTTAAATAAGACAAGTTTAATGTGAGGTAAACTTTATCATTTACCGTTAACCTTAAAGCATTTTAGTATCAATTTAGCTAGGTATTTAAAGCCATCGGATCAGTACATAACGCTGCACAGCATACATTAGGTCCAAAAAAAGAATGAATACATTTTCCCCGCACAAACTTAGGCCCCGTTCACACTGTCAGGTCTTGATGCCCAATTCAGATTTTTTTGTCTGTCCGTTTACACGTTCTTTTAATTGTGACCCATATCGAATTCATGCGTTTACACTTGCCATACAACCTATGATGCATGCATAAAGGCGGGTCCTAGCATCTGTGCCACACTAGCCACGATGGAATAAATTTTCTTTTTAGCTCTACGAAATATGTGGTGTAGTATAAGCAGCAAATGGTTCAGTCCAGATTTACCCCCACGCAGTTTATGTAATGGTACGGCCCTGATGTGTGTGTGTGTGTAAGATGTAGCCTGTGTGCGCACTGGTGTTAAAGGGAATAAAGTTGTTCTATGTGTAGCCCGCAGTGCGTGCATTGATAACGTTAATAGCGTAAAAATTACAACATGAATTTGCCCAACTTTAAAATGATTTTGAGGCGAAGGAGGTGGGGAAGGGCCTGCATCGCAGCTAGCGCTTATTGTTTATATGCTGTATGATGTCCTACACCACTGAGAGGAATTTGTGGTACGAGAGAGATCTCAGGTCTAGTGGGAGCAAATAATGGCGACTGACCACCGTCCTCCATGTTTCCTCTGTTGTTGTTGTTTTTTCCCACGTCGGAATATCCACACACGCTCTCTCTTCCACACCATTAAACCGCGGAGAAGCACCACATTGTCACAAGTTTAAGCAAAAAAAATCGGAATTGGGTCACATTTAACTGGTAGTGTAATCTGGGCCTTAGCTTTAACGGTACACAAGCAAGAAGTGCTAAAAACTGATTTTGTATGTCTGTTTGCCTTTCGGAGCCCCAACCATCGCGCAGTTATACTCATCAGTCATGGAAGACTACAGTTGTGGTGGGCACGTTGTTGGAGGCCCTGAGTCAGGAAAATACTAAGAGGATGAAGATAATGACTGCGTCGGAGCAACTTTCTGCTCGTAAATTAATTCTGTGTACTGTCATGGGGACTCTGCAGATATCATAATGTCAAATTTAAGACCTTTTACGACCTTTTTAGGACCATTAAGTATTACATTTAAGACCTATATCGCAATATCAAAAACACGCGAGAGAAAATGTAAAAGCATTAAATTAGGGGTAAAACAAAGTTATTTAAATTGAACAGTGGTAAAGTCAGATTAAATGCACCGTTGAACTACAGAAAAAACAAACATCTTATGCAGATTTATACTTTCACCTGGCACCGCATCGCACAACTCACAAAACAGATTAAGGCTTTTATACTTGACACGTTCACCATTGAGATATTTTTTTTTAATGACAGGCGGCGCTCCAAAAAAACAGAAAGTAAAATCAGACGAATAAAAAGATAATCATTATCATTGAAGATGTTTTTGGGGGCCTCTTTTTTTGTTGTTTTAACAAACTTATCCCTCAGGTTTTTCCAAAGTTTTACAAAAACTTTCCTACTTTCCGATGGCTGTTGCAATTTCTAGCCAATAATTATTGGTCATTCTGGCAAGCAGAAATGTAACCGTGATAGAAAATAGGTAATAATAGGTATAAATTAGGTATTTTAGGTATTATAGCTTACTGTACTATTCACTCTTTAAATAAATGCTACTATCAATCCCATTTTATCACTAAAATAAAGTGAACTAGTGTCTGCTGTAAAGTGTTTTGTAAAGTACTTCAATTACTCTGTTGTGGTAATTCTATAGTTGCTATTGTAACACAACTACAGTATGCTGAAGCTTCTTTGGAGAGCAAAAGCACGAAAGGAGTCTGACTGAGCGAGAGCAGATCATTCGCACGTGAGCAGCCAGTGTTTTGAGAGCTCGCAAGCAGTTTTGTCCATGAACAAAAGGAAACCGGCGCGCGAGCAGAGATTCGCTCTCTCGTATTACAGCACTTCTTACTTATAAAACTGTACTTGCGACATTTGTCAGTGAAATCATGTTGCGTGCACTCAAAGCGAACTTCCGCAAACACAGCGATGATGTCACATTTGCCGCGCGCACTGGGTTTAATATCAGAAAGCTGATTGGCTATTGAAAGTTGACCTTTTTGTAGTTGTAATGCAAATTACAATTGGACTAGTGAAATAAAGAACTACAACACCCCAAAGACCTAGCAATAAAAACAAAAATAAAGACCTGTGCAAAAATATTTAAGACCTAGAACAGCAAATTTAAGACTTTTTAAAGCCATAAATTTCGATTTTTTTATTTTAAGACTTTAACACTTTTTAAGACCCCGCGGGGACCCTGTGTCAGGTGTTTTATCATATTTGACGTGTTGCCAGTCTTGGTCGCGATAACTTTACAGATATTGCATCGTGCGCTGTTGCCGTCAATCTTTGCATAATGTAGCCATACTTTTGATTACTTAAACATCCTTTGCATTAAATGTATGCTATGCTTTAAAGAGTAGTAGTGTACGCATTACAGCCTCACATTTGACAAGCTCTGAGTGAGTGCGCGTAACCGTCGTAAACTACTGATTTTCAAGACAGCCTTGCTGCAGTCAATCACCAGCATTTGACCCGGTCACGTTAAGGATGGCTCAGATTTTCTAGCTCACTGACGTTGACAAGATTATACCCTTGAGTATCGAAATTTGGTACCGAACGCAAAAGAATTTTTCGATACTCGATAGTAGCAAGACGATTCGGTCGATACCCAGCCCTAATTGCAAGGTATTCACACACAAAGTAGGCCTACCTGAAACTTTGAATTAGAAAAAGCTTAATAATACATTGGACAGATCATCAACACACTGATTTATCCTCTTTGTGCTGCTCAGTTTTTGAAAGTGTCCGATTGAGTTTCTTCTTCTGACGGGAATACTTTAAGTGCTGCCAATAGTTAGTAAAGCCTGGCTTATTGTGGTCAAAGTAGTTGATTATATTAATAAAAGTGAAACTGACAGGAGCAGTATGGATTGTCATTCACTGAACTTGTCATTAACTAAACATGATGTAGCCTAATATAGGCTATTCTGAAACTGTGAATATTTTGCTGTCATTTTAATTATATTAAAACTTTATTCAACAGACCAGTTTGTGTTTTGGCGCTGAAGCATTTAAGTGGACCTTGTTTTAAACTTTCTCCATCTCACTCAAAAAAGGAAACATAAGCTGGACCACAACATATATCAATGTCATAATGAATGCTCAAATAATGTAGCCTATAGTTTATAGCAAGCATCATGTTTAGTTAGATTGTGTGTTTGTCATATACAGTCAGCCTATAGGTCTGTTATTTTTACAAAAGAAGATTTATCATTTGAGTTTATCACCAGAGCTATAGAAACTGTATTATGCTTAGAAAAAAAAACAGCACAGTATCAGATCTGTATTAATCAATGCTCAGAATTTTTTGTATCGAGATCGGATCGGTTCCAAAAAAAATGGTATCGGTGCATCCCTAGAAAAAAATAAAGGAACACAAACTGCCATGATGTTTCAAGGGGTTAAAAGAGAACATGGTTGTATTTTTGAGTGCAATATGTACACTTTAGGTTTTGGTTTTAAGATACTAATGTGGAGCTTTACATACAAACACAAACTTTGAAAAGCCCCAGCTTTAGCACAATTACTGAGAGTGTATTAGCATTTCATCATCATCATCATCAAAAAAAGAAGAAAAAAGAACATACCTGAAGACTTGCATAACAAACATCCACCACAGATGTTGGCCAGTTTTAGAAACAATTTCACAAGTATATCTGAAAGCTTGAACAGTTCAATTATATTAATACTAGGGATGCTCAATATCATCGATTAACCGTTAACCAAAAGGGTGCGTTTGTAACCGATTAATGCTATCAGTTAAACCATGAAACATATTATTTGATATATTTTTAGTTTGGCTGCATAAGGGGCCGATTGAATGCGCCTTTGCGTTAAGAGGGGCATCTTTTGCTCGCGGCTCATCCCAGAGCAGCAGTTTGTGTTGTCAAGACAACTACAGAGAAGTTTTAAAGAGCATGGTTTCCGCTACATTCATTCTTCCATGGCGGGGACCAAAATGCATCCCGCCACGGCTACATTATCCATTCAAAACATTCAGTTATTGTTGTTGTTTTTAATAGCGGATTATAATCGCATCAAAATGTATTAAAAGGTAAGTGGATTATAACGCAAACTTTTCTGTAACCGTATAGTCTGTTTAACCCTTTGGCGTTACGTGCTGACTGACTGACAGGTGCGCGATGCGTGAGGCCAGAAAACACGACGAAGCTTTCAGTTAAGATGAACACAGTTTCTATAGTTATACTTTATTTAAAGATAAAGGAATATGGCTCTGCATATAATCACTCTATCTTGCTAGAGTTTATAGCCGTTTCGCTTTACTTCAGGACGCATTATTGCCGCTCTGAAGGTCTAATCGCTGTTTTAAGTTATCCAGAGCTGGATGAATATACAAATCTTGAATATCAATTTATTATATATTATTAAATATTACAATTGTAACAACACAGACACAATCGATACCCTGCTGATTCAGTCGTTTCATGAGAAGAAGCGCGGTCCTCTCTTCTTTTTTCCTTGTCAACATAAAGGCAGTGAGGTGCGCCTCGTTTTCGGCCCCTTGTTTAACTGCAAGGCATACTTAACTTGCGGGACGACAACGTATAACCCGTGCCTACAGACTAGGGATGTAACGGTATTGTAAATACCGTCATACCGCAATATTATTTTTTTTCGATATTACCGAAGTCGCATGACTCGGTAAAACTATAGGTCTTCTGAGAAAATTTGCTCAGGCGAATGAAGCGAACGGGAGATAGCGAAAACTACAATTGCCATCAGCCCATGCTTGACCATCATCCCTTGCGGTCTGTTGTCGCTACAGATCCAGTAATGCGGAAATGGAGTGTGCTGCTAGAAGCGGGGATGAAAAGAGCTGGAAAACTCTAAGGCCTTGTTTACACTAATGCGTTTTAGTTTGAAAACGCATAAGTTTTGCTACGGTTACGCCAACCGTCCACACTACGCCGGAGTTCTCGAGCGCCGAAAACTGCTGCTCCGTCTCAGTGTGGATGATGGAAAACGGAGACATCTGAAAACGGAAGCGGGGCTGCAGACATTCGCCTCTCTGATTGGGGCTTTTCCTGAATATTAAGTAGCCTAACACGCACAGTTCAGTCCTGCATTATCTCTGTGTAAGTTCAGACTTCGCAAGTTTGATCAAGGCTGCAGTCTCTTCTTCTCAGTTTGATATGGAAAAGCAGATTATACCGAGGACACGGGTAAATCTTCAAAGGGAACAGTGTACTTTATAACTTCATTCACATCACCCTGGCTTGTTTCACTTTCTCAACAATAAAATGTAAACATGATTTAAGGAACTGCCTATTTTCATTTTAATATTAGCAACTTAGACAGCAGACATGTTGAGGCGTCGTGCTGCATAAGATGAGCGTCATCTTCACTGTGTGGATATTGATAACAAAACGGAGCCGATAACAACTGCCTCCTTTCAATTTCAGTGAAAATACGAAACACAGCCTCTCTTTTGCTGAGTATCAGTTTTAAGAATCGATAATGGCCATTTTAAAAGTATAACATACAATAAGTTTATACATTATAGGAAATAAAGGCAAGCGATCAGTCAATATACAGAATGTACGTGGTTACATTAATCATTAACTTATCTTTGCGCTCAGCCAAAACACGTTACCTGAGAACAAGTAATAGATTCCAATGACCAAAGTCAGGGAATATGTCGTTAGATAAAGACAACAAGATAAATGAAATATCCCGTTTAATAAATATAGTGAGATTAGATCCAGCGGGAGATGCTTGATGAGAAGTCCGACTAGCAGAGCTCTCATCTGTGTAGATGGGCTGAGTGTGATTAAATGTTGAATGTGATGAGTTTTCAACACTACTAAATTGAAACTTTATTTTTTTACATGGTTTAATAATTTTTTGTTATTAAAATTGAAGTTCCTGTTTCAAAGCTTACAGATAGATGGCTAATTTGTATGTCATTGACACTTTTGGCACTTTTTTGGAGTATTTTCATAAGTTTTGTTTTTTCCTGTAAATGATTCAATAAATACCGTACCGTGACATTCATACCGAGGTATTACCGTACCATGAAATTCTGATACCGTTACATCCCTACTACAGACACATTTGCCAAAGAAGCAAAATGGAAGAAGAATATTGCTGTTTAACAGACGTGTTGATGCCAAACTAGCGCTGATGCTGACCTGGATCTGCATCATAAACACAACAAATAGGCTTTACCTTTTATTTTACAGCTTATAAAGCATGTATGCACAATAATGTAACATCATATTTAAACAACAAAACTGTTTACAAAAAGTCAACCTATGCGCGCGTGTTGTTGTCTTTTCATCACGCAGCGCACGCACTTGAACCGCGAGAGAGAGAGAGAGGAAACCATATCAGGACATATTCTTTAAAATAATGATTTCTATTAAAATGTAAAAAGGTTTTGTGATTATAATAATGACAGCGGGGCATTAAATAAATGCATATTTTCCGTGGAGCTGGCGATTTGAGAAAGTCTGCGATTTTATTTGACAGAAGAAAAAAAAAACATGATTGGCGAAAAAAAAACAGCCTATGCCGGTTATTAAAAAGAATCAGTCAGTATTTTCGTTTTGTAATATAAATTAATTATTGAAGTGAAAATAATTTAGGGCAGTCCTATTTATTTTATTCATTTTATTTAGTTCTTCTCTTATTCTGTTCTTCTGTGCTAAACACTGCAAGTGCGTAAAGATGCTCTGTTGTTTTGTTCTATTATTAATATGCTAGCACAGTGGTTCTCAAACATTTTTCATCAAGTACCACCTCGGAAAAAATTTGTCTTTGCAAGTACCACCATAATGAGCAGTTTTGAAATACAGTAGCGTATTAGGTCTAGTTAAGCAGCTTAAGCTCTGTACAGTTTAAAAAAGAAATAACTCCTGGTTTGTTAGCACCTGGAAATGTTGCCTAGACCTCATAAATATAGGCTTTATGTCATCATATTCGTATATAAATCATTTTTGATAATTTCTTTAAATATATGAAGCATGTACATATTACATATTTGATTCATCCGCGTACCACTAGAAAGAAGCCTGCGTACCACTAGTAGTACACGTACCACAGTTTGAGAACCACTGTGCTAGCATATAAAAATAAATTAGTATTTTAAAATGCATTATTTAATGTGTCAGACACAAAATAGACACGTCAATTTGTTTAATATAAAATTAATTGTAATCTGACCAGTTAACCGTTAATAACCGATTAATGAGCGACGGTTGTCGGTTAGCAAAATTAACCGAAATGAGCATCCCTAATTAATACATTATAATTTTGGAACAAATACAGAAATACAAAATAACAGGGCATGGAACTTTAATCATACCTCTGAATGGGGGAAATTTTCTTGCACATTTAACTGCTGTCTTCCAAGTCCAGCCATAGTGAGATGTACTTCTGCCTCTCCTTTTGGTGTTTTTTCATGCTGTTTGTCCAGCAGGTAAAAATACATTAATAAGCTTTTACATTGCCCCTTATATGGTGCAAAACAGCTTTTCCCTCTACGCTCCTCTCGGAAAAACCCAGGAAATGACCTACAAATATTTTCTCATTAGTGTAGGAACAATTTGTATTAGAGAAAAAAACACATTAGATTCTTCTACACATACAGTCATCCACTGAATCTCACACCTCATTTCTTGCTGAACTGACTGGCTCTGGAAACTTGATGTTGTCCTCTCTCTCTGTGTTGAACTAATCTCTCTTAGTTGGTTTGTGTTCTCTGGTGATCTTAGGGTGTTGGTGAGCCTCGACACCAGGCTTTGAGCAGCAGATATTATTTCTCCAAATGGAACCTGATAAACATTAACATAAAATTAAGCTGTAAGTCATGCAGAATTATGATTGACAATGGTTAAAGAGGGTAGACAGACAGACAGACAGACAGACAGACAGACAGACAGACAGACAGACAGACAGACAGACAAACAGATAGATAGATAGATAGATAGATAGATAGACAGAACGATGGATGGATGGATGGATGGACAGATTTTATTTAGGTTTTAATGCCATATCAGCAGCATTGGCTATATTCATGGCAAAAAACATGTACTAAATATACAATTTATAATCATATCATATCAGTTAGCATGATGACGCTCATTGCAGTTAGTAAACAATCTTAGCAAACATACATTTTAAAATAACAACAAAAAACATACAAGTAGCAAGCAACAACACTGAAAACAGTCATATACAATCTTTTAGTTAGATTAAAGATAAATATTGTAAAACACCTTTTCAAACAGCTCACTTCAAATATTTCCAGAATAAAAACATTCTCCAATATCATTTAAAAACACAATGTGTATTTTTACATGATATTAGAGAACGTTTTTATTCGGGAAATATTTTAAACATATTAAAATGTTTTATCGGTAAAATATTTTTACACAAGTCACCAATAGGTATTTCTTCCGCTTTTCATAAATATGCGAGTGTAAGCCATGAGTGTCTGATGCTACATCTTGTATGAACAACCTGGTCATGTCTATTTTCAAAATGGTAATTATTCCTTTCATTAATTAATGGATTCACTTCATACCATGTGTTTTTCCTACATTCATCCCATTCCATCTGCCATTTCTCATTAACATACAGATTTAAAACAGGTTTAACATCAGACACAGGAAGTTTACGTTCTGTTATCTCCAACTTCTATCTTCCTTTATCATGCTTTATCTGCACGCTCATTTCCAACTCATCCCATATGACCAGCCCGGTATCCAGCAGAAAATAATATCAAAGTCTTTAGTCTTTAAAAGGTCCACTTTTTCTATTATGCTAAAAATCTTAGTATGATCAGTTTTCATAGATTCAAGTGCTTGTAAGCAGGACATAATCTGAGCTAATTAAAAACAGACAGACAGATAGATATTGGGCATTTTTCTAATTCTAAGAAACGAGTCTTATGTTGAGCAGGTAGATTTGAGGGAATAGTCACTATATGAGACAAAATATACTTTTTTGGCTATTTGCTCAAATTATTTAAGTTAGGTTACTCTACTTTAGATAAGAATTCTCTTCATAAAGACTTTGTAAATTGCTATAAATATATAAAAACGTCATTTCTGCTTAGTAATGTGGATTGCTAACTTAAAGATAATATAAAAACGTATATCTGAACATATAATCTTCTCTCATAAATCAATGAGGAGCTTATTTATTCAGCTTTCAGATGAAATACGAGTGTTTAAATGACTGCCCCTCATGATTTACGCCCATGGGTCCGGGTCACTTATTTAACCAATTGCTAATCTGCACAGACTTTATTACATTATTCAATATATTTTCCCACTCATTCGGTGATAATAAGATAAATTAACGTAGATCTCAAGTTTTTTAAACAATTGATGGATTTGATTCAGTGTCATAAAAATAAGCAAAAACCCTCAAATATTTAACTTGCCTTTTGCTGATATCTTCTTTATAATAGATCAATAGTCTATCTGGCTTTCAAAAACACTTAATCAACAGATGCCATGTTATAGTTAAACACCGTTAAGTGATTCACTGAGAAGTTCTGCGCTCGCTGCCTGTCAAGTTCACTTACGTTATGCTAACTTAGCTTGCTATCCTCGGCCCGATCTTAATTTTGATTCTGTAAAATGTCTAAGAAACACAGCGAAAATGGACCTCATTGAGTCTCAACCTTTATTACAGCTCATGGAGGACAGTTCTCAAAGAGGGATTAACAAAAGTCTTACCTGAGACGGTGTGTGGGAGCTGCCCAGACATTTTGTTCGGGGGGCTTCCTTCAGTCAGGATTCAGGATCTCATCACGCAAGCGCACTGTTGTGATCGATGACTCTGGCTCGTTTATTAATGCCTGTGACCGCGGTGATGTATTTTGACAGTGGACTGTCGCTGTTTGATTCGTACTCTTCGTGTCCGTGGTGAAACTATTTCGTGTCTGTAAAGTAACGTCACAAGTTATGTTCCGTTTTCCTTTGCGGTTTCATAATTGCAGATGCGTGAATTTTATAATTATAACAGAAATTTTATTCCATAGGTTAGCAACTTCACGTACTGCCGCCAAGACATCCTCGTTTCCATGACAACTAACATTAGACTCCGGAGCTCTCGATTTCTTAGCAGCAGACTTCTGGACAAGAGTCAACGCATCGTGATTCCGTATTACATTGTAATTTCAGTGCAGAGCTAAAGGCCGATGCAGAGTCCTCAAATTAATCAGCCGTGTTGGACCCGTCAAACATCAATCATGCCAGGCCTTGCGTGATTAACTTTATTCTTCCCTCTTTTCCCCATGCAGAGATGGCAAAAGAGTTGTATAAGGTCCACGCGTATTTTATAATGTTATCACGAGCCCTAAACAGTAGGTTAATATGCCACTTCACCTTTTACACCCTGAAGAATAAACGCGAACACCTGTACCTACAGGACCCCCATCCCATCTTTGGTCTGGCCCTACGCTACGTCATAAATCGAACGCGCTCTGCACCGCGAGTGTCAGAATCCACCAGACGCCTGACAGAACAGACGTGTATTGAGGAACTTTTCATTTGATACTCAGACAAGGCGAAAACTCAGATAATTAACTGCAGTAAACTCATTTATACACCCTAGAGAGCGTTATTTACTGCTAATAAATGGAAAAAAGTATGTTACATGTTCCCGGTCCTTCCGGACAAAGAAGACCGCCATGTAGACAGAGGATAGGGCCTTCTCCTGGTTCTGGTACATTTGAATGTATTTTTAATGTTTGATTGATGTTGTTTAACCCTTGTGTTGCTGTTTCATACACACTGGGGTCATTTGGCCTCAACTTTCTCTCAGTTTCAGCAAATGGAGTGATTTTTTTAGTGACAAACTATTTTGACATATTTTGGGAAAAGGCTTTTGAATTAAAAAAAGTTTCAAAAAACTTAATTCGGGGCAAATTGGCTTTGTTTATGTTGTTGGCTGTTACGGGTTAAATTGCTTTATTTTTATACTGTCTGTTCAGGCATAACTAGAAGCTGTCTCAAATGAACATGCTGTTTTTATCTTTCAGTGGAAGCAAAATATGACCTGAAAGAAAATATTGGAGCTGGCTGCTACGGCAATGTCTATCGTGGTATCAGAAAAATGGACGGCAAACAGGTAAGTCTATTCACCCTAGTCCAGTTTAGAGGACATCAACTTTAGAGAAATCATGTTTGATTGCTCACTCATGTTTAATTCTACTTTTCATCCACAGTTTATCATCAAGTCGACTACTTCAGAAGTTGACAGCAATGTGGTAAGTCTGAAAACATCATGCGTGATTCATATTTGAAGCATCACAAAATACATTTAATAGATGAGTCTGTCTGCGGCTGTGGTTATACAAATATCTACTGATCATTTTGTGATTCACTGCTGTTTTCTGTTTATTTATGGTTATGATGGGAATTAATATGTGCTCTGCCGAGTTTTGATGCTGAAAATTTAACTCTGCAGTTTAACAGTGACTTTATATACATATAACAGAAAAAAGTAGTCACATGCCAATATTCAATAATTCAGTATATCATAATAATGAACATGCACAATAATGAATAATTATTATTTACACTTTTAGAGTGTCTTTTAAGATTATTTTATTCTGCAACATGTTGAACCCTTATTAAGCCATTTATTTTCAAACATGATGCTTTTCTCATGTTAATCTGGGCTACGACTTTGGGAATTCAGAGACTGTTTGTCTTTGGTTCGTTAACTCTGTGCAGTAAAGTCCTCTCGTTAACATCAGTTAATTTATCTAAAGTAGTTTAGTTTATACTTTATTATAGTGTTACCTATTATTGTACTTTATAATCTTTTTTTACATGTATTTAATAAGCAATACACTAGGTATTGTTGTAATCATACCTGATAAAGTAATCTGTTTCACAGCTCAGCTTAATATCTTGATAAAATCAAAGCTTCCGCAATTCATCACATTAAAATCTAATACCGTCTGAAGCCGAATTACCAGATTTTTACATCACAATTGACAAAACCAGTGCAGATAATAAACATCAAGCTCCCATAATGCATTTCAAAAGCATAAATAAACACACAGAAAAAAAACATGAATCACAAAATACGGAAAGCTGCTGATTTACAGATTTTCTTTTACAGTTATATTGAAAAACAGGATTACATGTTGTTGATATGCTAATGCTAATGTGCACTTTATCTTCAGCCTGGATATCCGTTACCCATACCAATCGAAGTGGCCATGATGACAATTGTGAGAGATCCCCCCAGCCCGCTGCTCATCAAGCTCCAGGAATGGTTTTTAGTTAAAGTGGAGAAATTGCCAAGAGGAGTAAGTGTATTTATACAGCACATTTCATGCACAATGCGCTGCAGGAGGGTTTGTCTCGTTTCTTATTGTCGTTTTAATTTTGTAAATTCAAATTCCTAAATCAAGAAGCATTTCTGGACATGTAAATAACTTTGTCTTGTTTTCAGAAAAGCTTGTGGGTTAATGATATGCCGGTGCGGTAAGCAAAATAAACTCATTTCTACTTTAAAATCTATCCTGAATGTAACTGGAAGCCAGTGTAAAGACTAGGCATGGGCCAATAACTGTTTTTAAGGTATGGAAAAGTCGAGGTTTTAAAACTGCCAAATTTTCTGTAATACCGTTGTGTGAGATATATTATTTACAGTTTTTTTAGGACAACGGTATCTCCAGCTGAATAAATATCCAAAAATGCTGTTTTAAATAGTAAAGAAATCAGTGTTTTTGAAACAAATGAGGGCCGCAGAAGTCAATTAATCTTTTGAATTATTTAGCCTGACATGTTTACTGCCAAAAAAATATTATAAATCTATTACAAAATAAAATATATTGTTTTCAGAGGGGAACAAGTTTGTCTTTTACCCAGACATTCAAAAAGACTACATATTAGAGCAGTAATCACAATACCGTGAAACCGTGATATTTTGATCCAAGGTTATCATACCGCCACAATCTAATACCGGCCCATGCCTAGTAAAGACTGACCTGAGGACTGCTGTCGTGTGCTTTATTTTAACTCATTGCATCTGCTTACAGAAAGTGTGTAAGACAATAATGTTGGTGATGGAGTATCTCGGCCCGTGCAGAACACTGGAGGATTTCCTGCAGAAGCACCAACACCTGGAGGAGAGAGTCGCGCGTACGCTTATCCTGCAGATTGTCAAAGCAGCGCAGGAGTGCTTGAGGCGGAAAATTTGTCATCATGATATTCATGATTGTAATATCCTCGTCATCGACCGGCCTCTGCAAATCAAGCTAATTGATTTTGGCTGTGGGATGCACATCTGTCATGGTAAGTCAGATTATTTCAGGAGGAAGCCGAAAAACATTCATTAGTCTCTGAGACTCAGTTGAATGGGGCTTTAGCTGAACTGCTTGCTCAACACTAAACCTCTCTTTCTGACAGATCCAAAGAAATACCCACCAGACACAAGGATATCTCCAAAGAAGGCGGTTAAAAACACAGTGAAGCAGCTGTTTGGCATCATGCGGGAAATAGAAAAACAATGTTCCAGCATACCTGAAGGTAAGAAGATGACTGGGACTGACACTGTTCATCCCTCCTGTTGACTTATGGGTCAGAATTGACCCTGGCCACATTTTACCAGCAGAAAAACCCAAAACAATGTTTTTCTTTATCTTGAGGTTTGGTGACGGTTTCTAAAATGAGGCCAACATTAGGAAAATATATATTATATTTTCATGAAGACTGAACATTAGGGCACAACAGGAGTCATTCAGGTCAATATTGAGCTGTGTGTGTGTGTGTCCACCATTAACTAACTTTCTCTTTTAAAATGTTACAGAATTCATGGCATTTATGAATACCTGCATTACCCTTGGGGATGATGATCAGAGACTGCAAACAGTGCAGCAGATTCTGGATCAGCCATGGCTAAAAAACCAATAAAAATAAAGACTGTTCTAGATATGTGTAGTTTATGCTTTCCACCCTGAAAGAGGACCTGTTTTAGAGGAGATTTTGGAGCACGAGGGGTTCAGCATGACGCAGAGGCTTTCAGCAGCAGGAAATGGTTTCATTCTTCCATGTTTGATGTTTGTCATTTGTTGTTTTCCGCTTCTGCTTCCCAAATTCCTGCGAGGGTTGCAGTCAGAGCTGCATGTAAATGAGGGCCAGTTGAAGCCGCCATTAGAGTGACGTCAGCTTTCCTCCTCACCTGATTGGTTGGAGGGAGGAGGTGTCAATCTAGAGCTAATAGACCAATGGGGAGGCTTCAGCCGGCCCTCATTTGCATGCAGCTCTGACTGCGACACTTGCGGGAGGAAGTGCAGAATGTGGGAAGCAGAAGTTATGAAGAGCTTTGAGAATGGTGGTCTTAATATGCTGGATTTCCGTACATTAAATAATACTGTCAAAATTAAATGGGACAAAAAATATTCTCTAAAATCCAACATCAATCTGGAACTTTATTCCAAATTACATATTTTCTTAATTTGGATGGCTTAATTGTTATTACTCTGTAACTATAATGCTGATAAAATACCAGCTAAATTATCTCAATTTCATAAACAAAATTTCTTAATCGATTCAATACTCCCATCCCCTCTAAAGAATTTGCTGTCGTATTTGATGCCATACCATCTGGAGTTATTAGGTTAGTCCAAGGCATTCTCTATCCTTCTACTTCCCCCCTTGAGACGCTTCTACTACAAAGGTAGGAAAATATAGTTTCTCTGCAACTTCTTCAAACAAATCAGTACATTTACATTTAGCAGACTTACACATGAGGACGAAAAAAGAAATTTACACAACTATAAGAGCAACAATGAATAAGTGCTTTAGGCAAGTTTCAGGTGTGTAAAGTGTACGAAGCAAAACATTAGTAAATTATTTATTTATTTTTTTGTAATACAGTTAGCGGTGGAGCCAGAGAGGCAATTGCAGATTAGGAAGAGAAGTGGAGACTAAATAGTTGAGTTTTTAGTGGTTTCTTGAAGACAGCGAGTGACTCTGCTGTTCTGATGCAGTTAGGGAGTTCATTCCACCAACTGGGCAGATTGAGCGCGAGAGTTCGGGAAAGTGATTTCTTCCCTCTTTGGGATGGAACCACGAGGCGACGTTTATTCACAGAACGCAAGTTTCTGGAGGGCACATAGATCTGCAGAAGTGAGAGCAGATAAGAAGGAGCGAAGCTAGAATTCGCTTTGTAAGCAAACATCAGAGCTTTGAATTTGATGCGAGCAGCAACTGGCAGCCAGTGCAAACGGATGAGCAGCGGAGTGACATGTGCTCTTTTAGGTTCATTAAAGACCACTCGTGCTGCTGCGTTCTGAAGCAGCTGAAGAGGCTTGATAGAGTTAGCTGGAAGCCCGGCTAGTAGAGAGTTGCAGTAGTCCAGTCTGGAGAGAACAAGAGCTTGAACAAGGAGTTGAGCTGCATGTTCAGATAGGAAGGGTCGGACCTTTCTGATGTTGTAGAGTGCGAATCTGCAAGATCGAGCAGTTCTAGAGATGTGGTCAGAGAAGTTTAGTTGGTCATCAATCGTTACTCCAAGGCTTTTCACTGTTTTGGAAACAGTAATGGTTGCCCCATCCATCTGCATTGAAAAGTTCTGATGTTATTTCCTAATGGAACTGTATCAGTTCCAAATGTGACTTTTTTTTATTTTATTGGAATTCTTTTGTTTCAGATATTGATTGAAGAAATCAAATATGGCTCATCCCAAATAGCTACTTAATTACAAATAAGATAATAGAAGTTTCATTTAGAACTATTCCCCATACACACTCGGTCAATACTCTCTTAGTAAGATATAAAAAAGATATTGATATTAATTGTTCATTTTGTAAGCAACACAAAAAAAAAATGCCTAGTTCACTTATTTTGGCAATGCAGTTTTTCTAATTTGCTTTGAAATGATTTTTCTTTTTCTTATTAAGAATGTTGATAAAGATTTTTCCTTACTATGGGAAAATGTTTTGTTAATAATAAAACGGATGCTATACATAAAAAAATATATTTTTTTCTTAATCTTCTTATGTTATTAACAAAATTGTATATACATAAATGTACATTTTCAAACCAAAAACCCTTTTTAATATCTTGCTCACTGAAATGCAGCATTACTTTAAAACAATTTCTAACTCTTTTACAAAAAAATGCTTTAAAAACAACTGAAATGTGTCAATTATATAATCTTTTTCTTTAATATGTGATGTATATACCCCTACTGTTAATTTTTTTTGTTGTTTTCTTTTTTTAAAATGTTTTCTTTTTGTCTTTCCATTTTCTTTATAATGTACTGTGATTGTATATTTTTACTTGTCTCATAATTTTTAAAAAATGTGGAAGCGGAAAACAGCATCATGTCAGAAAACAATGGAAGTATGAATTCCTGATGATCTGATTTGGTCACTGACCACATGTGTGCTGCTCTTCTATCATTTCTGTGAAACTGAGACTGTATGCAGAGCGGCCTGCGAACCCCATGGAGTGTGTTGAAGCTGTTTTCTGCTGATCAAACTGTAAACTATTGTCTTCAATAAACTGTATCTCTGACTCCTGCTCTTTGTTCATCACACCGGCTCCTTGCATTAACACAAGTCAAATCCTTCAGCGTAGTGATACGGCACTGTAATGCACTCAAAACATGCCTGAACTACTTTATCTGTGTGTTGATCTGACAATAAGTGTGAACACAACACAAAACAACACAGAGAAGATCTGTTTTACAGACTGCAGACTCAATTTAGCCTTTATAGAACAATATTGATGCGTCATGTAATGTTTAAAGCACATTGCCCTGCCATTTGTGTGACTATAATGTGAAATATAAGAGTGTGTTCACTGATATGAGTAATCCTACTATAATATCTACTGAACTAGCACCAGGGCTCTTTCAGTGTCTGACCAGCAAATGTTGAGCTTTAGCCAAAGAACAATGGTTAGAATGGAAATGTCTTCATTTCACAACAGTTTTTAACAACACTCAGAAAAGTTTTGTGGAAAACTAATGGAAACACACTTATGCTTCAGTTTGTGCTAGTGTTACATCTACACAGCACAGTACACTCAAATATAAGCTAATAAGTAAAATGAGCCAGCTAGTGTTCACTGAGTTAAAGAGACCCCTGGTGAAAATAAGTACATTGCAAGTATACTAACCAAAAGTTAACTTAATTTAAATATATTAAAAGTATTATTACCATACTTTTATATATGAAGAGTTCAGATGCAAAAACCTCTAAGCGCCATCTGAAATGTTCTTCTAAAACGACCATTTTTGTCAGCCTCCTATGTTTATGTTCAGTTATTTCCCTTTAAAGGCAATGTAAAAAATTATTCGTCACTATAAAAGTCAACTTACTGAGCCTACACACAGGAGTCGGAGAAAATTTTATTTATTTAGCATTTGATGTTAATATATTTAAGTATTATTTTAACTATGCATTGAACAATGAACTTATGTAAGAATGTGTCAAAGCACACTTTTAAAGCACAGTGTTAAATAAACAGTGTAAGTTTTCATTCATGCAATTCAGTTCATTACAGCCTTTAAAAAGTAATAAATGCATTAAAGCCCATTTAAAGCATTTGTTACTGTATAAGAGATGTTGTTGATGCTGACAATAAATATCTATATTTAACATAAATATATATATATATATATATATATATATATATATATATATATATATATATATATATATATATATATATACTCAATTCGTCTTTATTTCTCTAGCGCTTTTACAATTTAAATTGTGTCAAAGCAGCTTCACATAGAAGATTATAGTGTTTGAAACAGTGTCAGTTCAATTTTCAGAGTTTAAGTTCAGTTCAGTGTGGTCTAATAATTATTACTGAGAGTCCAAACACTGAAGAGCAAATCCATCGATGCGCAGCTCTACAGATCCTGAACCATGCAAGCCAGTGGCGACAGCGGCAGGGAAAACCCTTCACCAATTGGGGAAAGGTCAGAATAAAAAAAACCTTAAGAGAAACGTGGCTCAGTTGGGCACAACCATTTCTCCACTGGCCAAACGTCTTGTGCAGAGCTGCAGTCAAGGCTCTGGAGAAGCTGGACCTCAGCGAAGGCTCGTCTGTCCCTGGAGCGTCGCAGAAATCAGTCTCATGCTCTCCACTCCTCTATGATCACCACAGCAGCTGCTCAGGAAACGGCCTGGTCCAGGATTATGGAAACCTTGGGATCATCTTGTCGCTGGTCTTGGATCGAATCAGTGGCGCTTCATAGTCTAAGGGTCTCGGGATGAGTATACCCAGGTGGAAATAGAGAATAAAGAGAATAATTAGCGTAGCTGCTGTTCATAGTGTTTATAAACGAGATGCAGAAACCTGTGTGGAAACCTACTAAGTGATGCCCTGAGTGTATGCTATGCTAAACAGATAGGTATTTAATCTAGTTTTGAACTGAGAGAGTGTGTCTGAGCCTCAGACATTATCAGGAAGGCTATTCCAGAGTTTAGGAGCCATAAAGGAGAAGGCTCGACCTCCTTTACTCGACTTTGCTATTCTTGGTACTACCAGAAGCCCTGACTTTTGAGATCTTAAAGAGCGAGTTGGATTGTAGCGAGACAGAAGGTTGTTTAGATAAAAAGGAGCTAGATTATTTAGAGCTTTATAGGTGAGAAGTAATAGTTTAAATTCAATATGAAACTTAACAGGCAGCCAGTGTAAGGAGGATAACTTTGGGGTGATAGGGGATCATATTTTCTAGATCTGGTAAGAACTCTAGCTGCTGCATTTTGTACTAGCTGAAGTTTATTAATAGAGGATGCTGGGCAGCCAGCAAACAGAGCATTACAGTAATCCAGCCTAAAATTATATATATATATATATACATATATTATTGCATTACAGACATCCTGCAAAAATAACTTGAAAGAAAATCATCCAGATTTGAAATGACATGAATGTTAAATTTTTATTTTTAGGTGCACCATTATTTTATGTATAAGGTTAACATGAATGTTTTTTTTTTATTTGTGCTTAGCCAGGTCGTAAACCGCAATAAAGTTAGTTTGACGTTTGACATTAATTAGACATTCATTTATATGGTTAATTTAGTTTTTTAATCTGGAAATTAAACTTTGCAACATAAAGGGCGTATATTTATGCCCATCTGACATATTTTTGGCTCAAACTATAACAGGAGCAAATAATTTAATTGGTTTTAAATCGAATAAAACATCACAAACTGGAACAAAAATAATTCATTCATGAAAACAAAGACTGCTACTGAAAAAAAAAAACTGCTTAAACCAGCCTAGGCTGGTTGGCTAGTTTTAGCTAGTCAACCAGGCTGGTTTTAGAGGGGTTTTGGTTGTATTGGGGTAATCGAACTAGGACTCGAGTCCAGTTTTGATTGGACTCGGACATAACCTGGCCAGTCAGAGTCGTCAGAAAAGAATCGCCGTTTCAGAAAAGAAGCCGATGGGCAGATTTTGATTAAAGATCCACAAAACAAACTTTTCAGTGGATTCATTTGCACAGATTAACTTGTTTATTTTAAGACTAGCCATATGCTAGCAACATAAACATTGAACATTTTGATTTAATGCAGACTTTAAACGAAATATTCACCCAGATATGATAATTCTGTCGTCATTTACTCAATCTTCACTTGCTTCAAAACATGTTTGAGTTTCTTTTTTCTGTTAAACACATTTAGGCTAAACATTGCTAGACAGACTGCTAGACAATGACTTCCATAGTATTTTTTCCTGCCGATTTCTAGCATTATTCAGAATACATATTTTTGTTTAACAGAGGTAATAAATGTATAAATGTTCAATAAATAAATGGTGACAAAAGTTTTCTCTTGCTAGGAACTATCCCTTTAAGTGTCGTGCGCGCGGGACTTTTATTGTGAAGGCGCAGCGCTGCTGTGTTTCCGTGTTTAGTCAGCGTCGATCATCTGACGGCTTTAGTTCCTTTAAACGGAGTTTTGCAGTATTTTTTGGGAGTATTTAATCTGTTGAAGGGAGAGTTTAGGGTCCAGACATAAAGTCAACAGTGTTCTGCTGTTTAAAGCGTACAATTCTTCACATTATGGGGCAGTTTCTTGTGTTTTGGTCGACCTTCCTGCTGATGTGCGTCGCGTTCAGTTTTTCTGAATCAGAATCAACAACAACACAACAACCTACAACTGCTCCACCTGTGCGTAAACGTACATTTTCATCTGCATCTGCTTCCTTTATTTTCATCCCATATTTCTATTCCATTGAGGTAAAGTTGGTGTTATAGCCGCAAATTCGTTCATTGCCAACTTGTGACTCGCTCCCTATGTTGTTTACCATGATACGTTACTTTGAATATTCGGTCAAAATCACATACAAGTATGACTTGAAAACAACATTAGCTTTGTATTTCCTGAGTGGACAGCTACAATGCCCATCGCAACAAACACAACAAGTTGTTTACTTGTATGAGCAGAAACGCAAGCTTAGTGAAAGCATGACTAAACATGGAGTTCATCACTTCTCTTCAGATATTTTCAGTAGAGTATGCAAACTTACCATCGGGTACCGCGTTCCCAGAAGCTTTTTAGTCACAATTTTTTGGCAACCTGCAAAGAGAGCATAAAGTCAAAACTTATTCAACCAGAGAGATGTCTGATCACACACACACACACACACACGCACGCACGCACACACACACACACACACACACACACACACTCACACACACACACACGCACGCATGCACGCACACACACACACACACACACACACACACACACACACACAAACACACACAAACACACACACACACACACACTCACACTCACACACACACACACACACACACACACACACACACACACACACACACACACACACACACAAAGGAAAATTGAATGTTACCTTCTGGCCGTCAGATTTCCGTGTAGCCAGATAGACAGTGCCATGGTATCCCTCTCCCAGCTTCTTCCCAAGCACATATCTGTCAAGTAAAGATCCTGGAGAAAACATTTATGACATTTGCTCACTCCTGTTACTCTTCTGCTCAATCTAATCGTGAGAAAACTCTGTAAAACTCTGAAAAATAAAACAAAACCCTGCAGATTAGACAGAAAACATTACGGCAGAAGACAAACCTTAGCTGCTGTCTTTAGCTGAGCTGCTGTCTTTAGCTGAGCTGCTGTCTTTAGCTGAACTTCTGTCTTCTGCTGCAGTTTTGCTGCTGCCGCCATGTTGGATCTGGGCTGTTTTCACTCGTTTTGCAGCAACTGTGTCCTGATCCAGACATCCAGCCTTCCTCTTCAGTGCTCTTGGAGCTTCTGTGGATTCCAGTCAACAATGCATTATTAATGATCAGTTCTTTCATTAATTGGCATTTATTGTATTTGGGGATCTGTTCAAATGGCAGCAGTGCTACTAGTTTCCAGATGTTTTGTCATGAAGCTCTACTGAGAAATACTTTGCACAATACTGCATCATTCACAGGTTTAAAGGCACATTATGTGAGACTTTTATTATCAAAATCTCCAAAATCCACTAGAGGAGTGATTCATGAATGATCTCGCAGTGCATTATGGGACAGTGTAGTGTCCACTGGATGCACCCTTCAGAATCTCTCCAGTAGTAGTAGGTCATCTGGGTACTTCTCACATGCTGTTTGTCAAATACTGTGAGGTCAGACATACTACTCGGCTCACATACTGTCTTAATGTACTATTTAGTATGGAAGCGTGTGATTTTAGACACAGCCAGTGTGTGTGTTCATGCTAATGATCGTATTAGCAGTGTGGTGCAAAATGTCTTTATTTATAGTGCCCTGACCTTTTAATAGCAGGGAAACTGCTATAGAATGTCTCGTACCATCACAACGGTCAAGTATGTTTGACATGCTTTTCTCTTTATTTGCCACTTGCTTT
This sequence comes from Danio rerio, assembly GCF_052040795.2. NCBI lineage: Eukaryota > Metazoa > Chordata > Actinopteri > Cypriniformes > Danionidae > Danio > Danio rerio. The sequence goes on along the minus strand of NC_141036.1, from coordinate 41,959,477 downwards.
TCTTTTCTTTTGCTGCCTGCTGTTCATTCATTCTATTTCTGTTTGTTTAGCGAGGTTTTAATATGTTTGTGTTTTATTTGACAGCACAGAGCAGCATTATAACAGAAGCCCAACATTTATTTAGTCTGATAAAACAGCACACGTGATCACGAGCTGAAGAACCAGACGCGCTGGACTGTGGCATAATAAAAGCTCTGCTGCTTTGTGTCGTCGTGCACTGTGCCTTTAAGCTGACATATATATGCTCATACAACTGTAGAAGAGTAACGGTAGACTGACCTGAGCGGCTGTTCTCATCGCTGGACGTCTCTGCAGCTTTGATGCGTTTCCGCAGAGCGTATGGTTTGACTCCATCAGAATCACTCTGCAAATCATCATCCGCTTTCCTCTTCACTCCTCTTCCTCCTGATGTGGATTACAGTCAATAATGAATTATTAATAATCGATTATTTCAATATTGCCATTTATTTTACTCTGGGATTCAACAAATGGCAGCAGTGCTCCAGTTTTCCAGTCATTAAGAGTGGACTGACCTGAGCTGGACGCCTCTGTGTCGGCGTCTACACTTGTGTTCTCCAGCTCAGCAACTCTGATGCGTTTCCGGTGGGCAGATGGTTTACCTCCACCAGAAACACTCTGAAAAGCATCATCTGCTTTCCGCTTCACTCCTCTTCCTCCTAATGTGGATGACAACACAATGAACAATACACTCCTAATCTTAAGAATCATTTATTTTTTATGCCAGTAATGAAGCTTTTTCACGTTTGTTTTCAACTCTGAAAACTGGACTGACACAGTTTCAATTTACTACAACTTCTATGTTAAGCTGCTTTGACACAATCTACATTGTAGAAAATAGTTTGGACTGTGGGGGAACCCATGCCAACATGGGGAGAACATGCAAACTCCACACAGAAACACCAACTGACCCAGCCGAGGTTCAAACCAGCGACCTTCTATCTGTGAGGAGAACATGCTACCCACAGCACCACCGTGTCGCCCTATTTGAATGATTTTTTGGCACAAATAAAAGTGGATAATTTTCACACATACCGTGTATTTCTGCCAATTCAATTCAATTCAGCTTTATTTGTATAGCGCTTTTACAATGTAGATTGTGTCAAAGCAGCTTCACATAAATGGTCATAGTAACTGGAACAGTGTGGTTCAGTAACTGGAACAGTGTGGTTCAGGTTTTAGTGTTTAAGTTCAGTTCAGTTCAGTTTAGCTCAGTTCAGTGTGATATAATCATTACTGAGAGTTCAAACACTGAAGAGCAAATTCATCGATGCGTAGCTCTACCAATCCTGAACCATGCGAGGCAGTGGCGACAGCGGAGAGGGAAAAAAAACTTCACCTGATGGGAGTGAAGAAAAAAAACCTTGAGAGAACCAGACTCAGTTGGGCACGACCATTTTAATTTCTCCGCTGGCCAAAAGTCTTGTGCAGAACTTCATTCGCCGTGGTTTATGCTGGAAGATGGCCTCAATGAAGACTCGTCTGTCCCTGGAGCGTCGCTGGAATCAGACACATGTTCTCCACTCCCCACGACCATCAGCGCAGCAGCAGCTCAGGATATGGCCTGGTCCCGGATATGGAATCCTTGGGATCATCACGTCGCTGGTCTTGGATCCAATCAGTGACTCCGCCTAATCTGAGGACCTCGGGATGAGTATCCCCAGGTGAAAATAGAGAATAAAGAGAATAATTAGCGTAGCTGCTGTTCATAGTGTATTTAAGCAAGATGCAGAAGCCAGTGTGGAACCCGCTAGGTGATGCATTGAGTGTATGCTTTACTAAACAGATAGGTCTTTAATCTAGTTTTGAACTGGGAGAGTGTGTCTGAGCCTCGGACGTTATCAGGAAGGCTATTCCAGAGTGTAGGAGCCATGAAAGAGAAGGCTCGACATCCTTTACTTGATTTTGCTATTCTAGGTACTACCAGAAGCCCTGAATTTTGAGATCTTAAAGAGCGAGTTGGTTCGTAGCGAGACAGAAGGTTGGTTAGATAAACAGGAGCTAGATTATTTAGAGCTTTATAGGTGAGAAGTAATATTTTAAATTCAATACGAAACTTAACAGGCAGCCAGTGTAAGGAGGATAAAATTGGGGTGATATGATCATATTTTCTAGACCTGGTCAGAACTCTGGCTGCTGCATTTTGTACTAATTGAAGTTTGTTAATAGAGGATGCTGGGCAGCCAGCAAATAGAGCATTACAGTAATCCAGTCACGAAGTCATAAAAGCATGGACTAGCTTTTCTGCATCTGAGATGGATAGCATATTTCGTAATTTAGCGATATTTCTCAGATGAAAGAAGGCAGTTTTTGTGACATGGGATATATGGTTTTTAAAAGTTAGATTGCTGTCTAATATGACACCCAAATCTTTTATAGTAGAGCTAAAGCTAACTTTGTATCCCTCTAATTGTAAATTGAGTTGCGAGATCTGCTGTGTGCAAGATTTAGGCCCAATAAGTAATAATTCTGTTTTGTCGGAGTTTAAGAGAAGAAAATTGTTGGTCATCCAGTCTTTGATGTCTTTGATACACTCAGTTAGTTTAGAAAGTTCAGACGTCTCGTCAGGTTTAGTTGAAATATATAATTGAGTATCATCTGCATATATAGCAGTGAAAGCTGATCCCATGTCTTCTAATAATGTCTCCCAGAGGTAGCATGTAAATTATAAACAGTAAAGGGCCTAAAACTGATCCTTGAGGCACCCCATACTTTACTGGGCAGATTTGTGAAGGCTGTCCATTAAGATTCACAAACTGGTAGCGGTCAGTTAAGTATGACTTAAACCATTGTAGAGCCTGTCCCTGGACACCTGTAGACTTTAAGCGATTTATGAGGATTTTGTGGTCAATGGTATCAAATGCCGCACTAAGATCGAGTAAAACTAATAGCGAGACGCACCCTCGGTCAGCAACTAAGAGTTGCAGCTTGCCTCTGTATTATGAATTTTAAGTGATGAAACTGTAGAAAAGTGTGATTCTGTAACGGGAGACTGACCTGAGCTGCTGTTCTCATCGCTGGACGTCTCAGCAGCTCTGATGCGTTTCCGCAGTGCATAAGGTTTACCTTCACCTAAAACACTGTGAAAATCATCATCCGCTTTCCGCTTCACTCCTCTTCCTCCTGATGTGGATTACAGTCAATAATGAATTATTAATAATCGATTATTTCATTAATTGGCATTTATTTTACTCTGGGATTTAACGAATGGCAGCAGTGCTCCAGTTTTCCAGTATTTCTCCAGTCATAAAGAGTGGACTGACCTGAGCTGGACGCCTCTGTGTCGGCGTCCACTCTTGTGTTCTCCAGCTCAGCAACTTTGATGCGTTTGCGCAGTGCATAAGGTTTACCTTCACCTAAAACACTGTGAAAATCATCATCCGCTTTCCGCTTCACTCCTCTTCCTCCTAATGTGGATGACAACACAATGAACAATACACTCTTCAGAATATAAAGATTGAGAAAATCCCCTTTAAAGTGCCCGAATTAAGTTCAAATCAACATCTGAGTTCTGACATGTTTACAGTAGAAAGTGTTCAACTTGATTTTGGCCATAATAGATAAATCAATCACTTTGATCCAGACACTGTATTGTTGCCTAGTGGCCAAAATCTCCGCATGCTCACTGGATTTAGCAGCTAACTGAGTGAAACACTTTGCACCCTGCTTCATGTTTCAGAATCTTCAGTGGTGATAAATGTATGGTGCTGAAGCTGTACAAGTTTTGATGGAGACACACCTGAGCTGGTTTTCTCTTGATAGCTGCTCATCTCTGTGTCTCTTGTGTTCTCCAGCTCTGCAACTCTGATGCGTTTCCGCAGACCGTATGGTTTGCCTTCACCTAAAATACTGTGAAAATCATCATCCGCTTTCCTCTTCACTCCTCTTCCTCCTACTGTGGATTAAAACACAACGAACAATAAACTCTAAATCTCAATCTTGATTTTTATTGTCAATATTTCATAAAAAATCCTAACATTGAGAAAAAATCACCTTTTAAATAGTCAAATTAAGTTCTTAGCGGTGCAGATTATAAATATCAAACACTCAGATTTACAGCAGCAAGTTTGTAAATAATTTCATGCTTCTGTCATATTTCAGGCCCGTAGCCAGAGTGTGGGGGGAGGGGATAGAACAGAATTTGTCCTATACATAACCTCATTTGTCCTATTTTGGCTGCTACACCATCATAAATTGTGAAAATAACCTGTTGAAAAAAGCCGAATCATCTGTTGACGTCACATCAGTGTGACTTCAGCTAATCAGTATGCAAACTCATATTTTTCATGAGTCAAACATCCTCATCCAGCAAGACAACATACAATATGACAAAAGTGAAGTCATCTTTCACTACAAGTAGCCCAACGTTTATTCTGAATCTTGGACCTTATTCTTGAAGAAGAAAAAAAACACTATGAAGGTTTTGAAGCCAAAAGCGGCCCATGTTCAAGGTAATATTAATACTAATTGGGCTATTTTTGTTATCCATAAACCTTCAAAAAGTGAAGCTCTGCATTATTAATATTATTATGTTTTAGAAGGACAAATTCTGACTGAGGAAAGTTCAATGTGCTTGCCAGTTTATTTTCTCAATAAATGACAAATTTTTTTCATTTAAAACTTTAACTCTTTTTTTAAAATTATATATGATATCCTCTTAAGGGCCAAGATGTTTTTTACATGCATTTTTTTATTTCTCTTTGCTATTTGGGCTTATTGGAACCTAATTAGAATAAAAATCTAAGTATCATCTTTTGATATGATGTACTTTTAGAGAAACATGGTGTCCATATATGTGGACTCGTGGTCTGAATTTACATAAAACTCTTTCCTGAATGTTTTTGAATGCATATATAACATAGCAACATGACTACCAGAGAGTAAAAACAAAATTTTTCCCCCATTTCTGAAAGTTCAGAATAGGGTTTGGGACATTTCATATGCTGAAAACAGTTGCAGGATGACACTGTATGTCTGTAACAAAATATAAAACATTCAAAGTATTTTAAATAGCCACTTCTCCCTTTAAGTAATCGTTACAGAACTCCTATTAGTAAACCAAATCAGTTTAAACTTTCATTCATCCCCTCAGCTGTAACGTTTTTGAATTTAGGGTAGAATTTTGTATTGTATTATGTGCTTTGAGTATTATGTGTGACATGCGTGTATGCTGCAACCAAATCGCCTTCGGGAAATGTATAAAGACTACTTGACTGACTGATGATGATGGACATTCAGACAGCAGTAACGTCACCCCTCAACTGCAAAACGTTTCTCTACAGACAGTGATAACCCAGATGAGAAATTCTACAACAGAAATCAGCTAAAGCTAATGAGTCCCTGTCATCTGAGTCGCTTTGCTGATCTTTAAACTCCCGCTTTAATCAGCTGTGGTTTTCTTTCTGTCCAATGACAGTGCGCGTTTCATACAAGCGAAAGAGGGTTTAGCTCAACTTGAAGTGAAAGTTGATTTTGGTGCTTGACTGGTTGCAATTTGTTGATTGAATGAACAGCAGGCAGCCAAAGAAAAGAAAAGAAAAGCAAGTGGCAAATAGAGAGAAAAGCATGTCAAACATACTTGACCGTTGTGATGGTACGAGCCATTCTATAGCAGTTCCCCTGCTATTAAAAGGTCAGGGCACTATAAATAAAGACATTTTGCACCACACTGCTAATACGATTTTTGCCATACGCTTATTTCACGCAGTCACCATTTTGAAGAACCAAAGCGAGGCTGCAGTGGGAAGAAACCCAGAAGTATAAGACCAGAACTGTAAACATTGCATTGACAACACAAACCTCAAGCTGTTGCTGATATTTCAAAATGCAGAAATAGTGTGTAAACATCATCATTCAGTGAGTTTAATGTAACCCATTAAAAGCAGATTAGGCATCAAACAACATCACAGTCTCTTTAAGAGTAACACACTCAAGAACTCCTAGACTTCAGTTCATGGCAGCAGGTAAACACTGTGGGGGCTTGCCTGCTTCAGCCTATGTAACACGGTGAGTTGACAGGTGGGCAAATCGAAGCTGGTTTTTAATAAAACAAATATAATCTGCATATAATAAATAATATTGGTAAAGATATTTGCGTATTGCTGCACATCCTGTGTGTATTAAGCAATGTTTAAGCAATACGCACAACTGACTCGCTCTGCGCTGAACTTTAGACCTCCTCTCAGCTGGTCTATTGAACAGTTTAGTTCCTCAAAATAGCAACGTGCCAACAATGCGCCTCAGCACACCTCCTTTTTTAGAGCAGTACGCAAATGTATTTGCTATTTAAACAGCGTGCTGCAAAACGTCAAAATGTCCAGCTGAAACTAGCAAACAACAGTTGCATCACACCTTAAACCGGGTGTATGACAGGGCCCAGACACACGAACACTGAAGCGTGAAGCAGCCACGAAGATCATTCGAGTCATCAAGTGGATCCCTCATCTGTGTTTGCACTCAGTAAACAGCGGTGGGTGAACTGATGACCTTCACGGCCAGTCATTTCTGTTTTATTAACTCGAGTTTGATAAATGGCATCTAAAATGTGTTTGGGAAAGGTTAGCTAACTAGTGCCATTTTCCTTAACTTAGCTGAAAATGAGCTCTGACATCCCTTTTTATTTTCACTGTTCATTCAGAACGGACCTTTGGGTCACTCAGAAGGCAGTGAAATGATAAATTTGTGTCACGTTCTCTTCCCTGATAAGATATACAGCCAAGTGCACAACGTTCCTAGTAACTCCAAGCAATACTTCTGGATTTCTTCCCATTTTCTTCCTATTCGATTTCACTTTTAAAAATGCCGGTCGCGTCAAATCCCTCTACTCTTGCAGATTTTGAGATTAGGGAGCAATAAGAAAATTGTGTCTGAAACACTGCCTGAGTGATCCTACAGCTATGTTTTTGGGGGCTGATGCTCCTGGTAGGGTTTGCCATGGCAAAAACGTTTTAGGTGACAGGTCAGGCTACAGGTATGTGCCAAAAAAATTGGAATAATTTGTTTTAAAAAGTTTAACTTATGTGTTATTAGTTCACAACACACAAAATGAAGTATTTCAATCCTTTGTTTCAATTTAAATGATTATGGATAAACATGAAAAAACTCAAATCCAGTATTTCACAAAATTAGCATATTTCATTTGACCAATAAAAAGGATCTTAAACACACGCTGGCCTTCTGAAAAATGTGTTAATGTACTGTATTATGTCCTCAATATGGAGGCGATCGGCCTTCAACAAGGTTGAGGTACTATTGTAGCCCAAGTTGCTTTGATATCGGCCTTCAGCTCGTCTGCATTTCGGGGTCTGTTCCCTCACCTTCTTCTGTCATGTTCAAGGTCCCGAAAGGTAAATAAGAATATCTGTAAATTAGTGCATGTGACATCAATAGTTCAACAGTAATACATTTGATTCACAACCTGTAATCAAAACTGCACACCTGAAGTAATTCTGACCTACGCTGTTAATGCTGTAGAGGGGACTCTTTCCTCTTTTGTCTGCACCACAGATGAACAATCGGTCTTCGATCTCTGCTAACATTACTGCACAACAGAAATGACGTTGTAATTAAAGAAATCTGATCTGAAATTCCTCTTCGAAATTATTATGACCTGTTAGCTACTGTCTTTGCGTAGGGCACCAGAGTCTGTGCCTGCTTCCCCAAAGAAAGTAACCTTTAGTCTCGATTTAGGGGAAGCTTTCTTTTGACGTTGCCACTGCTGCATGCCTCTGTGTAGTTAACACAATATATTAGTGCAAACAGTTTTAATAAAGTTCAAGCAGTTTTCAGTCAATTAATTTTACGTATTTGTGAGGCTTACAGCTGCTTAAAGGTTTAGTTCACCCAAAAATTGAAATTCTGTCATTAATTATCTACAAATGAAGATATTTTGCATTTAATCCAAGAGCTTTCTAATCCTCCCATAGATAAATCGTTGAATAAAGTTATTTTTGTTTAGCTTCATATAATTATAATTGAACAACTTAAGTCACATGAACTTATTTTGACTATTGTGGCGAGTCAGAGGAAAAACACATACACAAAGCGTTGGTGTTACAAACAGGTCTCCGGAGGGTGATTTATTTATATAGTGAAGTACGTGAAATGAGATGAATATGGTGCTCTTCAGTGGATAGGTGCTCTGGTGCTCCAGGGAGAATGTGAGTTTGAGTGAGAGTTCTGGTGAAGGATCGGTCAACTGCTGGAGTCCGCTAGAGAGGAGAGACAGAGAGACACAGACATTAGCACAGGGAGTCATTAGCTGCGTTTCCACTATCGCGCCTAAAGCGAGCCAGTCAAGGCCAGTCGCGTTTCCACTGTCATTTCCGGGGCCTAATCGGGCCAAAGCAAACCTAATCGGGCTTTCTTGGGGCCAGCGGCCGGCCTTATTAGGCCCGCCAAATACCTTGGGCCAGGCCCAGTTTGGCTAATCGGGAGGACCGGGAGAATTCCCGGTGGGCCGGTCCGTTTTTTGGCCGCGAGGGCCGGTGTCCCTAGCTCCAGAATCTGTTGCTCTCAGCAGTCACACTTTTTAAATTAATTTATTTACTTACTTGACTACAGTCTTCTTATTCATTATTTTACCGCAGCTCTGCTCTGCCTACAGGTTAATGATGATATTACTGATGAGTCAGTCCTTCATATACAACAGTTGTGGTCCAGTGGTTAGCACGTTAGATTACGACGCTGCCGATCCGGGTTTGATTCTTGTCTGAGTATGTTTTTTTTTTTTTTAATTATAGTTTTATTGTTAAGACATATAATACTGTTAGGGTTTTTGAACATTTAAAGTTCTAAAGCAGCTGTTTTCTCAAAAAAAAAAAAAATTTTTTTAAAAAAGACGTGATAGTGTAATTAGAAACTGAATTGGAAATGACCTTATTTTAATATAGTCAGTCGTGAACTGCGGTGGGCCGGTCTAAGGCTTAAAACTCCAGGGCTGAAAAAGAGTCCCACTCCGGCCCTGCCTTGGGCCAAGGAGGGCCCGCTGGGGCTTCGGGCGGAGTGAAAGGAGAGGCGGGCAGTTTTCTGGTTGCACATGAGCACATGCGCCAAACAAATAAAGAAATAAGGGAAAGAAAACATCTAGCCTTATAGTCTGGGATCTTTTTGCGTATGATCACCCTTATGTTTCCCTTTTAAAATGTAAGGCTGCTGCATAAAATAATAAAGTAGTTTAAATTTATAGTGACGTTCTTTGCTGCGTTCTCCTTTATGTTTCAATAACGCATAATAATCTTTACACCATATTAAAGACACAGCAGACAGTAAAGGTTTTCCAGAGTTTTTGTCAAGGGTAAAATGTTTGTTTGTGCGCGTTTAAATGCCTGTATGTGTGTGTGAGACCGGGCAAGAGCGCTCCTTCACAGCTCTGTTATGCCGCGAGCGGCTTTTTTCTGTATTTATTTTGGAGATAATACACAATATAAATACAACAGAAAGACATAAAACTTAACAAATTACATGCCCACTTTCATAGACTTTAAACAATATAGTGTCATATCTAGATAAAATAGCCTAAGCTATATTGAAATATAATTTAAAGAATTACAAATATCGGATATATATATATATATAAATCGCATTAAATAAATAAACCAATATAAAATAAACAAAAGCTAGCTATATGTAGGTAGCCTATATACAATACTTAAATCAAACCGTTTTAAAGCCACTTATATCCTAACTTTCATTTTACAAAGACCTGTCTGAAAAAAAAGATTTTCGATATTTTCTAAAAACAATTAACACCGGAGAAGGTTTGAAATATTATTTATAAAGTATTTGGTTGCGATGATATTAATCAAATCGCGCAAACAGAGCATTATTTGGGTGAGTGAAAGCAGAATCTTTCCTACCTTTTTTTCTGTCACTCAGTCCTGCGCAGTGCTCGCTGCTTTAAACGCATCGGGGGAAAGTCCAAACACAAAATGTGTTCTTTATCCTCAAACAACTGTTTATGTTTTTATATGATGTGGTTAAATTTATAAATGAAACTTTAAATGAAGAGCTTTAGTGAATAGCTGCCGAGCGCAACAAATATGGCTATATTTTATTAGGCTACTCGCTCTTGTGCCGGAAACACTTAACACGATGTCTATCAAAACGAGGATGTTATAAAATACATGCCATATCGAGTTATAAACGAGAATTTCTGTGGCTTTATATTATGGATGTGTGCGCTCTCTGTGTTGGGTCCCTCCGTTAGTGGCGAGAGCACTCGATGCACAATGCCAACAGTCGGTCGGCGACTAAAATGTAATGAATGGAAATACACAGGTCTGTGCGTATAGACATTTCATGTAATGCTGTACAGTAACGTGTCATTTGTTTGTTTCGGTTGTCTTCATTTTAATGGTTTCGTTTCGGGATGATTCTATGGTGTGCTTTATCTGCCTGTCCTGATTCCCACTGAAGTGGGCGGGTTGTGTGACGTTTGATTCGGGGACGTTCTGTGGGCGGTGTTTGCGTGACGCGCTATGAGTGAAGAAGATTTTATTCTCTCTGTATGAAGTATTTTCTAAGTGTAAAGCAGTTAATTTTCTCTTCACAAAATGTATGTAGTGTTTGCAGCAAACATGCCAGCCTGTGTTAAAAATACAGTGATATGTCTGTGTAAGATGAGTATGCCTGCACAGGAGCAACACTAGGAGAAGGCTGAGTGACTGATTGTGTAGAATAACTGAATATGTAAAGCACTGATTATTTATGTTAAATACTTCTATGAAGCTATATGTGTCAGAAGTTAGAATGAGTAACATATTATCAAGTTATTATCCTATCATGACAATGTATGTAAACACTTAGTTCCTTTGCATAAGTTGCATCTATAATTTGCTGACATAGACCTGTAACATCTCTGTTGACATGAGCTAGTGGGCTGAGAGCCAAGAATAGCAGGACCCCTTAGACTAGAAAACCTATTCAAAAATGGTCAAAAGTTAAAAAGAGACACATAGGGGTGTGTCAAAAACATAAATAAAGGAGAAGTAGCAGGAGAGACTTTGGAAGGTGTCCAGGAGAGACTTCAGAATGCTCTGGGGTCTATTCTGCTCTTTCTCGGCTTTATTATGGAGAATAAAGTCTATTTTCTGATATTCAAAACCTCTGGTCTGATAATTTGTAATTGATGAGAAGTCAATATTTACGACAAATGGCGCCCGCACGTGCGGCTGGAAAGAGATAGACGGGTGACACTGGACATGCTGAGGCTTGGAGGAAAAACACAAATATGTGGCCACGATAAAAAACGGTAAGCAATTTTCGCTAATACGTTTGTGTTTTTTCTACCAAGGACCTGCTTGTAACGGTAAAAAGTCACTTGAACTGTTTCTCCAGCTATAAAGAACTACAAGTAAAACTAAAAAAGTAAAAGTAAAGATATAAAAGGAAAACAATGGGGTTTTGAATACCAGAAGAAAATAACAATTTGCATGCAAATGATCTGTGTTTTCCTAAGAGGGCCTTGACGGATAGGATAAACGTTAACTAGTAACTGTTACTCATGTTTGGGAAATTTTTTAATGATGAAGATTATGCCTAGAGCATTTTTAAGTTTTAAAAGGAAGTTCTTAAAGTGTGGTGACAGTTAAGAGATTAAAGCAGATTAATAAAGTAGAGAGAAGCGCGCAAAGACCTCGGAGTACCCGTTCTGTTTTAATAATAATAAATATTATTATTCAGGAGGCTGGGGGAAAAAAGGCAAGAATCCTGTGAAATGCTATTTTTACTGAAGAACAGTAAAGACGGGAGCAGAAGTAACAGGTCACTCAAGAGGAGTGTAGTGGAGAATTCTGTGGTTATAGCTCTAAGGTTAGAGGCTGCTCGGACAGGTCACTCAAGAGGAGTGAGGTGTATTTATGTAATTGTAAGTAGTTGTGTATTTGTCTATGTTGCTGGGGTGCTTAGAAGCTATCACCTTTGATCTAGAGAGACTAGAATAGAGGTGAGGTTCAGGTTACACAGTGTAAGAGATGAGGTTAGGACGAGTGAGAAGTATGATTGTGTTTAGAAGTATGTTTGCAATAAGAGTGAGTTTAAAAGAATTATCGTTTTATATTATAATATAAAAGAAGGACTGCATATGTTGTGTGATTTTATGAACAATAAGATAGAGAGTGATGCAGTTGAGGGAAGATATTGTGATACAGAGGAGGTTTAAGCCTCATAAAATTAATTGAGATCATATTGCATTTGAAAGACACAGACTAAAAACAAGAATATACGAGTTAAACATTTTTCTGAATAATCTCTGTGTGTTTGAAGTGTTTTTAAGTATGAACTATAGGCAGAGAGGGGACTGAAATTCCTGACATGTCGACAGTCTGGAAGAAGGTCTGCTTCAGGAGTGGTAAGAATCTGTCTATTTTAAGAACAAAAGTTTCACAGGACAGATAGAAGCTAAAGAGTAAAGATATATTATAAGGTATTAAATAAATAGAAATATAAAGTAATGTAATAAGATAAATGAAATAAGAAAATATACATGATAGAACAAGATTTAATAAATAAAAAGTGTTAATAAAAATGCAACTAGAAGCTATACTAATAAATATTAAGAAATAAAAAAATTGAAGCATGGAAATAACTACATATGGAGATTAATAGTTATATTGATCAGGAAAAAAATTAAGTTATATTGATAAAAAAAAGATATGTTAATAATTTGAGTAAATAAAGAATTAGAAGAAAAAACTTTAATGAATATTGATTAATTGAAGAGTTAATGATCAAATGTTTAAGGAAAATAAGCTTAAAAAAATGAATTAGGAAAATCTAAGAGACAAAAATGCTAATTTTTGAAAAGGAAAAGAAGCATAGGAAAATGGAGAAAAAAGAAGTCCAAACATTGTTTAATAGAATTAAAAGAGAAGATGTTTAAAAATATATATTATAAAGTAATATAAGATAAAAATTAGAAAAAACAGCAACATTTTGAAGAAAACAAGATTTGGCTTTAAAAGATAAAATTATGTTTAAGTGCAATAAAAAATTGTTGTGGAGTAAGTTGACTGTTGTCATCTGTTTTAAAGTCAGCTACAGGCTGTCATCTGAGCCAACAGCTATTTGTAGTAAAAGCAGTGAGTCAGATGTAAAGCATAGACACTGAGGAGAAATGAAAGAACATAATAGTGAGTTCAAAAATTATATAGTTAATATTTTATGTACTTAAAAGGTAATTGAGAATTAAAAATTGCATTTCAGATAGGAAAAATGCTTAAAGTAAACAAACATGGGGAGTTAAAATAGTACTATGAACTTGAAGCTATTGCAGTAAGGATTTTGAACAGGTATATTAGACATTAGGCCACCATATAGTACTGTTGAATTAAAACAGGTATGGAAATGTTAGAGAAATTAAAATAGTGTAAGATGTAATGTAACTAGTGAGGAAACACTAGAATAAGATTAGGAAAAATAAGTGAAGCACAATCTGAAGCCAAAGAAATTAATTATAAGAACATTTAACAAATAGAAAATTAAGCATATTTACATTTGATAAAAATGATTGAGAATGAAAAATAATTAGAGAAAATAAGTTGTTAAACTACAAAAGGAGTCTTTATTTGATGAATGAAAAAAATGAAAAAAAAAAAATATATATATATATATATATTTTATTAAGTCATGAGCTAAATTCTATATATATAAATTAAGAGGACATAGGGATGAACTTTGGGGGACTGTAGTCTTGTACCTACCAGACATCTCTGAGTACACTGGCAAATGGAAAGGTGTTTGAAAAACACAATGAGCAAAATGGCTGTTGACACTTGTGACATGCTACAGCAGTGATGCAGGCACTGCATACTCAGGTTTTACTGAGGACTGAAAAAGCTACATTTTAAGATGAAACTTTAAATGTGTATTGTTAAATAATATAGTATGATGAATGTTAAATAATTTAGGTTTAAGTTTCAATTGGTTTAATCATAAAGTTCCTTAAACATAGAATGATAAATTACAATGCAGCAGACTAACTAAAGAAAAAGAAAAAGCTTTTGATAAGGCAATAATATCTAAGCATAATATTATTGTGAATGACCTAAATCAAGATTGGATATTGAAAACTGGAAAAATTCAAATCTAGAAAAATTATTTATAGTTAAAGAGAAGATTGAAACAACAATTTTAATGAATTCATAGGACATGATAAGGTCAAAAAGTAACAGTTCTAAATTACTATAAGAAAAATTGAAAGAGAAAAGTGTTTAAGAAAAAGATATTGTTTCACATGAAAACATATGTGAAAAATATATTGAAAAAAAATATTAAGGAATAATAGTTAAAACAGAGCAAAGAGAAATTTACAAAACATACAGTAAGTTTTAGTCAGCTGATAAAAAAGTGCATCAAAATTGTATGAACAACTAGTTTAATGAGAATGCCTTAAGAAATAAATGTTAGCCAAAAGACAGTACCATAAATTAGGACGAAAAAGGAATTAATATATAGCTCTGAAAATTGATTAGTAAAAGAAAGAAGTGTCAAATTCCAACTAAATGATTGTCATTACAGGACTGAGATGCAGATAAAATCAGCCAGCATAGTCAGGGTTAAAATTAAATCAGATGTGGATTTGCCCATAAAGAAAACCACTAAATGCAGAAATAGGTATTAAACACTATTGAAAAGTTTGTGTAAAAATAGGAGCACTAATAGAAACATCTAGATAATGTAATATGCAATCTGTCCTAGACATTTCTATTTAAATTTAAAGTAGTAATAAATTATAAGTAACTAATAATATTTAATTGAAGTTAATTTGATAGTTAAAATAAATGGTTAATCAAGACAGATAAAAGAGGCTTAATGTTTAGGTTATGATTTAAGAAAATCAATAAGAAAAGATTTTCCAGCTGAAGTTAATATTGTATGTAAAGATATGTTCTTTTGGATGATAAATATTTCAAGTGGTTTGGTTTCTATTGAGTTTATTTTAGGTAACTACCAGAGGAGGGTAGAAACTTGTTTGTACTTGTGTAGCTTGGTGAATAGCATATACTGTATACACCAGAATGCATAAAGGGTTATAATAAGGGAGAAGATCATAGTATGGACACTGTCACAATATGTGGATGATTGAATTATCTACAGCTTCACAGAGCTCTAGTTCAATTAAAAGACTTGAGTGGAGACCATTGCTCCAAACAGTGAGATGATGACTGTTTTTGGTGTTGACTAGATAGAGAATTATTCTGTAAACAAGCACTGTTAAGAAACTATGATGAGTAGATGATTGGAGTAATACTAGAAGCAAATTATGAAGCAGGAACAGTTATTACATCTGTGACAAGAGAAGTCTTTCCTAAATTTTGAAATGCCTTCAGAAATAAGTTCATAATGGGTTTGCATTCATGAAGTTAATGAATGATCAATAAATAAAAACATCTAAAGAAGTATGAAAAATTATGAATAAAGCAAAAGAGAGAATAATTGTATTATGCTCAATTACCAGAAATGGCTGAAAGAGATGAAGATGATCCATCAAGACCAACGCTCAATGAAATATTTGAAAATAATAAACTTAATGAGATTAATGTGTTTACAAGTGCATTGGTGAGTGATGGCATGGAAACTGACAGAAACAAGCATCTAACACCGCATTGCATGAACTGCTATTGGGTCGACCCTTGAAAGAAACCTTGCAAGAAACCGCATGACCCTTGCAAGAAACCACATGAAACTTTGCATAAAACCTGGCATATAATCTCACATATAACCATGCACATAACCTCTTGGAATGGTTTGCAAAGATGTCTAATATAGTAGGGACTTTTATGAAGAAACAAATAATTGCTATGTGCAAAGCGATATCTGTGCAGGAAACCAGAAAGGAGCCATGTGAGAGAGCAGAGATATAAGGTCCAATTGGTCCAGCTGATCGAGTCTATCTGTGGATGCTCTGGGGAGCTCAGGAGGAAAGGACCATATCTGGATGAGGGTTACTATATCTGGATTACTATATAAAGGACCATATCTGGATGAAATCCAACAGCTGCCAAAGGGGATGCCATTGATGAGGTACCAATGCCTCAAAGGAGCGAAAGGGAACAACTCCAGCAAAGGAAAGCTGACTGGAAACAGAGGAGCCTGAATATTCCAAAGCTCTTAACTACTAAGTGCCACGTGTGGAAGCAAGAGTTTATCAGAGCAAAGAAAAGAGTGATTCTAATAATGTGCCTGAATACCACATACAGAAGTGCCACAAATCAAGGGATGATGAATGCACAACTGCAGATTCCAGAACTCAGACTCTCAACCACACATCTCCATTAACATCTATTAAAGTCAAGTGAAGATGCTGATAGCTCAGAAGAAGAGAAACAAGGATGAGCAAAGATCAAGATCAACATTTGATGCTTTTTACATTTGCATATTGATTTTGTTTGCATATTGCTTTCATGGTACCTATATATAATATCACTTCAGTATATTCTACATGAGTGTGAAAACTAGCAGCTAGCACTGAACCAACTGAATACTTATGCTTAAAACATTGTTGTCTTTGATGTGTTAAGAGAAAAAGAGAGTACAGTCTTTTACTTCCTTCAAATCAAAAGAGAAAGGGGAGATGTTTGGCTGGACTTCTGTCAAAGTACAGTGGTATAATCTAGTCAATTGATAACAGCTATGTGGCTAATATCAGACACTAGATAGAGGTAATTAAGAGAACTGGATTATGAAATTGCACTTTGGGGTTAAAAGACAATAATATTAAGACTAAAGTCTTAAGAGGAGGGATTGAAGAAGATTTTATTCTCTCTGTATGAAGTATTTTCTAAGTGTAAAGCAGTTAATTTTCTCTTCACAAAATGTATGTAGTGTTTGCAGCAAACATGCCAGCCTGTGTTAAAAATACAGTGATATGTCTGTGTAAGATGAGTATGCCTGCACAGGAGCAACACAGAGACTTCAGAATGCTCTGGGGTCTGCTCTGCTCTTTCTCGGCTTTATTATGGAGAATAAAGTCTATTTTCTGATATTCAAAACCTCTGGTCTGATAATTTGTAATTGATGAGAAGTCAATATTTACGACATGAGCTACTAGCCCGACAGTGGAAACGCGACATGATTTCGGTCTCATTTCTCAACCTCCCGGGCTATTGGCCCGGCCCGGCCCGATTAAAGCCCTGGCTCGCACTGGCCCGATAGTGGAAATGCGGCTATTGAGTGAAATGAAGCTCGTCTTCCTTGTGTTTGGGGATGGCTTATACGAGTGTCTGCTGATGAGCTCCAGCTGGGATCGATCCGTGCTGATTAAGTGACAGCTGGGGTTAATCCGGGACCAAGGCGACGTGGCATCAGCATACTCGCCACTAGGATTGGGTACCGAAACCTGCTAGGTAACCGATACGTACCATTATTAAATCAGCGTATGAATTTCAGTGCCTAATTTTGGTGCTGCAGCAAGGACGTTACGCCTGTTTCACACCACAAGCGAAAGTAGCGCATGAGCAGCGCGTATGGAGAGCAGAAGCAGCACACAGCCGTTTGCCTTTCACACCAGCTGCGTCTGCAGCGCGCAGCTCTCCGGCAGCTGCTGCAGAGATCAATCTATCTCTATGTCTATTCTATCTAGTTATGAACAGCTCTCGGGTGGAATAACTTGAGTGAACATAAAACAAAGCCGAGTAAAACTTTCTTCCTCAGTTTCAGCAGCACAGCACAGCACACAGCGAGCTCACATCATCCAGCATGCGTGTCGAACTACACTACCCACAATACACTTCGCTATGGACTACAACTCCCGTAAATAGCTAGTCTTAAACCGACCACTCCCCTCTCCTGCAACACTAGCGTGCAACTTAAGCAAAACTGATACTAAAATTGTTTTACATTTGGTTTTGTAGTTCGGGCCTAAATAAATGTTTGTTGCAGTTTTTTATCGTTTTAAGTTCATTTGAATGACTATATATAAATCAGTTGATATTTTTAACGCATTTATTGAGTAAAATTGCTACTTTTTACTGTCATTCAATGTGTTTAGGTCATTATTAATGCACGAAATAAACAATAAAAAATAGCACTTATTATTACTCCAGAATAATTATTTTTTAGGAAACAGTGTAAACACTTTCAGAAACATTATTGTAAATGAATGGGAGGGCAAAATAAATCGACTTCAGCTGTAGGCCTGTTAAAGTTTACAGGTGCAGCAATGTGCCTTGATGTACTTGAATGCTAGAAATGTGTTCTCCAACACCCGTATAACGTTACTTGTCAAATAAATAAACAAGGAAGATTATTTTGAGTTTAAGTTATTTAATTATCTTGTTTATGAAGACTGCAGAGTGATGCATGAACAAAAATGACTATGAATAATGTTAAGTATTTTGTGATATATATGTTAAAATGTGCTCCTAAAAGTACGTGGCCCCTGCCCGCCCCCACAGGTTAATAGTAAGCTAATGTAATTTCATAATGCAAATCTTAAATTCATGCTCACCAACAAATGATCAAAGGAAATGTATTAATGTAATACAGTATGAATTTATGTTTACTTTAAACTGTAATCATATTGTTCTGTTAAAATTATTTTTAAAAATATTTTGTCAAATAAAATTATTTTGTAGAGTCATCCACCATCATTTTGGGGCTAAAAAGTATCGATTCAGGCACCGTTTTGGCACCGGTATCGTTTTAAAAGTATCGATTAGGCACCGGTATCGAAAAAACCCAAACGATGCCCAACCCTACTCGCCACATTATGTTTTTGGTTCCTTTCGGGGCATTGATAAATGCTTATCCAGTAAATCTATGGGAGGATCAGAAAGCTCTTGGATTAAGTCCAAATGATCTTTATTTGTGTTCTGAAGATAAACAAAGATCTTATGGGTTTGGAACAACATTAGGGTAATTAATGACAGAATTTTCATTTTTTGGTGAACTAATGTTTTAGGATCAACTGAAATTACTCAACAGTTTTCTTCAGAAAAATGAGCATGTCTGCTTTTTCAGGAGACAGACAAGCCCGCTCCTGGCTGATAATGTCCCCAGCAGTGGAAAATGTACGCTCTGAGGTTGTGGATGATGCTTGCATGCAAAGATACCTTGATGCCAATTCTGAAAGCATTGGCAGAGTGTCATTTATGTCCCACCACCAGGTTACTGGACTTACTGAGGACAGTGTAGACGGAAGCAGTCTGTACTTATTTATTATCTCTATATCTCCTCTGTAGTGCTGCTGACGCTGGTCTGCATTCTTGCTTCAATTGCCATGTCCTCCACAGCAAACAGCTCCTCAAGGCAGAAAGCTTTGGAATCTTCTATTAACAAATGAGTAAAGAAATAAAGACAAATATAAAACTATATAAAAAATAAATTCAAACAAGTTAATTTTCTTCTGAATTAAATAAAATTAAATAGGAAAAAATAGGATTTCTTTATATTTTCTTACTAGTGCTGTTGTTGCAGATGCACTGTCTTCATCAGAGATGTCATTTCGGTTACCTGCTAAGTGCCTGTTCTATCTGCTCAGTCGGAGTCTATATTCAATAAAAAACTAGGTCACACTGAAGAAGATTTCTATTCTCTCTGTATGAAGTATTTTCTAAGTGTAAAGCAGTTAATTTTCTCTTCTCAAAATGTATGTAGTGTTTGCAGCAAACATGCCAGCCTGTGTTAAAAATACAGTGATATGTCTGTGTAAGATGAGTATGCCTGCACAGGAGCAACACTAGGAGAAGGCTGAGTGACTGATTGTGTAGAATAACTGAATATGTAAAGCACTGATTATTTATGTTAAATACTTCTATGAAGCTATATGTGTCAGAAGTTAGAATGAGTAACATATTATCAAGTTATTATCCTATCATGACAATGTATGTAAACACTTAGTTCCTTTGCATAAGTTGCATCTATACTTTGCTGACATAGACCTGTAACATCTCTGTTGACATGAGCTAGTGGGCTGAGAGCAAAGAATAGCAGGACCCCTTAGACTAAAAACCTATTCAAAAATGGTCAAGAGTTAAAAAGAGACTTAGGGGTGTGTCAAATAATCCTGTATAAAAATTGTAAAAAACACACTGAAACTTTAGAAGGTGCAGGAGAGACTTTGGAAGGTGTCCAGGAGAGACTTCAGAATGCTCTGGGGTCTGCTCTGCTCTTTCTCGGCTTTATTATGGAGAAGAAAGTCTATTTTCTGATATTCAAAACCTCTGGTCTGATAATTTGTAATTAATGAGAAGTCAATATTTACCACAAATGGCGCCCAACGTGGGGCTGGACAGAGACGACACTGGACATGCTGGGGCTTGGAGGAAAAACACAAATATGTGGCCACGATAAAAAACGGTAAGCAATTTTAAGCTTATACGTTTGTGTTTTTTCTACCAAGGACCTGCTTGTAACGGTAAAAAAGTCACTTGAACTGTTTCTCCAGCTATAACGAACTACAAGTAAAACTAAAAAAGTAAAAGTAAAGATATAAAAGGAAAACAAAGGGGTTTTGAATACCAGGAGAAAATAACAATTTGCATGCAAATGATCTGTGTTTTCCTAAGAGGGCCTTGACGGATAGGATAAACGTTAACTAGTAACTGTTACTCATGTTTGGGAAATTTTTTAATATTATGAAGAATATGCATAGAGCATTTTTAAGTTTTAAGAGGAAGTTCTTAAAGTGTGGTGACAGTTAATAAGTTAAAACAGATTAAGGTATAGAGAGAAGCGCGCAAAGACCTCGGAGTACCCGTTCTGTTTTAATAATGATAAATATTATTATTCAGGAGGCTGGGGGAAAAAAGTCACAAATCCTGTGAAATGCTATTTTTACTGAAGAACAGTAAAGACGGGAGCAGAAGTAACAGGTCACTCAAGAGGAGTGTAGTGGAGAATTCTGTGGTTATAGCTCTAAGGTTAGAGGCTGCTCGGACAGGTCACTCAAGAGGAGTGAGGTGTATTTATGTAATTGTAAGTAGTTGTGTATTTGTCTATGTTGCTGGGGTGCTTAGAAGCCTTCAACTTTGATCTAGAGAGACTAGAATAGAGGTGAGGTTCAGGTTACACAGTGTAAGAGATGAGTTAGACTGAGTGAGAAGTATGATTGTGCTTAAAAGTATGTTTGCAATAAGAGTGAGTTTAAAAGAATTATCGTTTTATATTATAATATAAAAGAAGGATTGCATATGTTGTGTGATTTAAGAACAATAAGATAGAGAGTGATGCAGTTTAGGGAAGAGATTGTGATACAGAGGAGGTTTAAGCCTAATAAAGTTAATTGAGATCATATTGCATTTGAAAGACAAAGACTAAAAACAAGAATATACGAGTTAAACATTTTTCTGAATAATCTCTGTGTGTTTGAAGTGTTTTTAAGTATGAACTATAGGCAGAGAGGGGACTGAAATTCCTGACATGTCGACAGTCTGGAAGAAGGTCTGCTTCAGGAGTGGTAAGAATCTGTCTATTTTAAGAACAAAAGTTTCACAGGACAGATAGAAGCTAAAGAGTAAAGATATATTATAAGGTATTAAATAAATAGAAATATTATAAAGTAATGAATAAGATAAATGAAATAAGAAAATATTAATGATAGAATAAGATTTAATAAATAAAAAGTGTTAATAAAAATGCAACTGGAAGTTAGACTAATAAATATTAAGAAATTCAAAAATTGAAGCATAGAAATAACTACATATGGAGATTAATAGTTATATTGATCAGGAAATAAATTTACTAAATCAGTATGAATAAAAATAGATAAGTTGATGATTTGAGTAAATAAAGAATTAGAAGAGAAAACTTTAATAAATATGGATTAATTGAAGAGTTAATGATCAAATGTTTAAGGAAAATAAGTTTAAAGAAAAATGAATTAGGAAAATCTAAGAGACAAAAATGCTAATTTTTAAAAAGGGAAAAGAAGCATAGGAAAATGGAGAAAAAAGAAGTCCAAACTTTGTTTAATAGAATAAAAAGAGAAGATGTTTAATATATATATATATATATATATATATATATATATATATATATATATATATATATATATATATATATATATATATATATATATATATATATATATATTAAACAGATAAAATAAAAATTAGAAAAAAAAACAGTAACATTTAAAAGAAACTAAGATTTGGCTTTAAAAGATAAAATTATGTTTAAGTGCAATGAAAAAAATTGTTGTGGAGTAAGTTGACTGTTGTCATTTGTTTTAAAGTCAGCTACAGGCTGTCATCTGAGACAACAGCTATTTGTAGTAAAAGCAGCGAGTCAGATGTAAAGCATAGACACTGAGGAGAAATGAAAGAACATAATAGTGAGTTCAAAAATTATATAGTTCATATTTTATGTACTTAAAAGGTAATTGAGAATTAAAAATTGCATTTCAGATAGGAAAAATGCTTAAAGTAAACAAACATGTAGAGGTAAAATAGTACTATGAACTTGAAGCTATTGCAGTAAGGATTTTGAACAGGTATATTAGACATTAGGCCACCATATAGTACTGTTGAATTAAAACAGGTATGGAAATGTTAGAGAAATTAAAATAGTGTAAGATGTAATGTAACTAGTGAGGAAAAACTAGAATAAGATTAGGAAAAATAAGTGAAGCACAATCTAAAGCCAAAGAAATTAATTATAAGAACATTTAACAAATAGAAAATTAAGCATATTTACATATGATAAAAATGATTGAGAATTAGAAAAAATAAGTTGTTAAACAGCAAACAAAAATAGATAAATAAATTAATTAATTAAAAAAAATTGGATAAAAGGAGTCTTTATTTGATGAAGGAAAAAATGGGAAAAAAAATAATTTATTAAGTCATGAGCTAAATTCTATATATATTAATTAAGAGGACGTATGGATGAACTTTGGGGGACTGTAGTCTCGTACCTACCAGACATCTCTGAGTATACTGGCAAATGGAAAGGTGTGTGAAAAAACACAAAGCAAAATGGCTGTGGACACTTTTGACATGAACTTTTTGCCCAGGATTTACTGAGGACTGAAAAAGCTACATTTGTTCAGAGACATTCAAAAGAGACACTAACAAGAGACTGATGAACTGATCAAAAAGAAAAAACTCTCCACCAGAACTTTACATCAGCTGAGTCAAAGAAAGAAGCCAGCCCAAAGAGAGAGGGGGAAACACTGTGCCCTGATATGAAGGAAGTTCAGGACAACATAGAAAAGACTGTTGCACCAATCTGGAGCTAGTTGTCTCAGGTTGCGAGGGGGGATAGCCTGACAGTCCATCTCAAAGTAGCTCCTAGTCCAAATTACGTTCAAGCATTACAGAAGGAAAATTAAGAACAAAAGTTTAGCTACCCATTCTTGTATCAAATCAGACTCCTGTCAATTTTAGAGAAATTATTATCATGCAAATTTGTAAAAAAAAAAAAAAAAAAAAAAGTGTTATAAGGTAATTTTAAGGTGAAACTTTAAATGATGAAATTATATATTATGATGAATGGTAAATAATTTGAGTTTAAGTTTCAGTAGGCTTAATAAAAGTTCCTTAAACATAGAAGGATAAATTACAATGCAGGGTGGTGACTAAAGAAAAAGCTTTTGATAAGGCAATACATAATTTGGAGAATAAATAAGAATGGAACTAAGTATTTAAGTTCAAATCAAGTAAAGGAAAATCTTAACATAATTGTATTGTGAATGGCCTAAATCAATATTGGATAGTGAAAACTGGAAAAATTCAAATCTAGAAAAATGATTTATAGTTAAAGGAAAGATTGAAATAACAATTTGAAATAAATTCATAGGACATAAGGTCAGAAAGTAACAGTTCTAAATTGCTATGAGAAAAATTGAAAGAGAACAGTGTTTAAGAAAAAGATAATATTTTACATGAAAACATATGTGAAAAATAATTAGAAAAAAAATTAAGGAATAATAATTAAAACAGAGAGAAATTTACAAAGCATACAGTAAGTTTTAGCCAGCTGATAAAAAAGTGCATCAAAATTGTATAAACAACTAGTTTAATGGGAGTGCCTTAGGAAATAATTATGAGCCAAAAGAAAATAACTCAAAGATAAAAAAGAAATTAATATATATATCAGAAAATAAATTAGTAAAGGAAAGAAGTGTCAAATTCCAACTAAATGATTGTCATTACAGGACTGAGATGCAGATGAAATCAGCCAGCACAGTGAGGGTTCAAATTAAATCAGATGTAGATCTGCCCAGAAAGAAAAAACACTAGATGCAGAAATAGGGATTAAACACTATTGAAAAGTTTGTGTAAAAATAGGAGCATTAATAGAAACATTGACTGTAATATACAATCTGTCCTAGACATTTCTATTTAAATTTAAAGTAGTAATAAATGTATAAATGACTAATAATTTTTGATGGAATCTAAAGGCAATAATTACATATGAAGACAAAACAAGATTATGTTTAGGTTATGATTTAAGAAAATCAATAGGAGAAGATTTTCCAGCTGAAGTTTATATTGTATGTGAAGATACAGTAGGTGAGAGTTCAAAGTGGCTATTAACGCCGCGGCTTGTACCGCCGCCGTTTGAAATAGGTGCCGCTCTGTTTTTAGTGTATGACCGCAGTTTGTGAATGAGCCGCCAGGGGGCGCAAAGGGACGGGATGCGAACGGACAGAAATAGCCCATACAGCTACTGTGCTTGTAAATGATATTAAACAATAAGTCAAAGCATTATAATTCCTTCATTAATCATTTAAAATTTGTTAACACGCTTTATTGTAAACTTTTTAAGTGCAAAGAGGATTCGTTTTGGAAAATAGAATTGAAGAAGTAAAAGACAACTAAAATGAAAGCACAAACATTTAGTACAAATAAGTAGTCTTAAATAAATAAATAAATAAATAAATAAATAAATAAATAAATAAATAAAGCAGCCTAAATATAGAAAGATGTTCAGTGTTTGCTATTTTGATAGGACTAAGACAAGACATTTTCATTTATGTTTTATTTCTGTTTTTATTTCCATTTTCGTTGTTGATTATATTTTACTATCTCATTTATGTCTCAACAATTGTACATAAACGAATAATAAACGAATAATGAAAATAAATGAATAATGAAAATAGGCCTAAATAAATTATTTATTTAAAGACATTGCCGTACAGTACGTGAAACACTGAGAAAAATAAATTGACCTACCTTAAGCAGATCACTAAAAGTATAATAAAAATATTTTTATATATTATATATATTTATATATTATTTTATTTTTAATAATTTAGTTTCAGTTCTGTTCAGTTTTTTTTTTTTTGCTTTTTTTTTTCAAAACGTCAATGTTCTCCTGTAAAGTAGCTATAACTGTTGTTTTGGTTTTTTTTTTTTTTTTTTTTTACTTATGGCTCAGTATGTTTTGTATTTTAACTTCATATTCAGTCACCTTGCATATGTGTGTGAAATATAATGCCGCATAACCGCGGAAAAAGAAGAAAAAGCTGTCAAAGGTTAGAGCTAATTCATCAAAATTAGCTATATTAAAATACAGCATTTATGTTAATACTGGCAGAGTGTGAACAAACTCAAGGCTAAGATATGCGCTTGCCTTTTAATGCATTTGCGGCCTTTTTATAGGCTACAGGCAACTATGTATAATAATGTTTTTTTTTTCTTTTTTTTTGTATGGTAAAGGACAATGCACATTATGTTATTGATGTAAACTTAGGCTAAAACTTACCATTGATAAACGTGACCTACCTCAAGCAGATCACTTAAAGTATAAAAAAAATAAAGTAGGCTATATGTATATATATATATATATTCTTAATAAACTTCACAGCCACAAATATAAAAAACACAACTTGTATTAAAACTGGGCGAGGATTAGAAAGAATACGATGCTTGTTATATAATTTAAATTTTTAATCCAATTTCTGCAAGCACATTTTTTCATTCGCTACTCTGCCAGAAACTTTGCCGCCGGAGAGCACCTCAATAATGTAAACATTTGTTTAAAGATGGAGCGCAAGATGTGCCGAGTGGCAACATGTGAAGAACGATGGCAAAGCTAAGTGTGATTATTGTAATAAACTAAGTTATAAAGCAGAGTCCCGACCAACAGGACTAAGCATATGCGGTTGGCTCATTCTTCACGAATATAGAATTAAAATAATGGCGCGTTAGGTTCACAAAGCAGCGCATTCTCTCCGCCTCATCGTTTAACCAGCGGGACACGCTGCTGAAGCAGGAGAGACACTCCGTCATTCATAATCTTAGCTGATGTATCGGAGTCGAATGAATATCAAAGAGGAATTTTCTTTTAACAGTCCCGATATGTTTAATCTTTTTATTTATTTTTTTTTCGTGTCATTTCTCTTCAGCAAATTATATATATTTTTAAAGCTGCTTGATTCTTTTAAAACCGAAAGCAGAGCCCGTGGTGTTTTTCCATAAGATACTCCTTTATGAATGTTTTAATTTTTTATTAAAGTCTTTAATGTGCTTTTTGATAGTTTTATTTTATTTCAAGCAGCATCTAAATGCGAATTTATCCTCAAAACTTGGCATGAGAGCGATGCAAGTCATGTGTGGCATAATTGCCTTTTTTCCCTGCGCGTGCGAGATCAATTTCTGATATTTTTGCAACTATAATGAAAGCATAAACATTCAGTACAAATAAGTAGTCTTAAATAAATAAATAAATAAATAAATGAATAAAGCTGTCTTTTAACCTAAATATAGAGAGATGTTCAGTGTTTGCTATTTTGACAGGACTAAGACAAGACTTTTTCATTTATGTTTTTATTTCTGTTTTACTTACATTTTCGTTGTTGTATATAGTTTACTATCTCATTTTATGTCTCAACAATTGTAGATAATAATAAACGAATAATGAAAATTAATGAATAATGAAAATAGGCCTAGATATATTATTTATTTAAAGACATTGCCGACATTGAGCTTAAGTTGAATGCAGCTTCATCAAAAGCAAAAAATAAATAAATAAATAAATTGACCTATTTTAAGCAGATTATAATAAAAATATTTTTTGCCGCAGGACATAAATTAAGTCTAGCAGGTTTATTTTTTAATAATTTAGTTTCAGTTCAGTTTTTTTTTTTTTCCAAAACGTCAATGTTCTCCTTTAAAGTAGCTATAACTGTTGTTTTGTTTTGTTTTTTTACTTAATGGCTCAGTATGTTTTGTATTTGAATTTCAATTTCAGTCACCTTGCATATGCGTGTGAAATATAATGCAAGCATAACCGCTGAAAAAGAAGAAAAAGCTGTCAGTTAGAGCTAATTCATCGAAATAAGCTATATTAAAATACAGCATGCATGTTAATACAGGCAGAATGTGAACAAACTCAAGGTACGGCTAATATGCGCTTGCTTTTTAATGCATTTAAAAAGATTTGCGGCCATTTTATAGGCTACAGGCTATGGTGTATAACAATGTTTTTTTTTTTTATTTGCATGGTAAAGGACAATGCACATTGATTTGAAACTTTTAATTGCATTTTTATGTCCTGTAAATAATAAAAGTTGAATCAGATTAATAAAATCGAATCTGAATACCTGCAAACGGGGCCACGGTTACTTTTTTTTCACTGACTGGCATGACTGGCAAACGCGTCAGAAAAAAAACTGCTGAATCTCTGCAAATATTTGGTTAACTTATAAAACAAATGTATGGTTTAGTGATGTTGGTAATGAATAAAAAATTGCAAAGCAGAATTATTAAAGTTATTATTTCATTGATCTGAACATAACCATTTATAGTATAATTACTAACCCGTCGTCTAAAATATTAAAATAATAGTCTATTATTTTATTCGTGGCTAGAGCTTGATTAAATTGATTAACAAGCCATGTGCTTTTGTTTGTTTGTTCTCGGTACTGGGTATACGCAAAACATTTTCTAAAATGTCAAGCAGTATTTGTCTATAGCTTTAATTAATTCAAAATATTAAAAATAACAATAATAAAATTATAAAAATACAAAGATAAATAGAGCAGCATTTTGCTAATTATAATAGTCCTTTATATTTATATACATGTGTTTTTGCATATTCGTTATTTCACTTGATGCATTCGTTATTTAATGTTTGAATACTGAAATAAAAAGCCATCGTTTAAAAGGTTATTTCACCATCAAAATGTAGCCTGTTATATGTATCATTAAGGTTTTATATAAAACTGCTGTGCAGTGTAAATGGGACCTTAATACAGTTTAAAGCGAAGTTGTCTGTAAGGATGATGGGCATGGCATGTCTATTGTTGTGGCTCGCGTTGTGAATATTAGAAAATAACTGTCGGGTGAAGGCTTTATGGTCGTGCGGAATTGTCTGCTGCTGTCATGGCTCAGCAGGCAACACCCTATTCAGCTAGGCTATGTTCGGTGTTTTTATGTACAAATTCGTTTTGGCGAATGCTAGAGCGTAATACAGATATTTTAAATAACAAGTAGTTCAGTCCAGAAGTTGCTGTGCATAGAAACATTCATTTTCATAAGGCCCCATATTTAATGCGGTTTGGTTTTAAAACGCATAGGTTTTGCTACGGTTACACCATCCGTCCTCGGGAGTTTTGGATTTTGTGTAACCATGTTTGTGGAAAACACTTGAGGGTGGAGACATACCCCTTCCCCCATCTCATAACCAAAAGCTTGTCTTTCAGGTGTTAATGGGCATCAGTGAGACCGAAATCATGTCGCATTTCCACTGTCGGTCTATAGCTCGCATCGCGTAACGCAAACCCAGCCCCCAGAACGTCCCCCGACTGTTGGAATCGTGCATCCGTTAATAACTCGGTAGAAAATGTATTTTATAACATCCTCATTTAGACACAGTCAAACATTCAGCCCAAATGCACTGGAGAGACCTGAAACGTGTTCCCAAAAATGTTCTGTTTGCACAATTTGATTATTATCATCATATCCAAATACTTTATAAATAATATTCTAAACCTTCTCTGGTGTTTATTGTTTTTAGAAAATATCTAAAATCTTTTAAAAGAAAATATCTTGTAAAATAAAAGTTTGATTTGGCTTTAACGGTTTTATTTATGTAGGCTATATAGGCCTACCTAAACTGTTATAGCTTGATTTTGCTTGTTTTATATTGGTTTATTTATTTAATGCGATTTTATTATATCCGATAATGTAATTCTTTAAATTATATTTCAATGTGGCTGAGGCTTATCAAGATATGACACTTGTTTTGAGTCTACAAAAGGTAATTTGTAAAGTTTTATGTCTTTCTGTTGTATTCATATGGTGTATTATCTGCAAAATAAATAACAAAAAGAAAGAAGCCGCTAGCAGCATCAACAGAGCTGTGAAGAGAGCGCTCTTTTGCTCGGTCTCTCACACACAACCTTTATGTCTGCCGTGTCTTTGTGTAGATTATTATGCGTTATTGAAACATCAAGGGAGACACAGCAAAATCACTTATACATTAAAATTGTATTATTCTATGCAACAGCCTTACATTTAAAACGGAAACATAAGGGCGATTATAAGCAAAAAGACCTCAGCCTATAAGTCTAGATGTTTTCTTTTCCTTTTTTATTTATTTGTTTATGTGTTTGGCACATGTGTGCGATAGAAAAACTAGTGTAATTACGGCAAGCCATCTTTCCCAGACTCGGGGCAAATTCCGCCTTTCCTTTTACTCCGTCCCGAAGCCCCAGCTGGCCCTCCTGCCATCCACTGCGTAAAACATATGCTGGATAAGTTGACGGTTCATTCCGCTGTGGCGATCACAGACTAATAAAGGGACTAAACCGAAAAAAAAATAATGAATGATGAATGAATGAATAAATTAATAATAATAAAATAAAAATATGGTAATAATAAACACAAATGCCGCGTAAGCGGCCTTTTTTATTTTTAGAGATGGTACATTTGAATTGCCTTCAAATGATGGATCTGCGACAGAGAAACTAGGGGTTTTGGGGGACATGCATCACTATATCCTTTTTTCCCCAAACTGTGCATAGTTCAGCTGCAAGTTACTGTACGTCTTTTTTTGAAAAAGCACCCCATGTCCGCTAGTGCCGCGCGCCTCTTTCTCTGGGCAAAAATGAGTTGATTTTTAAAATAATAAATATATAGATTAATTAAATTTTCAGCAAAAGAGACATTTATTTCATATTTCACTATGCATTTCATCTGATCTTTATAGCTTAATTAAACACATATTGTCAAAACCCACACATAGGCCTATTGTATGAAAATGAAAAGGGCATTTTTTGTTATTATTAGACTATTATTTGTTATTTGTTGCCTAGGCTATTTTCACATTTGAGGTGCTTTATTGGCATGACAAGTAACTGTACATTCGTTTTGCCAAAGCAGTGCGCGTCTCACAAACAAGACAGTGCAAAAAGGGCAGTAGTGAAAACAAATATGAAAATAACATATAATAAAAAAAGATTAATAAAAATAAAAATAGAATAAAAAAAATAATAATAAAAATAGATTTTTGATAACATTAAACAGGATAAAGGTAATAATAGTAGCCTATTATCAAAAGTAAGTCCACATAAAGAGTTCCAGTATTTGTGTGTTGGAGACAGGAGCGGGTATTGTTGGGTGAACACACAGCAGCACACACACTCCCCCAGTAAGATGGGTTCTGTTCGACAGGGACTCAAAGTTGTTTTGTATGTGTTGGATTATCGGGTAGAATTTCTCCCGGATCTCGGAGTATTTAGTGCACTCAGTTAGGATATGCAGCTCCGTCTCAATCAGCTGCTGAGGGCACAGCCGCTTCTCCACCGGCAGCCATGTTTTTTTTGTGCCGGCCCGTCTTTACGGCTAGCTGATGTCCGCTGCCCGCTTCTAACATGTTAGAAAATACTGCAAATCAAGCTGTCGGTATCTCCCCGCGGTTGAAATTGTTCGTTATTCGGAAAAAAAGAAGAATAAATATCAGCGCGCAGTAGTTGCTTTCTAGATCATTTTAGGCCTATATTCAGCTGTTTTAATCTTGCAATTCTGATAATTAGAGATAATGTCTGTTTTTATCAACTTGTCTGTCATTTATTTCTCATTTGCTACTTATTTTATTAATTTGTTGATGTTATTAGTCGCTTTTTAGGTGCTGCTATGAATAAAATAAAACTATTAAAAAGCACATTAAAGACTACTCATAAATTAAAACATTCATAAAGGAGTATCTTATGAAAAAACACCAATTACCGGGGTCTGCTTTTGGTTTTAAAAGAATCAAGCAGCTTTAAAAATATAATTTGCTGAAGAGAAATGACAGGGAAAAAAAGATTGAACATATCGGGACTGTTAAAAGAACATTCCTCTTTGAATTATTCTTTCGAGTCCGACACATCAGCTAAGATTATGAACGACGGAGTGTCTCTCCTGCTTCAGTGGCGTGTCCAGCTGGTTATAAACGAGGAGGCGGAGAGAATGCGCTGCTTAGTTACGGCTCGATATATTTAAATAAAAACTAACAACGAGTTGCTTATAACGCTCAAAAAGTTAAACTCAAATGCACAACCCTTGTTGGTTGCACCTGCGGGATGCACAATGAACCTAACGCGCCATAATTTTAATTCTATATTCGTGAAGAATGAGCCAACCGCATATGCTTAGTCCTGTTGGTCGGGACTCTGCTTTATAACTTATTAGTTTATTACAATAATCACACTTAGCTTTGCCATCGTTCTTCACCACATAGCCACTCAACACATCTTGCGGTCCATCTTTAATGTTTAGATTATTGAAGGTGCTATTGACGTTTTGAGAAAAAAATTAATAGTACTGAAACTAAATTATTGAAAATAAACTTGCGGGAGTTCATTTATGTCCTGCGGCAACATTATTTTTATTACACTTTAAGTGATCTGCTTGAGGTAGGTCACGTTTATCAATGGTAAGTTTTAGCCTAAGTTTACATCAATAACATAATGTGCATTGTCCTTTACCATACAAAAAAAAAAAAAAAACATTATTATACACCAGTTGCCTGTAGCCTATAAAAAGGCCGCAAATATTTTTAAATGCATTAAAAGGCAAGCACATAGCTTAGCCTTAGTTTGTTCACACTCTGCCTGTATTAACATAAATGCTGTATTTTAATATAGCTAATTTTGATTAATTAGCTTTAACTGACAGCCTTTTCTTCTTTTTCCGCGGTTATGCGGCATTATATTTCACACGCATATGCAAGGTGACTGAATATGAAATTAAAATACAAAACATACTGAGCCATTAAGTAAAAAAACAAAACAAAACAACAGTTATACTTTAAAGCAGAACATTGACGTTTTGAAACAAAAAACGGAACTGAAACTAAATTATTAAAAATAAACCTGCCAGACTTAATTTATGTCCTATTTTCATTATTCATTTATTTTCATTATTCGTTTATTATTATGTACCATAATTGAAACATAAAATGAGATCGTAATTATAATCAACAACGAAAATGTAAATAAAAACGTAAATTAAAAATATAAATGAACATGTCTAGTCTTAGTTCTATCAAAACAGCAAACACTACATCTCTCTATATTTAGACTAAAAGACTGCTTTATTTATTTATTTATTTATTTATTTATTTATTTATTTATTTAAGACTAATTATTTGTACTGAATGTTTGTGCTTTCATTTTAGTTGTCTTTCATTTCTTCAATTCTATTTTCCAAAACGAATCCTCTTTGCACTTAATAAGTTTACAATAAACCAGGTAAACAAAATTTAAATGTAAGTTGAGGTGATCGCAAGTTCACAACTGTGAGGTGATGTGCTCTACCGGCAGGATAATCTATATTATTTTGCTGTTTTTTATATGCGCACGTTTAAGATTTGAGATTATAACATTGCCATGATAGTCAAAGAAATCAAAACATTATTTTCACCCCAACGCAATTTAATCGGGCACTGAAGGCTAATAACTTAATTCTTATATTTGCTTTTTGACTTCTCACCATGTATCTTTTCTACAGCATAGTATAGTGTAAGAGCATGTCTATTACCAGAAAAACTAAATTAAAATTATATTTTAATTGAACACATCACATCACATACAGTAAGCTACGCCTACAGAACAGTCTGTTTAGCATTGTGAAAAGGCAAAGCTGAATATCTGTGGTTAAAGTGCCACCCAGCGGTCAAATGCTGCTGGCGCATCAAGTACCGCCGTCGCCGCGGTATGAATGGCGGCACAAGGAACACATTGAAGTAGTAACATCTGTATGTCCTTTTGGATGGTAAATATTTTAAGTGGTTTGATTTCTATTGAGTTTATTTTAGGTAACTATCAGAGGAGGGTAGAAACTTATTTGTACTCGTGTAGCTTGATGACTAGCATATACTGTATACACCAGAATGCATAAAGGGTTATAATAAGGGAGAAGATCATTGTATGGACACTGTCACAATATGTGGATGATTGAATTATCTACAGCTTCACAGAGCTCTAGTTCAATTAAAAGACTTGAGTGGAGACCATTGCTCCAAACAGTGAGATGATGACTGTTTTTAGTGTTGACTGGATAGAGAATTATTCTGTAAACAAGCACAGTTGAGAAACTATGATGAGTAGATGATTAGAGGTAGCATCAGGAGCAGATTATGAAGCAGGGATATTTATTACATCTGTGACAAGAGAAGTATTTCCTAAATTTTGAAATGCCTTCAGAAATAAGTTCATAATGGGTTTGCATTCATAAAGTAATCATGAAGTTAATGAGTGATAAATAAATAAAAACATCTAAAGGAGTATGAAAAATTATGAATAAAACAAAAGAGAGAGTAATTGTATTATGCTCAGTTACCAGAAATGGCTGAAAGAGATGAAGATGATCCATCAAGACCAACCCTCAATGAAATATGTGAAAATAATAAACTTAATGGGATTAATGTGTTAACAAGTGCATTGGTGAGTGATGGCATGGAAACTGACAGAAACAAGCATCTAACACCGCATCGCATGAACTGCTATTGGGTCGACCCTTGAAAGAAACCTTGAAAGAAACCTTGCAAGAAACAGCATGACCCTTGCAAGAAACCACATAAAACTTTGCATAAAACCTGGCATATAATCTCACCTATAACCTTGCACATAACCTCTTGGAATGGTTTGCAAAGATGTCTAATGCAGTAGGGACTTTAATAAAGAAACAATTAATTGCCATGTGCATAGCGATATCTGTGCAGGAAACCAGAAAGGAGCCATGTGAGAGAGCAGAGATATAAGGTCCAATTGGTCCAGCTGATCGAGTCTATCTGTGGATGCTCTGGAGAGCTCAGGAGGAAAGGACCATATCTGGATGAGGGCAAATCCAACAGCTGCCAAAGTGGATGCCATTGATGAGGTACCAATGCCTCAAAGGAGCGAAAGGGAACAACTCCAGCAAGGGAAAGCTGACTGGAAACAGAGGAGCCTGAATATTCCAAAGCTCTAAACTACTAAGTGCCACGTGTGGAAGCAAGAGTTTATCAGAACAAAGAAAAGAGTGATTCTGATAATGTGCCTGAATACCACATACAGAAGTGCCACAAGTCAAGGGATGATGAATGCACAACTGCAGATTTCAAAACTCAGACTCTCAACCACACATCTCCATTAACAACTTTTCAAAGTCTAATGAAGATGCTGATAGCTTGGAATAAGAGAAACAAGGATGAGCAAAGATCAAGATCAACATTTGATGCTTTTTACGTTTGCATATTGCTTTCATGGTACCTATATATAATATCACTTCAGTATATTCTACATGAGTGTGAAAACTAGCAGCTAGCACTGAACCAACTGAATACTTATGCTTAAAACATTGTTGTCTTTGATGTGTTAAGAGAAAAACAGAGTACAGTCTTTTACTTCCTTCAAATCAAAAGTAAAAGGGAAGATGTTTGGCTGGACTTCTGTCAAAGTACAGTGGCATAATCTAGTCAATTGATAACAGCTATGTGGCTAATATCAGTCACTAGATAGAGGTAATTAAGAGAACTGGATTATGAAATTGCACTTTGGGGTTAAAAGACAATAATATTAAGACTAAAGTCTTAAGAGGAGGGATTGAAGAAGATTTTATTCTCTCTGTATGAAGTATTTTCTAAGTGTAAAGCAGTTAATTTTCTCTTCTCAAAATGTATGTAGTGTTTGCAGCAAACATGCCGGCCTGTGTTAAAAATACAGTGATATGTCTGTGTAAGATGAGTATGCCTGCACAGGAGCAACACTAGGAGAAGGCTGAGTGACTGATTGTGTAGAATAACTGAATATGTAAAGCACTGATTATTTATGTTAAATACTTCTATGAAGCTATATGTGTCAGAAGTTAGAATGAGTAACATATTATCAAGTTATTATCCTATCATGACAATGTATGTAAACACTTAGTTCCTTTGCATAAGTTGCATCTATACTTTACTGACATATACCTGTAACATCTCTGTTGACATGAGCTAGTGGGCTGAGAGCCAAGAAAAGCAGGACCCCTTAGACTAAAAACCTATTCAAAAATGGTCAAGAGTTAAAAAGAGACTTAGGGGTGTGTCAAATAATCCTTTATAAAAATTGTAACAAACACACTGAAACTTTAGAAGGTGTCCAGGAGAGACTTCAGAAAGCTCTGGGGTCTGCTCTGCTCTTTCTCGGCTTTATTATGGAGAATAAAGTCTATTTTCTGATATTCAAAACCTCTGGTCTGATAATTTGTAATTAATGAGAAGTCAATATTTACCACAACACATATTGATCTACAATTCAAGTGAAGTAGAATATTACCAATATGAAGTAACACCTGTTCTAAGGTCCTTTTCATTAGCTCCTCCTTCAGTCTGGTCCACACTTCATTTGTCACTTTTGACTTGAATCTGGGATGCAAGGCTGTGCCCTCCTCCATCTGATATTCAAGACAAAAACACTGAGTCAATCACTGAATAATTCTAATGAAAACAAGAGCAAATTCAGCAGGATTACACTGCACCCCTGGTATCTTTTTGAGAGGTCATTCCAGATAGGGTCCTTGATGGTCTTTGTGAAGGAGGAGTCCTCTTTATTCACTGTGAAGTGGTGCTGGAGCTTATTTAAGATAGGCAGAATCTGACCCAAGTTTTGGCTCCTTTCAGCAGAGACGCAGAGGGTTGACGTGTAAAGTATCTTTGTAATTTTGACAAACTCTTCTGCTTTTCTAAAATCCTCATCAGAAATTCTCTGCAGTCTGTAAAATATGATCAGATTCATTAGCTGGACTATAGATTCATGAGCAAAATCGTTTACACTGAAAATTGAATAAGCATTTAAAATGAGAACAGAGTTTTTACCTGTCCTTGTCCATTAATTTCTTAAGACGATGGTCC
Source organism: Danio rerio (assembly GCF_052040795.2). Taxonomy (NCBI): domain Eukaryota; kingdom Metazoa; phylum Chordata; class Actinopteri; order Cypriniformes; family Danionidae; genus Danio; species Danio rerio. Next base: position 41,923,213 of record NC_141036.1, on the reverse strand, counting down.
ATGGAGGTGGCCTGGAAGGCAGAGAACTGCTCTAGGAATCGCTCCACCATGAGGAATAAGCTATTCCACCTTGTTTTCACATCAAGGATGACAGCATGTTCTGGAAGACCTAAAATGGGAAAGAGAAATTTATGTTTGTGTTTGTGTGGTTATCAAAGTGGCTGTTTATTTGCAGAAATGTTTTACTGCATGATTTAGCAAAGGATTTTTATTAACTATTTGGCCAAAGAGTTTTGCACTAAGGTTCATCTATTCTGATTTCTACCTACCGAGAAGATGCTGCTTCTCTTTAAGGATAGGTTTAGCCAGGGTGGATCTTTTCAGCCACACCACCATTGCTCTGATCCTTCCTGCCCACTGTGAGACTGAGGTAATTGTGGAAAGCTTCTGAGCAGCAATATTGAGAGTGTGAGCAAAGCAGCCAATTTTTTTAATACTCATCTCTTTTTACTGCTACATCCATGTTTGCTGCATTGTCACAGCAACTACTCTATCCTTTATATTAAATTCATCAAGAATATCTCTTATCTCTTCTGCTAAAATGTCCCCTGTCTGGGATGTGTATACTGCCCTTGTATGTAGGACCCTCTCTTTCATGGAACCCTCTCTGACAAAGTGAAGTGACACTGTCAGGTAGTGGTCCTGTGCAATGCTGATCCAGCCATCAGCAGTCACAGCCACATCTCTCACATCTTGCAACTCTTTCTTGATATTTTCTTTTTCAACTGCAGGTATGAGGGTATTTGAGAGCATGTCTCGGCTGGGGGACTGATTTCTGGGGTTTAAAGTGCTTATCATCTCCCTATATTTGACATCATCAAACACAAAAAAGTAACATTAGCATTATTTTATCATTGTTGCTTACTATAAAAAGATTTAAAAATTATCTAGGTTAAGAGACTACCTACAAACATGGCCAACAGCCTAAATGGTAATAATATTACAACATCATTTACAGCTTACTGTTCTTAGCTCCACCATGAAGCCTCCACAGGAGAAAAAGGCAGCAAACTTTTAACAATAAAATTTGTAACGGCCCTGTGGCATTCATCTTTCCTTTCCTTGTTCATTTTTCTGCCAGTGCAATGGATTATCACTTGATGGTATCCTAATTCCAGGGTCAGCAGGAGCAGACTATAACATTAATGTGAAGAAAACTTGAAAGCTAAACTGTTAATGCAGCCAAGGATAAGGACATTTAAATAAGACAAGTTTAATGTGAGGTAAACTTTATCATTTACCGTTAACCTTAAAGCATTTTAGTATCAATTTAGCTAGGTATTTAAAGCCATCGGATCAGTACATAACGCTGCACAGCATACATTAGGTCCAAAAAAAGAATGAATACATTTTCCCCGCACAAACTTAGGCCCCGTTCACACTGTCAGGTCTTGATGCCCAATTCAGATTTTTTTGTCTGTCCGTTTACACGTTCTTTTAATTGTGACCCATATCGAATTCATGCGTTTACACTTGCCATACAACCTATGATGCATGCATAAAGGCGGGTCCTAGCATCTGTGCCACACTAGCCACGATGGAATAAATTTTCTTTTTAGCTCTACGAAATATGTGGTGTAGTATAAGCAGCAAATGGTTCAGTCCAGATTTACCCCCACGCAGTTTATGTAATGGTACGGCCCTGATGTGTGTGTGTGTGTAAGATGTAGCCTGTGTGCGCACTGGTGTTAAAGGGAATAAAGTTGTTCTATGTGTAGCCCGCAGTGCGTGCATTGATAACGTTAATAGCGTAAAAATTACAACATGAATTTGCCCAACTTTAAAATGATTTTGAGGCGAAGGAGGTGGGGAAGGGCCTGCATCGCAGCTAGCGCTTATTGTTTATATGCTGTATGATGTCCTACACCACTGAGAGGAATTTGTGGTACGAGAGAGATCTCAGGTCTAGTGGGAGCAAATAATGGCGACTGACCACCGTCCTCCATGTTTCCTCTGTTGTTGTTGTTTTTTCCCACGTCGGAATATCCACACACGCTCTCTCTTCCACACCATTAAACCGCGGAGAAGCACCACATTGTCACAAGTTTAAGCAAAAAAAATCGGAATTGGGTCACATTTAACTGGTAGTGTAATCTGGGCCTTAGCTTTAACGGTACACAAGCAAGAAGTGCTAAAAACTGATTTTGTATGTCTGTTTGCCTTTCGGAGCCCCAACCATCGCGCAGTTATACTCATCAGTCATGGAAGACTACAGTTGTGGTGGGCACGTTGTTGGAGGCCCTGAGTCAGGAAAATACTAAGAGGATGAAGATAATGACTGCGTCGGAGCAACTTTCTGCTCGTAAATTAATTCTGTGTACTGTCATGGGGACTCTGCAGATATCATAATGTCAAATTTAAGACCTTTTACGACCTTTTTAGGACCATTAAGTATTACATTTAAGACCTATATCGCAATATCAAAAACACGCGAGAGAAAATGTAAAAGCATTAAATTAGGGGTAAAACAAAGTTATTTAAATTGAACAGTGGTAAAGTCAGATTAAATGCACCGTTGAACTACAGAAAAAACAAACATCTTATGCAGATTTATACTTTCACCTGGCACCGCATCGCACAACTCACAAAACAGATTAAGGCTTTTATACTTGACACGTTCACCATTGAGATATTTTTTTTTAATGACAGGCGGCGCTCCAAAAAAACAGAAAGTAAAATCAGACGAATAAAAAGATAATCATTATCATTGAAGATGTTTTTGGGGGCCTCTTTTTTTGTTGTTTTAACAAACTTATCCCTCAGGTTTTTCCAAAGTTTTACAAAAACTTTCCTACTTTCCGATGGCTGTTGCAATTTCTAGCCAATAATTATTGGTCATTCTGGCAAGCAGAAATGTAACCGTGATAGAAAATAGGTAATAATAGGTATAAATTAGGTATTTTAGGTATTATAGCTTACTGTACTATTCACTCTTTAAATAAATGCTACTATCAATCCCATTTTATCACTAAAATAAAGTGAACTAGTGTCTGCTGTAAAGTGTTTTGTAAAGTACTTCAATTACTCTGTTGTGGTAATTCTATAGTTGCTATTGTAACACAACTACAGTATGCTGAAGCTTCTTTGGAGAGCAAAAGCACGAAAGGAGTCTGACTGAGCGAGAGCAGATCATTCGCACGTGAGCAGCCAGTGTTTTGAGAGCTCGCAAGCAGTTTTGTCCATGAACAAAAGGAAACCGGCGCGCGAGCAGAGATTCGCTCTCTCGTATTACAGCACTTCTTACTTATAAAACTGTACTTGCGACATTTGTCAGTGAAATCATGTTGCGTGCACTCAAAGCGAACTTCCGCAAACACAGCGATGATGTCACATTTGCCGCGCGCACTGGGTTTAATATCAGAAAGCTGATTGGCTATTGAAAGTTGACCTTTTTGTAGTTGTAATGCAAATTACAATTGGACTAGTGAAATAAAGAACTACAACACCCCAAAGACCTAGCAATAAAAACAAAAATAAAGACCTGTGCAAAAATATTTAAGACCTAGAACAGCAAATTTAAGACTTTTTAAAGCCATAAATTTCGATTTTTTTATTTTAAGACTTTAACACTTTTTAAGACCCCGCGGGGACCCTGTGTCAGGTGTTTTATCATATTTGACGTGTTGCCAGTCTTGGTCGCGATAACTTTACAGATATTGCATCGTGCGCTGTTGCCGTCAATCTTTGCATAATGTAGCCATACTTTTGATTACTTAAACATCCTTTGCATTAAATGTATGCTATGCTTTAAAGAGTAGTAGTGTACGCATTACAGCCTCACATTTGACAAGCTCTGAGTGAGTGCGCGTAACCGTCGTAAACTACTGATTTTCAAGACAGCCTTGCTGCAGTCAATCACCAGCATTTGACCCGGTCACGTTAAGGATGGCTCAGATTTTCTAGCTCACTGACGTTGACAAGATTATACCCTTGAGTATCGAAATTTGGTACCGAACGCAAAAGAATTTTTCGATACTCGATAGTAGCAAGACGATTCGGTCGATACCCAGCCCTAATTGCAAGGTATTCACACACAAAGTAGGCCTACCTGAAACTTTGAATTAGAAAAAGCTTAATAATACATTGGACAGATCATCAACACACTGATTTATCCTCTTTGTGCTGCTCAGTTTTTGAAAGTGTCCGATTGAGTTTCTTCTTCTGACGGGAATACTTTAAGTGCTGCCAATAGTTAGTAAAGCCTGGCTTATTGTGGTCAAAGTAGTTGATTATATTAATAAAAGTGAAACTGACAGGAGCAGTATGGATTGTCATTCACTGAACTTGTCATTAACTAAACATGATGTAGCCTAATATAGGCTATTCTGAAACTGTGAATATTTTGCTGTCATTTTAATTATATTAAAACTTTATTCAACAGACCAGTTTGTGTTTTGGCGCTGAAGCATTTAAGTGGACCTTGTTTTAAACTTTCTCCATCTCACTCAAAAAAGGAAACATAAGCTGGACCACAACATATATCAATGTCATAATGAATGCTCAAATAATGTAGCCTATAGTTTATAGCAAGCATCATGTTTAGTTAGATTGTGTGTTTGTCATATACAGTCAGCCTATAGGTCTGTTATTTTTACAAAAGAAGATTTATCATTTGAGTTTATCACCAGAGCTATAGAAACTGTATTATGCTTAGAAAAAAAAACAGCACAGTATCAGATCTGTATTAATCAATGCTCAGAATTTTTTGTATCGAGATCGGATCGGTTCCAAAAAAAATGGTATCGGTGCATCCCTAGAAAAAAATAAAGGAACACAAACTGCCATGATGTTTCAAGGGGTTAAAAGAGAACATGGTTGTATTTTTGAGTGCAATATGTACATTTTAGGTTTTGGTTTTAAGATACTAATGTGGAGCTTTACATACAAACACAAACTTTGAAAAGCCCCAGCTTTAGCACAATTACTGAGAGTGTATTAGCATTTCATCATCATCATCATCAAAAAAAGAAGAAAAAAGAACATACCTGAAGACTTGCATAACAAACATCCACCACAGATGTTGGCCAGTTTTAGAAACAATTTCACAAGTATATCTGAAAGCTTGAACAGTTCAATTATATTAATACTAGGGATGCTCAATATCATCGATTAACCGTTAACCAAAAGGGTGCGTTTGTAACCGATTAATGCTATCAGTTAAACCATGAAACATATTATTTGATATATTTTTAGTTTGGCTGCATAAGGGGCCGATTGAATGCGCCTTTGCGTTAAGAGGGGCATCTTTTGCTCGCGGCTCATCCCAGAGCAGCAGTTTGTGTTGTCAAGACAACTACAGAGAACTTTTAAAGAGCATGGTTTCCGCTACATTCATTCTTCCATGGCGGGGACCAAAATGCATCCCGCCACGGCTACATTATCCATTCAAAACATTCAGTTATTGTTGTTGTTTTTAATAGCGGATTATAATCGCATCAAAATGTATTAAAAGGTAAGTGGATTATAACGCAAACTTTTCTGTAACCGTATAGTCTGTTTAACCCTTTGGCGTTACGTGCTGACTGACTGACAGGTGCGCGATGCGTGAGGCCAGAAAACACGACGAAGCTTTCAGTTAAGATGAACACAGTTTCTATAGTTCTACTTTATTTAAAGATAAAGGAATATGGCTCTGCATATAATCACTCTATCTTGCTAGAGTTTATAGCCGTTTCGCTTTACTTCAGGACGCATTATTGCCGCTCTGAAGGTCTAATCGCTGTTTTAAGTTATCCAGAGCTGGATGAATATACAAATCTTGAATATCAATTTATTATATATTATTAAATATTACAATTGTAACAACACAGACACAATCGATACCCAGCTGATTCAGTCGTTTCATGAGAAGAAGCGCGGTCCTCTCTTCTTTTTTCCTTGTCAACATAAAGGCAGTGAGGTGCGCCTCGTTTTCGGCCCCTTGTTTAACTGCAAGGCATACTTAACTTGCGGGACGACAACGTATAACCCGTGCCTACAGACTAGGGATGTAACGGTATTGTAAATACCGTCATACCGCAATATTATTTTTTTTCGATATTACCGAAGTCGCATGACTCGGTAAAACTATAGGTCTTCTGAGAAAATTTGCTCAGGCGAATGAAGCGAACGGGAGATAGCGAAAACTACAATTGCCATCAGCCCATGCTTGACCATCATCCCTTGCGGTCTGTTGTCGCTACAGATCCAGTAATGCGGAAATGGAGTGTGCTGCTAGAAGCGGGGATGAAAAGAGCTGGAAAACTCTAAGGCCCTGTTTACACTAATGCGTTTTAGTTTGAAAACGCATAAGTTTTGCTACGGTTACGCCAACCGTCCACACTACGCCGGAGTTCTCGAGCGCCGAAAACTGCTGCTCCGTCTCAGTGTGGATGATGGAAAACGGAGACATCTGAAAACGGAAGCGGGGCTGCAGACATTCGCCTCTCTGATTGGGGCTTTTCCTGAATATTAAGTAGCCTAACACGCACAGTTCAGTCCTGCATTATCTCCGTGTAAGTTCAGACTTCGCAAGTTTGATCAAGGCTGCAGTCTCTTCTTCTCAGTTTGATATGGAAAAGCAGATTATACCGAGGACACGGGTAAATCTTCAAAGGGAACAGTGTACTTTATAACTTCATTCACATCACCCTGGCTTGTTTCACTTTCTCAACAATAAAATGTAAACATGATTTAAGGAACTGCCTATTTTCATTTTAATATTAGCAACTTAGACAGCAGACATGTTGAGGCGTCGTGCTGCATAAGATGAGCGTCATCTTCACTGTGTGGATATTGATAACAAAACGGAGCCGATAACAACTGCCTCCTTTCAATTTCAGTGAAAATACGAAACACACCCTCTCTTTTGCTGAGTATCAGTTTTAATAATCGATAATGGCCATTTTAAAAGTATAACATACAATAAGTTTATACATTATAGGAAATAAAGGCAAGCGATCAGTCAATATACAGAATGTACGTGGTTACATTAATCATTAACTTATCTTTGCGCTCAGCCAAAACACGTTACCTGAGAACAAGTAATAGATTCCAATGACCAAAGTCAGGGAATATGTCGTTAGATAAAGACAACAAGATAAATGAAATATCCCGTTTAATAAATATAGTGAGATTAGATCCAGCGGGAGATGCTTGATGAGAAGTCCGACTAGCAGAGCTCTCATCTGTGTAGATGGGCTGAGTGTGATTAAATGTTGAATGTGATGAGTTTTCAACACTACTAAATTGAAACTTTATTTTTTTACATGGTTTAATAATTTTTTGTTATTAAAATTGAAGTTCCTGTTTCAAAGCTTACAGATAGATGGCTAATTTGTATGTCATTGACACTTTTGGCACTTTTTTGGAGTATTTTCATAAGTTTTGTTTTTTCCTGTAAATGATTCAATAAATACCGTACCGTGACATTCATACCGAGGTATTACCGTACCGTGAAATTCTGATACCGTTACATCCCTACTACAGACACATTTGCCAAAGAAGCAAAATGGAAGAAGAATATTGCTGTTTAACAGACGTGTTGATGCCAAACTAGCGCTGATGTTGACCTGGATCTGCATCATAAACACAACAAATAGGCTTTACCTTTTATTTTACAGCTTATAAAGCATGTATGCACAATAATGTAACATCATATTTAAACAACAAAACTGTTTACAAAAAGTCAACCTATGCGCGCGTGTTGTTGTCTTTTCATCACGCAGCGCACGCACTTGAACCGCGAGAGAGAGAGAGAGGAAACCATATCAGGACATATTCTTTAAAATAATGATTTCTATTAAAATGTAAAAAGGTTTTGTGATTATAATAATGACAGCGGGGCATTAAATAAATGCATATTTTCCGTGGAGCTGGCGATTTGAGAAAGTCTGCGATTTTATTTGACAGAAGAAAAAAAAAACATGATTGGCGAAAAAAAAACAGCCTATGCCGGTTATTAAAAAGAATCAGTCAGTATTTTCGTTTTGTAATATAAATTAATTATTGAAGTGAAAATAATTTAGGGCAGTCCTATTTATTTTATTCATTTTATTTAGTTCTTCTCTTATTCTGTTCTTCTGTGCTAAACACTGCAAGTGCGTAAAGATGCTCTGTTGTTTTGTTCTATTATTAATATGCTAGCACAGTGGTTCTCAAACATTTTTCATCAAGTACCACCTCGGAAAAAATTTGTCTTTGCAAGTACCACCATAATGAGCAGTTTTGAAATACAGTAGCGTATTAGGTCTAGTAAAGCAGCTTAAGCTCTGTACAGTTTAAAAAAGAAATAACTCCTGGTTTGTTAGCACCTGGATATGTTGCCTAGACCTCATAAATATAGGCTTTATGTCATCATATTCGTATATAAATCATTTTTGATAATTTCTTTAAATATATGTAGCATGTACATATTACATATTTGATTCATCCGCGTACCACTAGAAGGAAGCCTGCGTACCACTAGTGGTACACGTACCACAGTTTGAGAACCACTGTGCTAGCATATAAAAATAAATTAGTATTTTAAAATGCATTATTTAATGTGTCAGACACAAAATAGACACGTCAATTTGTTTAATATAAAATTAATTGTAATCTGACCAGTTAACCGTTAATAACCGATTAATGAGCGACGGTTGTCGGTTAGCAAAATTAACCGAAATGAGCATCCCTAATTAATACATTATAATTTTGGAACAAATACAGAAATACAAAATAACAGGGCATGGAACTTTAATCATACCTCTGAATGGGGGAAATTTTCTTGCACATTTAACTGCTGTCTTCCAAGTCCAGCCATAGTGAGATGTACTTCTGCCTCTCCTTTTGGTGTTTTTTCATGCTGTTTGTCCAGCAGGTAAAAATACATTAATAAGCTTTTACATTGCCCCTTATATGGTGCAAAACAGCTTTTCCCTCTACGCTCCTCTCAGAAAAACCCAGGAAATGACCTACAAATATTTTCTCATTAGTGTAGGAACAATTTGTATTAGAGAAAAAAACACATTAGATTCTTCTACACATACAGTCATCCACTGAATCTCACACCTCATTTCTTGCTGAACTGACTGGCTCTGGAAACGTGATGTTGTCCTCTCTCTCTGTGTTGAACTAATCTCTCTTAGTTGGTTTGTGTTCTCTGGTGATCTTAGGGTGTTGGTGAGCCTCGACACCAGGCTTTGAGCAGCAGATATTATTTCTCCAAATGGAACCTGATAAACATTAACATAAAATTAAGCTGTAAGTCATGCAGAATTATGATTGACAATGGTTAAAGAGGGTAGACAGACAGACAGACAGACAGACAGACAGACAGACAGACAGATAGATAGATAGATAGATAGATAGATAGATAGATAGATAGATAGATAGATAGATAGACAGACAGACAGACAGAACGATGGATGGATGGATGGATGGATGGATGGATGGATGGATGGATGGACAGATTTTATTTAGGTTTTAATGCCATATCAGCAGCATTGGCTAAATTCATGGCAAAAAACATGTACTAAATATACAATTTATAATCATATCATATCAGTTAGCATGATGACGCTCATTGCAGTTAGTAAACAATCTTAGCAAACATACATTTTAAAATAACAACAAAAAACATACAAGTAGCAAGCAACAACACTGAAAACAGTCATATACAATCTTTTAGTTAGATTAAAGATAAATATTGTAAAACACCTTTTCAAACAGCTCACTTCAAATATTTCCAGAATAAAAACATTCTCCAATATCATTTAAAAACACAATGTGTATTTTTACATGATATTAGAGAACGTTTTTATTCGGGAAATATTTTAAACATATTAAAATGTTTTATCGGTAAAATATTTTTACACAAGTCACCAATAGGTATTTCTTCCGCTTTTCATAAATATGCGAGTGTAAGCCATGAGTGTCTGATGCTACATCTTGTATGAACAACCTGGTCATGTCTATTTTCAAAATGGTAATTATTCCTTTCATTAATTAATGGATTCACTTCATACCATGTGTTTTTCCTACATTCATCCCATTCCATCTGCCATTTCTCATTAACATACAGATTTAAAACAGGTTTAACATCAGACACAGGAAGTTTACGTTCTGTTATCTCCAACTTCTATCTTCCTTTATCATGCTTTATCTGCACGCTCATTTCCAACTCATCCCATATGACCAGCCCGGTATCCAGCAGAAAATAATATCAAAGTCTTTAGTCTTTAAAAGGTCCACTTTTTCTATTATGCTAAAAATCTTAGTATGATCAGTTTTCATAGATTCAAGTGCTTGTAAGCAGGACATAATCTGAGCTAATTAAAAACAGACAGACAGATAGATATTGGGCATTTTTCTAATACTAAGAAACGAGTCTTATGTTGAGCAGGTAGATTTGAGGGAATAGTCACTATATGAGACAAAATATACTTTTTTGGCTATTTGCTCAAATTATTTAAGTTAGGTTACTCTACTTTAGATAAGAATTCTCTTCATAAAGACTTTGTAAATTGCTATAAATATATAAAAACGTCATTTCTGCTTAGTAATGTGGATTGCTAACTTAAAGATAATATAAAAACGTATATCTGAACATGTAATCTTCTCTCATAAATCAATGAGGAGCTTATTTATTCAGCTTTCAGATGAAATACGAGTGTTTAAATGACTGCCCCTCATGATTTACGCCCATGGGTCCGGGTCACTTATTTAACCAATTGCTAATCTGCACAGACTTTATTACATTATTCAATATATTTTCCCACTCATTCGGTGATAATAAGATAAATTAACGTAGATCTCAAGTTTTTTAAACAATTGATGGATTTGATTCAGTGTCATAAAAATAAGCAAAAACCCTCAAATATTTAACTTGCCTTTTGCTGATATCTTCTTTATAATAGATCAATAGTCTATCTGGCTTTCAAAAACACTTAATCAACAGATGCCATGTTATAGTTAAACACCGTTAAGTGATTCACTGAGAAGTTCTGCGCTCGCTGCCTGTCAAGTTCACTTACGTTATGCTAACTTAGCTTGCTATCCTCGGCCCGATCTTAATTTTGATTCTGTAAAATGTCTAAGAAACACAGCGAAAATGGACCTCATTGAGTCTCAACCTTTATTACAGCTCATGGAGGACAGTTCTCAAAGAGGGATTAACAAAAGTCTTACCTGAGACGGTGTGTGGGAGCTGCCCAGACATTTTGTTCGGGGGGCTTCCTTCAGTCAGGATTCAGGATCTCATCACGCAAGCGCACTGTTGTGATCGATGACTCTGGCTCGTTTATTAATGCCTGTGACCGCGGTGATGTATTTTGACAGTGGACTGTCGCTGTTTGATTCGTACTCTTCGTGTCCGTGGTGAAACTATTTCGTGTCTGTAAAGTAACGTCACAAGTTATGTTCCGTTTTCCTTTGCGGTTTCATAATTGCAGATGCGTGAATTTTATAATTATAACAGAAATTTTATTCCATAGGTTAGCAACTTCACGTACTGCCGCCAAGACATCCTCGTTTCCATGACAACTAACATTAGACTCCGGAGCTCTCGATTTCTTAGCAGCAGACTTCTGGACAAGAGTCAACGCATCGTGATTCCGTATTACATTGTAAATTCAGTGCAGAGCTAAAGGCCGATGCAGAGTCCTCAAATTAATCAGCCGTGTTGGACCCGTCAAACATCAATCATGCCAGGCCTTGCGTGATTAACTTTATTCTTCCCTCTTTTCCCCATGCAGAGATGGCAAAAGAGTTGTATAAGGTCCACGCGTATTTTATAATGTTATCACGAGCCCTAAACAGTAGGTTAATATGCCACTTCACCTTTTACACCCTGAAGAATAAACGCGAACACCTGTACCTACAGGACCCCCATCCCATCTTTGGTCTGGCCCTACGCTACGTCATAAATCGAACGCGCTCTGCACCGCGAGTGTCAGAATCCACCAGACGCCTGACAGAACAGACGTGTATTGAGGAACTTTTCATTTGATACTCAGACAAGGCGAAAACTCAGATAATTAACTGCAGTAAACTCATTTATACACCCTAGAGAGCGTTATTTACTGCTAATAAATGGAAAAAAGTATGTTACATGTTCCTGGTCCTTCCGGACAAAGAAGACCGCCATGTAGACAGAGGATAGGGCCTTCTCCTGGTTCTGGTACATTTGAATGTATTTTTAATGTTTGATTGATGTTGTTTAACCCTTGTGTTGCTGTTTCATACACACTGGGGTCATTTGGCCTCAACTTTCTCTCAGTTTCAGCAAATGGAGTGATTTTTTTAGTGACAAACTATTTTGACATATTTTGGGAAAAGGCTTTTGAATTAAAAAAAGTTTCAAAAAACTTAATTCGGGGCAAATTGGCTTTGTTTATGTTGTTGGCTGTTACGGGTTAAATGGCTTTATTTTTATACTGTCTGTTCAGGCATAACTAGAAGCTGTCTCAAATGAACATGCTGTTTTTATCTTTCAGTGGAAGCAAAATATGACCTGAAAGAAAATATTGGAGCTGGCTGCTACGGCAATGTCTATCGTGGTATCAGAAAAATGGACGGCAAACAGGTAAGTCTATTCACCCTAGTCCAGTTTAGAGGACATCAACTTTAGAGAAATCATGTTTGATTGCTCACTCATGTTTAATTCTACTTTTCATCCACAGTTTATCATCAAGTCGACTACTTCAGAAGTTGACAGCAATGTGGTAAGTCTGAAAACATCATGCGTGATTCATATTTGAAGCATCACAAAATACATTTAATAGATGAGTCTGTCTGCGGCTGTGGTTATACAAATATCTACTGATCATTTTGTGATTCACTGCTGTTTTCTGTTTATTTATGGTTATGATGGGAATTAATATGTGCTCTGCCGAGTTTTGATGCTGAAAATTTAACTCTGCAGTTTAACAGTGACTTTATATACATATAACAGAAAAAAGTAGTCACATGCCAATATTCAATAATTCAGTATATCATAATAATGAACATGCACAATAATGAATAATTATTATTTACACTTTTAGAGTGTCTTTTAAGATTATTTTATTCTGCAACATGTTGAACCCTTATTAAGCCATTTATTTTCAAACATGATGCTTTTCTCATGTTAATCTGGGCTACGACTTTGGGAATTCAGAGACTGTTTGTCTTTGGTTCGTTAACTCTGTGCAGTAAAGTCCTCTCGTTAACATCAGTTAATTTATCTAAAGTAGTTTAGTTTATACTTTATTATAGTGTTACCTATTATTGTACTTTATAATCTTTTTTTACATGTATTTAATAAGCAATACACTAGGTATTGTTGTAATCATACCTGATAAAGTAATCTGTTTCACAGCTCAGCTTAATATCTTGATAAAATCAAAGCTTCCGCAATTCATCACATTAAAATCTAATAACGTCTGAAGCCGAATTACCAGATTTTTACATCACAATTGACAAAACCAGTGCAGATAATAAACATCAAGCTCCCATAATGCATTTCAAAAGCATAAATAAACACACAGAAAAAAAAACATGAATCACAAAATACGGAAAGCTGCTGATTTACAGATTTTCTTTTACAGTTATATTGAAAAACAGGATTACATGTTGTTGATATGCTAATGCTAATGTGCACTTTATCTTCAGCCTGGATATCCGTTACCCATACCAATCGAAGTGGCCATGATGACAATTGTGAGAGATCCCCCCAGCCCGCTGCTCATCAAGCTCCAGGAATGGTTTTTAGTTAAAGTGGAGAAATTGCCAAGAGGAGTAAGTGTATTTATACAGCACATTTCATGCACAATGCGCTGCAGGAGGGTTTGTCTCGTTTCTTATTGTCGTTTTAATTTTGTAAATTCAAATTCCTAAATCAAGAAGCATTTCTGGACATGTAAATAACTTTGTCTTGTTTTCAGAAAAGCTTGTGGGTTAATGATATGCCGGTGCGGTAAGCAAAATAAACTCATTTCTACTTTAAAATCTATCCTGAATGTAACTGGAAGCCAGTGTAAAGACTAGGCATGGGCCAATAACTGTTTTTAAGGTATGGAAAAGTCGAGGTTTTAAAACTGCCAAATTTTCTGTAATACCGTTGTGTGAGATATATTATTTACAGTTTTTTTAGGACAACGGTATCTCCAGCTGAATAAATATCCAAAAATGCTGTTTTAAATAGTAAAGAAATCAGTGTTTTTGAAACAAATGAGGGCCGCAGAAGTCAATTAATCTTTTGAATTATTTAGCCTGACATGTTTACTGCCAAAAAAATATTATAAATCTATTACAAAATAAAATATATTGTTTTCAGAGGGGAACAAGTTTGTCTTTTACCCAGACATTCAAAAAGACTACATATTAGAGCAGTAATCACAATACCGTGAAACCGTGATATTTTGATCCAAGGTTATCATACCGCCACAATCTAATACCGGCCCATGCCTAGTAAAGACTGACCTGAGGACTGCTGTCGTGTGCTTTATTTTAACTCATTGCATCTGCTTACAGAAAGTGTGTAAGACAATAATGTTGGTGATGGAGTATCTCGGCCCGTGCAGAACACTGGAGGATTTCCTGCAGAAGCACCAACACCTGGAGGAGAGAGTCGCGCGTACGCTTATCCTGCAGATTGTCAAAGCAGCGCAGGAGTGCTTGAGGCGGAAAATTTGTCATCATGATATTCATGATTGTAATATCCTCGTCATCGACCGGCCTCTGCAAATCAAGCTAATTGATTTTGGCTGTGGGATGCACATCTGTCATGGTAAGTCAGATTATTTCAGGAGGAAGCCGAAAAACATTCATTAGTCTCTGAGACTCAGTTGAATGGGGCTTTAGCTGAACTGCTTGCTCAACACTAAACCTCTCTTTCTGACAGATCCAAAGAAATACCCACCAGACACAAGGATATCTCCAAAGAAGGCGGTTAAAAACACAGTGAAGCAGCTGTTTGGCATCATGCGGGAAATAGAAAAACAATGTTCCAGCATACCTGAAGGTAAGAAGATGACTGGGACTGACACTGTTCATCCCTCCTGTTGACTTATGGGTCAGAATTGACCCTGGCCACATTTTACCAGCAGAAAAACCCAAAACAATGTTTTTCTTTATCTTGAGGTTTGGTGACGGTTTCTAAAATGAGGCCAACATTAGGAAAATATATATTATATTTTCATGAAGACTGAACATTAGGGCACAACAGGAGTCATTCAGGTCAATATTGAGCTGTGTGTGTGTGTGTCCACCATTAACTAACTTTCTCTTTTAAAATGTTACAGAATTCATGGCATTTATGAATACCTGCATTACCCTTGGGGATGATGATCAGAGACTGCAAACAGTGCAGCAGATTCTGGATCAGCCATGGCTAAAAAACCAATAAAAATAAAGACTGTTCTAGATATGTGTAGTTTATGCTTTCCACCCTGAAAGAGGACCTGTTTTAGAGGAGATTTTGGAGCACGAGGGGTTCAGCATGACGCAGAGGCTTTCAGCAGCAGGAAATGGTTTCATTCTTCCATGTTTGATGTTTGTCATTTGTTGTTTTCCGCTTCTGCTTCCCAAATTCCTGCGAGGGTTGCAGTCAGAGCTGCATGTAAATGAGGGCCAGTTGAAGCCGCCATTAGAGTGACGTCAGCTTTCCTCCTCACCTGATTGGTTGGAGGGAGGAGGTGTCAATCTAGAGCTAATAGACCAATGGGGAGGCTTCAGCCGGCCCTCATTTGCATGCAGCTCTGACTGCGACACTTGCGGGAGGAAGTGCAGAATGTGGGAAGCAGAAGTTATGAAGAGCTTTGAGAATGGTGGTCTTAATATGCTGGATTTCCGTACATTAAATAATACTGTCAAAATTAAATGGGACAAAAAATATTCTCTAAAATCCAACATCAATCTGGAACTTTATTCCAAATTACATATTTTCTTAATTTGGATGGCTTAATTGTTATTACTCTGTAACTATAATGCTGATAAAATACCAGCTAAATTATCTCAATTTCATAAACAAAATTTCTTAATCGATTCAATACTCCCATCCCCCCTAAAGAATTTGCTGTCGTATTTGATGCCATACCATCTGGAGTTATTAGGTTAGTCCAAGGCATTCTCTATCCTTCTACTTCCCCCCCTTGAGACGCTTCTACTAC
Source organism: Danio rerio (assembly GCF_052040795.2). Lineage (NCBI taxonomy): Eukaryota > Metazoa > Chordata > Actinopteri > Cypriniformes > Danionidae > Danio > Danio rerio. The sequence goes on along the minus strand of NC_141036.1, from coordinate 41,907,104 downwards.
AAAGGTAGGAAAATATAGTTTCTCTGCAACTTCTTCAAACAAATCAGTACATTTACATTTAGCAGACTTACACATGAGGACGAAAAAAGAAATTTACACAACTATAAGAGCAACAATGAATAAGTGCTTTAGGCAAGTTTCAGGTGTGTAAAGTGTACGAAGCAAAACATTAGTAAATTATTTATTTATTTTTTTGTAATACAGTTAGCGGTGGAGCCAGAGAGGCAATTGCAGATTAGGAAGAGAAGTGGAGACTAAATAGTTGAGTTTTTAGTGGTTTCTTGAAGACAGCGAGTGACTCTGCTGTTCTGATGCAGTTAGGGAGTTCATTCCACCAACTGGGCAGATTGAGCGCGAGAGTTCGGGAAAGTGATTTCTTCCCTCTTTGGGATGGAACCACGAGGCGACGTTTATTCACAGAACGCAAGTTTCTGGAGGGCACATAGATCTGCAGAAGTGAGAGCAGATAAGAAGGAGCGAAGCTAGAATTCGCTTTGTAAGCAAACATCAGAGCTTTGAATTTGATGCGAGCAGCAACTGGCAGCCAGTGCAAACGGATGAGCAGCGGAGTGACATGTGCTCTTTTAGGTTCATTAAAGACCACTCGTGCTGCTGCGTTCTGAAGCAGCTGAAGAGGCTTGATAGAGTTAGCTGGAAGCCCGGCTAGTAGAGAGTTGCAGTAGTCCAGTCTGGAGAGAACAAGAGCTTGAACAAGGAGTTGAGCTGCATGTTCAGATAGGAAGGGTCGGACCTTTCTGATGTTGTAGAGTGCGAATCTGCAAGATCGAGCAGTTCTAGAGATGTGGTCAGAGAAGTTTAGTTGGTCATCAATCGTTACTCCAAGGCTTTTCACTGTTTTGGAAACAGTAATGGTTGCCCCATCCATCTGCATTGAAAAGTTCTGATGTTATTTCCTAATGGAACTGTATCAGTTCCAAATGTGACTTTTTTTTTATTTTATTGGAATTCTTTTGTTTCAGATATTGATTGAAGAAATCAAATATGGCTCATCCCAAATAGCTACTTAATTACAAATAAGATAATAGAAGTTTCATTTAGAACTATTCACCATACACACTCGGTCAATACTCTCTTAGTAAGATATAAAAAAGATATTGATATTAATTGTTCATTTTGTAAGCAACACAAAAAAATAAGTGCCTAGTTCACTTATTTTGGCAATGCAGTTTTTCTAATTTGCTTTGAAATGATTTTTCTTTTTCTTATTAAGAATGTTGATAAAGATTTTTCCTTACTATGGGAAAATGTTTTGTTAATAATAAAACGGATGCTATACATAAAAAAATATTTTTTTTTTCTTAATCTTCTTAATGTTATTTACAAAATTGTATATACATAAATGTACATTTTCAAACCAAAAACCCTTTTTAATATCTTGCTCACTGAAATGGAGCATTACTTTAAAACAATTTCTAACTCTTTTACAAAAAAATGCTTTAAAAACAACTGAAATGTGTCAATTATATAATCTTTTTCTTTAATATGTGATGTATATACCCCTACTGTTAATTTTTTTTGTTGTTTTCTTTTTTAAAAATGTTTTCTTTTTGTCTTTCCATTTTCTTTATAATGTACTGTGATTGTATATTTTTACTTGTCTCATAATTTTAAAAAAATGTGGAAGCGGAAAACAGCATCATGTCAGAAAACAATGGAAGTATGAATTCCTGATGATCTGATTTCGTCACTGACCACATGTGTGCTGCTCTTCTATCATTTCTGTGAAACTGAGACTGTACGCAGAGCGGCCTGCGAACCCCATGGAGTGTGTTGAAGCTGTTTTCTGCTGATCAAACTGTAAACTATTGTCTTCAATAAACTGTATCTCTGACTCCTGCTCTTTGTTCATCACACCGGCTCCTTGCATTAACACAAGTCAAATCCTTCAGCGTAGTGATACGGCACTGTAATGCACTCAAAACATGCCTGAACTACTTTATCTGTGTGTTGATCTGACAATAAGTGTGAACACAACACAAAACAACACAGAGAAGATCTGTTTTACAGACTGCAGACTCAATTTAGCCTTTATAGAACAATATTGATGCGTCATGTAATGTTTAAAGCACATTGCCCTGCCATTTGTGTGACTATAATGTGAAATATAAGAGTGTGTTCACTGATATGAGTAATCCTACTATAATATCTACTGAACTAGCACCAGGGCTCTTTCAGTGTCTGACCAGCAAATGTTGAGCTTTAGCCAAAGAACAATGGTTAGAATGGAAATGTCTTCATTTCACAACAGTTTTTAACAACACTCAGAAAAGTTTTGTGGAAAACTAATGGAAACACACTTATGCTTCAGTTTGTGCTAGTGTTACATCTACACAGCACAGTACACTCAAATATAAGCTAATAAGTAAAATGAGCCAGCTAGTGTTCACTGAGTTAAAGAGACCCCTGGTGAAAATAAGTACATTGCAAGTATACTAACCAAAAGTTAACTTAATTTAAATATATTAAAAGTATTATTACCATACTTTTATATATGAAGAGTTCAGATGCAAAAACCTCTAAGCGCCATCTGAAATGTTCTTCTAAAACGACCATTTTTGTCAGCCTCCTATGTTTATGTTCAGTTATTTCCCTTTAAAGGCAATGTAAAAAATTATTCGTCACTATAAAAGTCAACTTACTGAGCCTACACACAGGAGTCGGAGAAAATTTTATTTATTTAGCATTTGATGTTAATATATTTAAGTATTATTTTAACTATGCATTGAACAATGAACTTATGTAAGAATGTGTCAAAGCACACTTTTAAAGCACAGTGTTAAATAAACAGTGTAAGTTTTCATTCATGCAATTCAGTTCATTACTGCCTTTAAAAAGTAATAAATGCATTAAAAGCCCATTTAAAGCATTTGTTACTGTATAAGAGATGTTGTTGATGCTGACAATAAATATCTATATTTAACATAAATATATATATATATATACATATATATATATATATATATATATATATATATATATATATATACTCAATTCGTCTTTATTTCTCTAGCGCTTTTACAATTTAAATTGTGTCAAAGCAGCTTCACATAGAAGATTATAGTGTTTGAAACAGTGTCAGTTCAATTTTCAGAGTTTAAGTTCAGTTCAGTGTGGTCTAATAATTATTACTGAGAGTCCAAACACTGAAGAGCAAATCCATCGATGCGCAGCTCTACAGATCCTGAACCATGCAAGCCAGTGGCGACAGCGGCAGGGAAAACCCTTCACCAATTGGGGAAAGGTCAGAATAAAAAAAACCTTAAGAGAAACGTGGCTCAGTTGGGCACAACCATTTCTCCACTGGCCAAACGTCTTGTGCAGAGCTGCAGTCAAGGCTCTGGAGAAGCTGGACCTCAGCGAAGGCTCGTCTGTCCCTGGAGCGTCGCAGAAATCAGTCTCATGCTCTCCACTCCTCTATGATCACCACAGCAGCTGCTCAGGAAACGGCCTGGTCCAGGATTATGGAAACCTTGGGATCATCTTGTCGCTGGTCTTGGATCGAATCAGTGGCGCTTCATAGTCTAAGGGTCTCGGGATGAGTATACCCAGGTGGAAATAGAGAATAAAGAGAATAATTAGCGTAGCTGCTGTTCATAGTGTTTATAAACGAGATGCAGAAACCTGTGTGGAAACCTACTAAGTGATGCCCTGAGTGTATGCTTTGCTAAACAGATAGGTATTTAATCTAGTTTTGAACTGAGAGATTGTGTCTGAGCCTCAGACATTATCAGGAAGGCTATTCCAGAGTTTAGGAGCCATAAAGGAGAAGGCTCGACCTCCTTTACTCGACTTTGCTATTCTAGGTACTACCAGAAGCCCTGACTTTTGAGATCTTAAAGAGCGAGTTGGATTGTAGCGAGACAGAAGGTTGTTTAGATAAAAAGGAGCTAGATTATTTAGAGCTTTATAGGTGAGAAGTAATAGTTTAAATTCAATATGAAACTTAACAGGCAGCCAGGGTAAGGAGGATAACTTTGGGGTGATAGGGGATCATATTTTCTAGATCTGGTAAGAACTCTAGCTGCTGCATTTTGTACTAGCTGAAGTTTATTAATAGAGGATGCTGGGCAGCCAGCAAACAGAGCATTACAGTAATCCAGCCTAAAATTATATATATATATATATATATATATATATATATATATATATATATATATATATATATATATATATATACATATATTATTGCATTACAGACATCCTGCAAAAATAACTTGAAAGAAAATCATCCAGATTTGAAATGACATGAATGTTAAATTTTTATTTTTAGGTGCACCATTATTTTATGTATAAGGTTAACATGAATGTTTTTTTTTTATTTGTGCTTAGCCAGGTCGTAAACCGCAATAAAGTTAGTTTGACGTTTGACATTAATTAGACATTCATTTATATGGTTAATTTAGTTTTTTAATCTGGAAATTAAACTTTGCAACATAAAGGGCGTATATTTATGCCCATCTGACATATTTTTGGCTCAAACTATAACAGGAGCAAATAATTTAATTGGTTTTAAATCGAATAAAACATCACAAACTGGAACAAAAATAATTCATTCATGAAAACAAAGACTGCTACTGAAAAAAAAAAACTGCTTAAACCAGCCTAGGCTGGTTGGCTAGTTTTAGCTAGTCAACCAGGCTGGTTTTAGAGGGGTTTTGGTTGTATTGGGGTAATCGAACTAGGACTCGAGTCCAGTTTTGATTGGACTCGGACATAACCTGGCCAGTCAGAGTCGTCAGAAAAGAATCGCCGTTTCAGAAAAGAAGCCGATGGGCAGATTTTGATTAAAGATCCACAAAACAAACTTTTCAGTGGATTCATTTGCACAGATTAACTTGTTTATTTTAAGACTAGCCATATGCTAGCAACATAAACATTGAACATTTTGATTTAATGCAGACTTTAAACGAAATATTCACCCAGATATGATAATTCTGTCGTCATTTACTCAATCTTCACTTGCTTCAAAACATGTTTGAGTTTCTTTTTTCTGTTAAACACATTTAGGCTAAACATTGCTAGACAGACTGCTAGACAATGACTTCCATAGTATTTTTTCCTGCCGATTTCTAGCATTATTCAGAATACATATTTTTGTTTAACAGAGGTAATAAATGTATAAATGTTCAATAAATAAATGGTGACAAAAGTTTTCTCTTGCTAGGAACTATCCCTTTAAGTGTCGTGCGCGCGGGACTTTTATTGTGAAGGCGCAGCGCTGCTGTGTTTCCGTGTTTAGTCAGCGTCGATCATCTGACGGCTTTAGTTCCTTTAAACGGAGTTTTGCAGTATTTTTTGGGAGTATTTAATCTGTTGAAGGGAGAGTTTAGGGTCCAGACATAAAGTCAACAGTGTTCTGCTGTTTAAAGCGTACAATTCTTCACATTATGGGGCAGTTTCTTGTGTTTTGGTCGACCTTCCTGCTGATGTGCGTCGCGTTCAGTTTTTCTGAATCAGAATCAACAACAACACAACAACCTACAACTGCTCCACCTGTGCGCAAACGTACGTTTTCATCTGCATCTTTCTTTATTTTCATCCCATATTTCTATTCCATTGAGGTAAAGTTGGTGTTATAGCCGCAAATTCGTTCATTGCCAACTTGTGACTCGCTCCCTATGTTGTTTACCATGATACGTTACTTTGAATATTCGGTCAAAATCACATACAAGTATGACTTGAAAACAACATTAGCTTTGTATTTCCTGAGTGGACAGCTACAATGCCCATCGCAACAAACACAACAAGTTGTTTACTTGTATGAGCAGAAACGCAAGCTTAGTGAAAGCATGACTAAACATGGAGTTCATCACTTCTCTTCAGATATTTTCAGTAGAGTATGCAAACTTACCATCGGGTACCGCGTTCCCAGAAGCTTTTTAGTCACAATTTTTTGGCAACCTGCAAAGAGAGCATAAAGTCAAAACTTATTCAACCAGAGAGATGTCTGATCACACACACACACACACGCACGCACGCACACACACACACACACACACACACACACACACACACACTCACACACACACACACGCACGCACGCACGCACACACACACACACACACACACACACACACAAACACACACAAACACACACAAACACACACACACACACACACTCACACTCACACACACACACACACACACACACACACACACACACACACACACACACACACACACAAAGGAAAATTGAATGTTACCTTCTGGCCGTCAGATTTCCGTGTAGCCAGATAGACAGTGCCATGGTATCCCTCTCCCAGCTTCTTCCCAAGCACATATCTGTCAAGTAAAGATCCTGGAGAAAACATTTATGACATTTGCTCACTCCTGTTACTCTTCTGCTCAATCTAATCGTGAGAAAAATCTGTAAAACTCTGAAAAATAAAACAAAACCCTGCAGATTAGACAGAAAACATTACGGCAGAAGACAAACCTTAGCTGCTGTCTTTAGCTGAGCTGCTGTCTTTAGCTGAGCTGCTGTCTTTAGCTGAACTTCTGTCTTCTGCTGCAGTTTTGCTGCTGCCGCCATGTTGGATCTGGGCTGTTTTCACTCGTTTTGCAGCAACTGTGTCCTGATCCAGACATCCAGCCTTCCTCTTCAGTGCTCTTGGAGCTTCTGTGGATTCCAGTCAACAATGCATTATTAATGATCAGTTCTTTCATTAATTGGCATTTATTGTATTTGGGGATCTGTTCAAATGGCAGCAGTGCTACTAGTTTCCAGATGTTTTGTCATGAAGCTCTACTGAGAAATACTTTGCACAATACTGCATCATTCACAGGTTTAAAGGCACATTATGTGAGACTTTTATTATCAAAATCTCCAAAATCCACTAGAGGAGTGATTCATGAATGATCTCGCAGTGCATTATGGGACAGTGTAGTGTCCACTGGATGCACCCTTCAGAATCTCTCCAGTAGTAGTAGGTCATCTGGGTACTTCTCACATGCTGTTTGTCAAATACTGTGAGGTCAGACATACTACTCGGCTCACATACTGTCTTAATGTACTATTTAGTATGGAAGCGTGTGATTTTAGACACAGCCAGTGTGTGTGTTCATGCTAATGATCGTATTAGCAGTGTGGTGCAAAATGTCTTTATTTATAGTGCCCTGACCTTTTAATAGCAGGGAAACTGCTATAGAATGTCTCGTACCATCACAACGGTCAAGTATGTTTGACATGCTTTTCTCTTTATTTGCCACTTGCTTTTCTTTTCTTTTGCTGCCTGCTGTTCATTCATTCTATTTCTGCTCTGTTTGTTTAGCGAGGTTTTAATATGTTTGTGTTTTATTTGACAGCACAGAGCAGCATTATAACAGAAGCCCAACATTTATTTAGTCTGATAAAACAGCACACGTGATCACGAGCTGAAGAACCAGACTGTCACGGTTGTGGTGGGGAAAAGGAGCGAGGACTCAAGTGCAAAGAAACAATGGGTATTTATTAATAATAAAATAAAAATAAAAAGCAAAACAAAACTACCCCGAGGGGGAAAACATTAACAAAACACACAAACTTGGCTCAACAAGAACAAGGCAAGACTGGATCAGGAACACGGGGAGTGTAGACAACGAACTGGCAAAGGACTGAAAACATGAGGGGGATTATAAAGCAAAAAAGTAAATTGACACACAGGTGAACACAATTAACTAATAATGGGTTGACAAGGAGGGTGGGACTAGACAATAGACGGGAGAGCGCATGACACAGAGAGACAATACAAGCCATGCGCTCACATAACACAACACTGAAGCACACGACAAAAGCACGTGACCACAATGTAAACACCGAGCCACGTGCTTTGACAAAAGACGCAAGACACGAGCACACGATAGATAAACACCTTACCGTGCGCTCACACATAAGCAACGCGCATGCTTCATCTCAGCGCCAACCAAAACTGAAACCAACTAGACGGAGGCGCCGAGAATAAAGCAGTGCGCTGCTGACAGAACAAACACAAACACTAGTACAAGAGCGCGCGCGTCTGAGGGACGCAGAGCGTGCGTGGCCACATCATGTGGCAGCGCGCACACTCTGCGTACACCCACGACGGCGCGCGCGCACACAGAGACAGGACCAGACATTGAGTAGTGTCAGAGCTCTGCCACCAAAACAAGAATTTACAAGACCAAAGTGGCAGAACCCTGACACTAGCCCCCCCCAAAAGGGACGCCACCTGGCGTCCCTAAAGGGAACATCCAACAAGGTACAAGACAGACAAGAAACACTACAAGACAACAAAACAGGCAACATCAACAGACACAAGACAGGGAGGTGAACAGGCAAGACGACATGAAGGAAGGGAGGGAAGCCAAGCCAGACCCAACAAGACAAACAAGGGAGGGATGGGAGGGCAAGACCAGGGAGGATCAGGAGGGACAGTCCAGGGTGGATTCAGTGGGTCGGGGGCCCCAGCAGGGAGCCAGGGTGGAGCCGGAGGGTCCGTCCAGGGTGCAGGGAGGGAACACCAGGGAGGAGCAGGAGGGACGACCCAGGGAGAGTCTATCAGGGGAGACAAGGCAGGAGGTCGGTGGGGAGCCGGCTGGGCTGGAGGCCTGTGGGGAGCCGGCTGGGCTGGAGACCAGAGGGGAGCCGGCAGGGCAGGGCGCCGGGCTGGGACCGGCAGGACGAGACGTCTGGATGGGGCCGGCAGGGCAGGGCGCCGAGCTGGGGCTAGCTGGGCGAGACGTCTGAGTGGCGCCGGCAGGGCGAGACGTCTGGGTGGCGCCGGCAGGGCGAGACGTCTGGGTGGCGCCGGCAGGGCGAGACGTCTGGGTGGCGCCGGCAGGGCGAGACGTCTGGGTGGCGCCGGCAGGGCGAGACGTCTGGGTGGCGCCGGCAGGGCGAGACGTCTGGGTGGCGCCGGCAGGGCGAGACATCTGGGTGGCGCCGGCAGGGCAAGGGGCCGGGCTGGGGCCGGCTGGGCAAGGCGTCTGGGTGGCGCCGGCAGGGCAAGGCGTCTGGGTGGTGTCGGCAGGGCAAGGAGCCGGGCTGGTGCCGGCAGGGCTAGACGTCTGGGTGGTGCCGGCAGGGAAAGACGTCTGGGTGGTGCCGGCAGGGCAAGGAGCCGGGCTGAAGCCGGCAGGGCAAGACGTCTGGATGGCGCCGGCAGGGCAAGGAGCCGGACTGGGACCGGCACTGAGCTGCGCTCTGGGGCTGGAGCCGACACTGGAGGGCGCTCTGGGGCTGGAGCCGACACTGGAGGGCGCTCTGGGGCTGGAGCCGACACTGGAGGGCGCTCTGGGGCTGGAGCCGACACTGGAGGGCGCTCTGGGGCTGGAGCCGACACTGGAGGGCGCTCTGGGGCTGGAGCCGACACTGGAGGGCGCTCTGGGGCTGGAGCCGACACTGGAGGGCGCTCTGGGGCTGGAGCCGACACTGGAGGGCGCTCTGGGGCTGGAGCCGACACTGGAGGGCGCTCAGGGGCTGGAGCCGACACTGGAGGGCGCTCAGGGGCTGGAGCCGACACTGGAGGGCGCTCAGGGGCTGGAGCCGACACTGGAGGGCGCTCAGGGGCTGGAGCCGACACTGGAGGGCGCTCAGGGGCTGGAGCAGACACTGGAGGGCGCTCAGGGGCTGGAGCAGACACTGGAGGGCGCTCAGGGGCTGGAGCAGACACTGGAGGGCGCTCAGGGGCTGGAGCCAGTATGGTGGAGGAGCCCTTTCTCCTCCTACGCTTCCTTATTTTTGGTGGCGGGAAGCTGGCCACCTCTTCAGACACTGCTGGGCACTCCACTACCTCTGAAAGTGTTGCAGTGTCTGTTTCGGGCACCTCGAGGGATGTTGCTGCCGCCAGGGTGGTTGCTGGATGGGCTGCAGTGGGTTCAGTCACCTCTAGGTGGGTGACAGGTGAGGAGGGCCCGTTCTTCCTCCTCCGTCTCCGTTGGTGGGTCATCGGAGGACTGGGGATTTGGCAGTCTGTGAGCGGGATTGGCGGTGGGCCAAGGGGAGGCAGGCCACCGTCTCCCTGGCTGTGGTACAAATAGCTCACAAACTGCCAGAATGACAGTATCCCCAGCATCCCCATCTCCCAGGCCTGAAGGGGGCTGTTGAGTCCAGCATTGAAAGCCTCCTTCAGTGCTGTGGTGGTAAACTCAAGCCCCTCTGCTGCGTAGACAAACTGGTAGGCAAACTCCTTGACTGAAGATTCCCCTTGATGAAGACCAAAGAGTTTGCCCAAACGTTCCTTCTGCTGGCATGCAGAGGGACGTGAACTGGGAGATGGGAAAAGGAAGATACCCATATTTCTGCTGAGTCCTCTGTTATGGCCAGTTCGTACTGTCACGGTTGTGGTGGGGAAAAGGAGCGAGGACTCAAGTGCAAAGAAACAATGGGTATTTATTAATAATAAAATAAAAATAAAAAGCAAAACAAAACTACCCCGAGGGGGAAAACATTAACAAAACACACAAACTTGGCTCAACAAGAACAAGGCAAGACTGGATCAGGAACACGGGGAGTGTAGACAACGAACTGGCAAAGGACTGAAAACATGAGGGGGATTATAAAGCAAAAAAGTAAATTGACACACAGGTGAACACAATTAACTAATAATGGGTTGACAAGGAGGGTGGGACTAGACAATAGACGGGAGAGCGCATGACACAGAGAGACAATACAAGCCATGCGCTCACATAACACAACACTGAAGCACACGACAAAAGCACGTGACCACAATGTAAACACCGAGCCACGTGCTTTGACAAAAGACGCAAGACACGAGCACACGATAGATAAACACCTTACCGTGCGCTCACACATAAGCAACGCGCATGCTTCATCTCAGCGCCAACCAAAACTGAAACCAACTAGACGGAGGCGCCGAGAATGAAGCAGTGCGCTGCTGACAGAACAAACACAAACACTAGTACAAGAGCGCGCGCGTCTGAGGGACGCAGAGCGTGCGTGGCCACATCATGTGGCAGCGCGCACACTCTGCGTACACCCACGACGGCGCGCGCGCACACAGAGACAGGACCAGACATTGAGTAGTGTCAGAGCTCTGCCACCAAAACAAGAATTTACAAGACCAAAGTGGCAGAACCCTGACACAGACGCGCTGGACTGTGGCATAATAAAAGCTCTGCTGCTTTGTGTCGTCGTGCACTGTGCCTTTAAGCTGACATATATATGCTCATACAACTGTAGAAGAGTAACGGTAGACTGACCTGAGCGGCTGTTCTCATCGCTGGACGTCTCTGCAGCTTTGATGCGTTTGCGCAGAGCGTATGGTTTGACTCCATCAGAATCACTCTGCAAATCATCATCCGCTTTCCTCTTCACTCCTCTTCCTCCTGATGTGGATTACAGTCAATAATGAATTATTAATAATCGATTATTTCAATATTGCCATTTATTTTACTCTGGGATTCAACAAATGGCAGCAGTGCTCCAGTTTTCCAGTCATTAAGAGTGGACTGACCTGAGCTGGACGCCTCTGTGTCGGCGTCTACACTTGTGTTCTCCAGCTCAGCAACTCTGATGCGTTTCCGGTGGGCAGATGGTTTACCTCCACCAGAAACACTCTGAAAAGCATCATCTGCTTTCCGCTTCACTCCTCTTCCTCCTAATGTGGATGACAACACAATGAACAATACACTCCTAATCTTAAGAATCATTTATTTTTTATGCCAGTAATGAAGCTTTTTCACGTTTGTTTTCAACTCTGAAAACTGGACTGACAGTTTCAATTTACTACAACTTCTATGTTAAGCTGCTTTGACACAATCTACATTGTAGAAAATAGTTTGGACTGTGGGGGAACCCATGCCAACATGGGGAGAACATGCAAACTCCACACAGAAACACCAACTGCCCCAGCCGAGGTTCAAACCAGCGACCTTCTATCTGTGAGGAGAACATGCTACCCACAGCACCACCGTGTCGCCCTATTTGAATGATTTTTTGGCACAAATAAAAGTGGATAATTTTCACACATACCGTGTATTTCTGCCAATTCAATTCAATTCAGCTTTATTTGTATAGCGCTTTTACAATGTAGATTGTGTCAAAGCAGCTTCACATAAATGGTCATAGTAACTGGAACAGTGTGGTTCAGTAACTGGAACAGTGTGGTTCAGGTTTTAGTGTTTAAGTTCAGTTCAGTTCAGTTTAGCTCAGTTCAGTGTGATATAATCATTACTGAGAGTTCAAACACTGAAGAGCAAATTCATCGATGCGTAGCTCTACCAATCCTGAACCATGCGAGGCAGTGGCGACAGCGGAGAGGGAAAAAAAACTTCACCTGATGGGAGTGAAGAAAAAAAACCTTGAGAGAACCAGACTCAGTTGGGCACGACCATTTTAATTTCTCCACTGGCCAAAAGTCTTGTGCAGAACTTCATTCGCCGTGGTTTATGCTGGAAGATGGCTTCAATGAAGACTCGTCTGTCCCTGGAGCGTCGCTGGAATCAGACACATGTTCTCCACTCCCTACGACCATCAGCGCACCAGCAGCTCAGGATATGGCCTGGTCCCAGATATGGAATCCTTGGGATCATCACGTCGCTGGTCTTGGATCCAATCAGTGACTCCGCCTAATCTGAGGACCTCGGGATGAGTATCCCCAGGTGAAAATAGAGAATAAAGAGAATAATTAGCGTAGCTGCTGTTCATAGTGTATTTAAGCAAGATGCAGAAGCCAGTGTGGAACCCGCTAGGTGATGCATTGAGTGTATGCTTTACTAAACAGATAGGTCTTTAATCTAGTTTTGAACTGGGAGAGTGTGTCTGAGCCTCGGACGTTATCAGGAAGGCTATTCCAGAGTGTAGGAGCCATGAAAGAGAAGGCTCGACCTCCTTTACTTGATTTTGCTATTCTAGGTACTACCAGAAGCCCTGAATTTTGAGATCTTAAAGAGCAAGTTGGTTCGTAGCGAGACAGAAGGTTGGTTAGATAAACAGGAGCTAGATTATTTAGAGCTTTATAGGTGAGAAGTAATATTTTAAATTCAATACGAAACTTAACAGGCAGCCAGTGTAAGGAGGATAAAATTGGGGTGATATGATCATATTTTCTAGACCTGGTCAGAACTCTGGCTGCTGCATTTTGTACTAATTGAAGTTTGTTAATAGAGGATGCTGGGCAGCCAGCAAATAGAGCATTACAGTAATCCAGTCACGAAGTCATAAAAGCATGGACTAGCTTTTCTGCATCTGAGATGGATAGCATATTTCGTAATTTAGCGATATTTCTCAGATGAAAGAAGGCAGTTTTTGTGACATGGGATATATGGTTTTTAAAAGTTAGATTGCTGTCTAATATGACACCCAAATCTTTTATAGTAGAGCTAAAGCTAACTTTGTATCCCTCTAATTGTAAATTGAGTTGCGAGATCTGCTGTGTGCAAGATTTAGGCCCAATAAGTAATAATTCTGTTTTGTCGGAGTTTAAGAGAAGAAAATTGTTGGTCATCCAGTCTTTGATGTCTTTGATACACTCAGTTAGTTTAGAAAGTTCAGACGTCTCGTCAGGTTTAGTTGAAATATATAATTGAGTATCATCTGCATAGCAGTGAAAGCTGATCCCATGTCTTCTAATAATGTCTCCCAGAGGTAGCATGTAAATTATAAACAGTAAAGGGCCTAAAACTGATCCTTGAGGCACCCCATACTTTACTGGGCAGATTTGTGAAGGCTGTCCATTAAGATTCACAAACTGGTAGCGGTCAGTTAAGTATGACTTAAACCATTGTAGAGCCTGTCCCTGGACACCTGTAGACTTTAAGCGATTTATGAGGATATTGTGGTCAATGGTATCAAATCCCGCACTAAGATCGAGTAAAACTAATAGCGAGACGCACCCTCGGTCAGCAGCTAAGAGTTGCAGCTTGCCTCTGTATTATGAATTTTAAGTGATGAAACTGTAGAAAAGTGTGATTCTGTAACGGGAGACTGACCTGAGCTGCTGTTCTCATCGCTGGACGTCTCAGCAGCTCTGATGCGTTTCCGCAGTGCATAAGGTTTACCTTCACCTAAAACACTGTGAAAATCATCATCCGCTTTCCTCTTCACTCCTCTTCCTCCTGATGTGGATTACAGTCAATAATGAATTATTAATAATCGATTATTTCATTAATTGGCATTTATTTTACTCTGGGATTTAACGAATGGCAGCAGTGCTCCAGTTTTCCAGTATTTCTCCAGTCATAAAGAGTGGACTGACCTGAGCTGGACGCCTCTGTGTCGGCGTCCACTCTTGTGTTCTCCAGCTCAGCAACTTTGATGCGTTTGCGCAGTGCATAAGGTTTACCTTCACCTAAAACACTGTGAAAATCATCATCCGCTTTCCGCTTCACTCCTCTTCCTCCTAATGTGGATGACAACACAATGAACAATACACTCTTCAGAATATAAAGATTGAGAAAATCCCCTTTAAAGTGCCCGAATTAAGTTCAAATCAACATTTGAGTTCTGACATGTTTACAGTAGAAAGTGTTCAACTTGATGGAGCATGATCATAATATAATATTGTATTGATTTTGGCCATAATAGATAAATCAATCACTTTGATCCAGACACTGTATTGTTGCCTAGTGGCCAAAATCTCCGCATGCTCACTGGATTTAGCAGCTAACTGAGTGAAACACTTTGCACCCTGCTTCATGTTTCAGAATCTTCAGTGGTGATAAATGTATGGTGCTGAAGCTGTACAAGTTTTGATGGAGACACACCTGAGCTGGTTTTCTCTTGATAGCTGCTCATCTCTGTGTCTCTTGTGTTCTCCAGCTCTGCAACTCTGATGCGTTTCCGCAGAGCGTATGGTTTGCCTTCACCTAAAATACTGTGAAAATCATCATCCGCTTTCCTCTTCACTCCTCTTCCTCCTACTGTGGATTAAAACACAACGAACAATAAACTCTAAATCTCAATCTTGATTTTTATTGTCAATATTTCATAAAAAAATCCTAACATTGAGAAAAAATCACCTTTTAAATAGTCAAATTAAGTTCTTAGCGGTGCAGATTATAAATATCAAACACTCAGATTTACAGCAGCAAGTTTGTAAATAATTTCATGCTTCTGTCATATTTCAGGCCCGTAGCCAGAGTGTGGGGGGAGGGGATAGTACAGAATTTGTCCTATACATAACCTCATTTGTCCTATTTTGGCTCCTACACCATCATAAATTGTGAAAATAACCTGTTGAAAAAAGCCGAATCATCTGTTGACGTCACATCAGTGTGACTTCAGCTAATCAGTATGCAAACTAATATTTTTCATGAGTCAAACATCCTCATCCAGCAAGACAACATACAATATGACAAAAGTGAAGTCATCTTTCACTACAAGTAGCCCAACGTTTATTCTGAATCTTGGACCTTATTCTTGAAGAAGAAAAAAAACACTATGAAGGTTTTGAAGCCAAAAGCGGCCCATGTTCAAGGTAATATTAATACTAATTGGGCTATTTTTGTTATCCATAAACCTTCAAAAAGTGAAGCTCTGCATTATTAATATTATTATGTTTTAGAAGGACAAATTTTGACTGAGGAAAGTTCAATGTGCTTGCCAGTTTATTTTCTCAATAAATGACAAAAGACCACATTTTTTTCATTTAAAACTTTAACTCTTTTTTTTAAATTATATATGATATCCTCTTAAGGGCCAAGATGTTTTTTACATGCATTTTTTTATTTCTCTTTGCTATTTGGGCTTAATGGAACCTAATTAGAATAAAAATCTAAGTATCATCTTTTGATATGATGTACTTTTAGAGAAACATGGTGTCCATATATGTGGACTCGTGGTCTGAATTTACATAAAACCCTTTCCTGAATGTTTTTGAATGCATATATAACATAGCAACATGACTACCAGAGAGTAAAAACAAAATTTTCCCCCCATTTCTGAAAGTTCAGAATAGGGTTTGGGACATTTCATATGCTGAAAACAGTTGCAGGATGACACTGTATGTCTGTAACAAAATATAAAACATTCAAAATATTTTAAATAGCCACTTCTCCCTTTAAGTAATCGATACAGAACTCCTATTAGTAAAACAAATCAGTTTAAACTTTCATTCATCCCCTCAGCTGTAACGTTTTTGAATTTAGGGTAGAATTTTGTATTGTATTATGTGCTTTGAGTATTATGTGTGACATGCGTGTATGCTGCAACCAAATCGCCTTCGGGAAATGTATAAAGACTACTTGACTGACTGATGATGATGGACATTCAGACAGCAGTAACGTCACCCCTCAACTGCAAAACGTTTCTCTACAGACAGTGATAACCCAGATGAGAAATTCTACAACTGAAATCAGCTAAAGCTAATGAGTCCCTGTCATCTGAGTCGCTTTGCTGATCTTTAAACTCCCGCTTTAATCAGCTGTGGTTTTCTTTCTGTCCAATGACAGTGCGCGTTTCATACAAGCGAAAGAGGGTTTAGCTCAACTTGAAGTGAAAGTTGATTTTGGTGCTTGACTGGTTGCAATTTGTTGATTGAATGAACAGCAGGCAGCAAAAGAAAAGAAAAGCAAGTGGCAAATAGAGAGAAAAGCATGTCAAACATACTTGACCGTTGTGATGGTACGAGCCATTCTATAGCAGTTCCCCTGCTATTAAAAGGTCAGGGCACTATAAATAAAGACATTTTGCACCACACTGCTAATACGATTTTTGCCATACGCTTATTTCACGCAGTCACCATTTTGAAGAACCAAAGCGAGGCTGCAGTGGGAAGAAACCCAGAAGTATAAGACCAGAACTGTAAACATTGCATTGACAACACAAACCTCAAGCTGTTGCTGATATTTCAAAATGCAGAAATAGTGTGTAAACATCACTTTAATATCATTCAGTGAGTTTAATGTAACCCATTAAAAGCAGATTAGGCATCAAACAACATCACAGTCTCTTTAGGCAAGGCAAGGCAAGGCAAGTTTATTTATATAGCACATTTCATACACAATGGCAATTCAAAGTGCTTTACATAAACAAGAATAAAAGAAACAAGTAAAATAAAAATAAAAACAATAATAAAAATGCATAAAAACAAAACATAAAAACAGGTAAAATGTGATATAAAAGAATGAAGAAGAAGAGAAAAACATAATAGTGCAATTTGTCGGACGCAGCACAGTGCTCATTCAGTAAATGCACAGCTAAACAGATGTGTTTTCAGTCTTGATCTGAATGTGCCTAATGTTGGAGCACATCTGATCATTTCTGGAAGCTGATTCCAGCAGCGAGGGGCATAGTGGCTAAAAGCCGATTCACCCTGCTTTGACTGAACTCTTGGAACTTCTAGTTTATATGATCCTAATGATCTGAGTGATCTGTTAGGTTTGTATTGAGTGAGCATATCTGTGATGTATTTAGGTCCTAGGCCATTTAGTGATTTATAGACCAGTAGTAATACTTTAAAATCTATTCTGAATGTAACTGGCAGCCAGTGTAGAGACCTGAGGACAGGTGTGATGTGCTCTGATTTTCTGGTTCTGGTCAGAATTCTGGCTGCAGCGTTCTGGATGAGCTGCAACTGTCTGACTGTCTTTTTAGGAAGACCAGTGAGGAGTCCATTACAGTAATCCACCCTGCTGCTGATAAAAGCATGAACAAGTTTTTCTAAATCTTCACTAGAAACAAAGCATCTGATTCTTGCTATGTTTTTGAGATGATAGTATGCTGATTTACTGACTGCTTTGACATGACTGTTGAAACTCAGATCTGACTCCAGAGTCACACCAAGATTCTTGACCTTATTTTTTGTTGTTTGACCTTTAGTGCCAAGGTACGCATTTACCTTGAGAACCTCATCTTTGTTTCCAAACACAATCATCTCAGTTTTCTCTTTGTTTAACTGAAGAAAGTTTTGGCACATCCAATTGCTCATTTCATCAATGCATTGGCAGAGGGTGTCAATGGGGCTGTAGTCATTAGGCTGTAAGGCTAGGTAGATCTGAGTGTCATCAGCATAGCTGTGGTAGGAGATTTGGTTCTTTCTTATTATTTGGCTTAGAGGGAGCATGTAAAGGTTGAACAGCAGAGGTGCCAGAATCGAGCCTTGTGGGACTCCACATGTCATGGGTGTCCACCTCGACTTGTGGTCACCTATACTGACATGGTAACCTCTCCCTTCAAGGTAAGATCTAAACCATTTGAGGACTGTGCCAGACAGCCCAACCCAGTTTTCCAGCCTATCCAGAAGTATGCTGTGATCGACAGTGTCAAATGCAGCACTGAGATCCAACAATACCAGCACTGTTATTTTACCTGAATCTGTATTTAGGCGTATATCATTGATTATCTTTATAAGAGCGCTCTCTGTACTGTGATGTGCTCTGAAACCAGATTGAAAATTGTCTAAACACCCCCTGAAGTTTAAGAACTTGTTAACCTGGTTAAAAACAACTTTTTCAATGATTTTGCCAATGAAAGGGGGATTTGAGATTGGCCTGTAATTGCTCAATAGGGTGTTATCCAGGTTGCTCTTCTTCAAGAGGGGTTTAACAACTGCAGTTTTAAGTGAGGTTGGAAAAATCCCTGATAGAAGTGAAGCATTTACCACTTTTAGAAGATCCATGTCTAAACAGGAAAACACCGTTTTGAAGAATGATATGGGGAGCGTGTCAAGACTGCAGGTTGATGTTTTCATAACTTGCACAATTTCTTCTAAGATTTTGCCGTTAATTGCCATGAAATCAGACATAATGTCTGACTTCTCAAGTTGTGGTTGAGCTTGTTTGATATCGACACAACTTGACTGATTGGATGAGCTGATTGCCTTTCTGATATTATTGATCTTATCAGTGAAGAAATGAGCAAACTCATTACATTTGCTTTCAGAGAGGAGCTCACTTGGAATCTGACTGGGGGGGTTTGTGAGTCTCTCTATCGTTGCAAAGAGTGTGCGAGCATTATTTAAGTTGCTGTTTATAAGGCTTGAAAAGAAAGTCTGTCTAGCAGTGTTTAGTTCCATATTAAAGGCATGAAGACTGTCTTTATAGATGTTATAATGGACTACTAGTTTCGTCTTTCTCCACATACGCTCAGCTTTTCTGCACTGTCTTTTCATCATTTGTACTCTCGGTGACCTTGTCCAAGATCCCTTTTGCCTGCCAGTCATCTTCTTGACTTTAACAGGAGCGATGTCATTTATGACATTCTCAATTTTAGAATTAAACAAATCAAGGAGAGAATCAACAGAATCTGCAGATATACTTGGTGCTAGTGATATGGCCTTCATAAACTGCTCACTGGTGTTCTCATTTATGCATCTCTTTCTGACAGAGACAGATCTGTCTTTAATAGCTGGAGTGATCAATATATCAAAAAAGATACAGAAATGATCAGATAGTGCCACATCCTTAACAACAGTCGATGAAATGTGTAAACCCTTAGTTATAAGTAGATCAAGGGTGTGTCCACGATTGTGTGTGGGTCCTTGAACATGCTGAGTCAGATCAAAAGTGTTAAAAACAGTCATCAGTTCTTTTACAGCATTGATTTCTGGATTATCAGTGTGAATATTAAAATCCCCAGCAATACTAAAATAATCATATTCAGATGTTACTATTGATAACAGCTCTGTAAAATCATCAATAAAAGCTGGAGAATATTTTGGAGGTCTGTAGATAATGATCAGTAAGATGCGTGGAGACCCTTTTAGTGCTATACTCAGATATTCAAAAGAAAAATAGTCACCAAATGACACTTGTTTACATTCATACACATCTTTAAACAGGGCAGCGATGCCTCCACCTCTCCTATTAGCTCTGCAAACACTCAAAAAGTCAAAGTTTAAAGGAGCTGCTTCATTTAGAACTGCTGCGCTACAACTGTCATCTAGCCAAGTTTCAGTTAAAAGCATAAAATCAAGGCTATTTGTGTTGATAAAATCATTGACTAAAAGTGACTTATTATTGAGTGATCTGACGTTTAAAAGCGCTAACTTAACAGTTTTAGCTGTTTTTTCTATAGTAGTCTCAGATCTACATTTAATAGACACCAGATTTGAATGATTTGCTAAACGGCCTGATGAAGTCTTTGGTTTTCTGTCACTTAACACAACACATATCTGCTTAGAGAAAGCTGCAGACACACTGGGTTCCTGCTTGTTCTGAAAACATTTGATAAAGACACTGTTATCTAAGCAGGCCCCCGACACACATCACAGAGAGCTCTTGTGTTCACCAGCTGAAGATGGGGCGTTGTTGTTTGGGCCCTGGCGGTGTGATCGGAGGGCTCTTCCAGGTGGGCTCATAGGTGGTTGTGGAGCAGGCCGCTTTTTGGTTGGTAACTGGGGGCTTGCGGCAATGGAGTGTGAAAGTTTAGTTCCAGCATACACCAGTTCCTCCATCTTTTTTGAAAAACCCAAGAGTGGTGAACATTGTGACAATGAGAACGTGTCCGGTGACAGAGGCTGTGCATCTGGAGATTCTGTCTGCAGAAATATGTTTTCCTGAGGATCATTTTTGAGTGACGAGACTTGATGCTGTTCTGATGCGTCACAGTCTGCCTGTGTTGAGCAGAGGGCAACTGATAGTGTCCCTATCAACATTGGGTGTGTTGGCTGTGTGGCATTATCACTGTCCTTGGGTGATTCGTCAGCCACAAGTCCACTCAGGAGCTGATTTGAAGTCCTGTGGTCATCTGGACATTTGCTAGGTGTGTGTGTACAATTCAGTTCAGTGGCACACACAGCTGATGGATGATTGAGGGAGAAAAAAATATTGTCCTTTAGCACTTTTGCACCAAGTTTGTTTGGATGAAGGCCGTCTGATGTAAACAGCTGTCTTTGGTTCCAGAAGAGATTGAAGTTGTCGATGAAATTCAGTCCTTTCTTGTTACATGTTTTCTGTAGCCATACATTTAGACCAAGAAGCCGTGAAAACATATTTGTCCCTCTTGCAGGGAGTGGTCCACTTATGAACGCCTGAACCTTCAATCTTTCAGCTGTTTAAGAGTAACATACTCAAGAACTCCTAGACTTCAGTTCATGGCAGCAGGTAAACACTGTGGGGGCTTGCCTGCTTCAGCCTATGTAACCCGGTGAGTTGACAGGTGGGCAAATCGAAGCTGGTTTTTAATAAAACAAATATAATCTGCATATAATAAATAATATTGGTAAAGATATTTGCGTATTGCTGCACATCCTGTGTGTATTAAGCAATGTTTAAGCAATATGCACAACTGACTCGCTCTGCGCTGGACTTTAGACCTCCTCTCAGCTGGTCTATTGAACAGTTTAGTTCCTCAAAATAGCAACGTGCCAACAATGCGCCTCAGCACACCTCCTTTTTTAGAGCAGTACGCAAATGTATTTGCTATTTAAACAGCGTGCTGCAAAACGTCAAAATGTCCAGCTGAAACTAGCAAACAACAGTTGCATCACACCTTAAACCGGGTGTATGACAGGGCCCAGACACACGAACACTGAAGCGTGAAGCAGCCACGAAGATCATTCGAGTCATCAAGTGGATCCCTCATCTGTGTTTGCACTCAGTAAACAGCGGTGGGTGAACTGATGACCTTCACGGCCAGTCATTTCTGTTTTATTAACTCGAGTTTGATAAATGGCATCTAAAATGTGTTTGGGAAAGGTTAGCTAACTAGTGGCATTTTCCTTAACTTAGCTGAAAATGAGCTCTGACATCCCTTTTTATTTTCACTGTTCATTCAGAACGGACCTTTGGGTCACTCAGAAGGCAGTGAAATGATAAATTTGTGTCACGTTCTCTTCCCTGATAAGATATACAGCCAAGTGCACAACGTTCCTAGTAACTCCAAGCAATACTTCTGGATTTCTTCCCATTTTCTTCCTATTCGATTTCACTTTTAAAAATGGCGGTCGCGTCAAATCCCTCTACTCTTGCAGATTTTGAGATTAGGGAGCAATAAGAAAATTGTGTCTGAAACACTGCCTGAGTGATCCTACAGCTATGTTTTTGGGGGCTGATGCTCCTGGTAGGGTTTGCCATGGCAAAAACGTTTTAGGTGACAGGTCAGACTACAGGTATGTGCCAAAAAAATTGGAATAATTTGTTTTAAAAAGTTTAACTTATGTGTTATTAGTTCACAACACACAAAATGAAGTATTTCAATCCTTTGTTTCAATTTAAATGATTATGGATAAACATGAAAAAACTCAAATCCAGTATTTCACAAAATTAGCATATTTCATTTGACCAATAAAACGGATCTTAAACACACGCTGGCCTTCTGAAAAATGTGTTAATGTACTGTATTATGTCCTCAATATGGAGGCGATCGGCCTTCGACAAAGTTGAGGTACTATTGTAGCCCAAGTTGCTTTGATATCGGCCTTTAGCTCGTCTGCATTTCGGGGTCTGTTCCCTCACCTTCTTCTGTCATGTTCAAGGTCCCGAAAGGTAAATAAGAATATCTGTAAATTAGTGCATGTGACATCAACAGTTCAACAGTAATACATGTGATTCACAACCTGTAATCAAAACTGCACACCTGAAGTAATTCTGACCTACGCTGTTAATGCTGTAGAGGGGACTCTTTCCTCTTTTGTCTGCACCACAGATGAACAATCGGTCTTCGATCTCTGCTAACATTACTGCACAACAGAAATGACGTTGTAATTAAAGAAATCTGATCTGAAATTCCTCTTCGAAATTATTATGACCTGTTAGCTACTGTCTTTGCGTAGGGCACCAGAGTCTGTGCCTGCTTCCCCAAAGAAAGTAACCTTTAGTCTCGATTTAGGGGAAGCTTTCTTTTGACGTTGCCACTGCTGCATGCCTCTGTGTAGTTAACACAATATATTAGTGCAAACAGTTTTAATAAAGTTCAAGCAGTTTTCAGTCAATTAATTTTACGTATTTGTGAGGCTTACAGCTGCTTAAAGGTTTAGTTCACCCAAAAATTGAAATTCTGTCATTAATTATCTACAAATGAAGATATTTTGCATTTAATCCAAGAGCTTTCTAATCCTCCCATAGATAAATTGTAAAATAAAGTTATTTTTGTTTAGCTTCATATAATTATAATTGAACAACTTATGCCACATGAACTTATTTTGACTATTGTGGCGAGTCAGAGGAAAAACACATACACAAAGCGTTGGTGTTACAAACAGGTCTCCGGAGGGTGATTTATTTATATAGTGAAGTACGTAAAATGAGATGAATATGGTGCTCTTCAGTGGATAGGTGCTCTGGTGCTCCAGGGAGAATGTGAGTTTGAGTGAGAGTTCTGGTGAAGGATCGGTCAACTGCTGGAGTCCGCTAGAGAGGAGAGACAGAGAGACACAGACATTAGCACAGGGAGTCATTAGCTGCGTTTCCACTATCGCGCCTAAAGCGAGCAAGTCAAGGCCAGTCGCGTTTCCACTGTCATTTCCGGGGCCTAATCGGGCCAAAGCGGGGCTTTCTTGGGGCCAGCGGCCGGCCTTATTAGGCCCGCCAAATACCTTGGGCCAGGCCCAGTTTGGCTAATCGGGAGGACCGGGAGAATTCCCGGTGGGCCGGTCCGTTTTTTGGCCGCGAGGGCCGGTGTCCCTAGCTCCAGAATCTGTTGCTCTCAGCAGTCACACTTTTTAAATTAATTTATTTACTTACTTGACTACAGTCTTCTTATTGATTATTTTACCGCAGCTCTGCTCTGCCTACAGGTTAATGATGATATTACTGATGAGTCAGTCCTTCATATACAACAGTTGTGGTCCAGTGGTTAGCACGTTAGATTACGACGCTGCCGATCCGGGTTTGATTCTTGTCTGAGTATGTTTTTTTTTTTTTTAATTATAGTTTTATTGTTAAGACATATAATACTGTTAGGGTTTTTGAACATTTAAAGTTCTAAAGCAGCTGTTTTCTCAAAAAAAAAAAAAAAAAAAAAAGACGTGATAGTGTAATTAGAAACTGAATTGGAAATGACCTTATTTTAATATAGTCAGTCGTGAACTGCGGTGGGCCGGTCTAAGGCTTAAAACTCCAGGGCTGAAAAAGAGTCCCACTCCGGCCCTGCCTTGGGCCAAGGAGGGCCCGCTGGGGCTTCGGGCGGAGTGAAAGGAGAGGCGGGCAGTTTTCTGGTTGCACATGAGCACATGCGCCAAACAAATAAAGAAATAAGGGAAAGAAAACATCTAGCCTTATAGTCTGGGATCTTTTTGCGTATGATCACCCTTATGTTTCCCTTTTAAAATGTAAGGCTGCTGCATAAAATAATAAAGTAGTTTAAATTTATAGTGACGTTCTTTGCTGCGTTCTCCTTTATGTTTCAATAACGCATAATAATCTTTACACCATATTAAAGATACAGCAGACAGTAAAGGTTTTCCAGAGTTTTTGTCAAGGGTAAAATGTTTGTTTGTGCGCGTTTAAATGCCTGTATGTGTGTGTGAGACCGGGCAAGAGCGCTCCTTCACAGCTCTGTTATGCCGCGAGCGGCTTTTTTCTGTATTTATTTTGGAGATAATACACAATATAAATACAACAGAAAGACATAAAACTTAACAAATTACATGCCCACTTTCATAGACTTTAAACAATATAGTGTCATATCTAGATAAAATAGCCTAAGCTATATTGAAATATAATTTAAAGAATTACAAATATCGGATATATATATATATATATATATATATATATATATATATATATATATATATATATATATATAAATCGCATTAAATAAATAAACCAATATAAAATAAACAAAAGCTAGCTATATGTAGGTAGCCTATATACAATACATAAATCAAACCGTTTTAAAGCCACTTATATCCTAACTTTCATTTTACAAAGACCTGTCTGGAAAAAAAAGATTTTCGATATTTTCTAAAAACAATTAACACCGGAGAAGGTTTGAAATATTATTTATAAAGTATTTGGTTGCGATGATATTAATCAAATCGCGCAAACAGAGCATCATTTGGGTGAGTGAAAGCAGAATCTTTCCTACCTTTTTTTCTGTCACTCAGTCCTGCGCAGCGCTCGCTGCTTTAAACGCATCGGGGGAAAGTCCAAACACAAAATGTGTTCTTTATCCTCAAACAACTGTTTATGTTTTTATATGATGTGGTTAAATTTATAAATGAAACTTTAAATGAAGAGCTTTAGTGAATAGCTGCCGAGCGCAACAAATATGGCTATATTTTATTAGGCTACTCGCTCTTGTGCCGGAAACACTTAACACGATGTCTATCAAAACGAGGATGTTATAAAATACATGCCATATCGAGTTATAAACGAGAATTTCTGTGGCTTTATATTATGGATGTGTGCGCTCTCTGTGTTGGGTCCCTCCGTTAATGGCGAGAGCACTCGATGCACAATGCCAACAGTCGGTCGGCGACTAAAATGTAATGAATGGAAATACACAGGTCTGTGCGTATAGACATTTCATGTAATGCTGTACAGTAACGTGTCATTTGTTTGTTTCGGTTGTCTTCATTTTAATGGTTTCGTTTCGTGATAATTCTATGGTGTGCTTTATCTGCCTGTCCTGATTCCCACTGAAGTGGGCGGGTTGTGTGACGTTTGATTCGGGGACGTTCTGTGGGCGGTGTTTGCGTGACGCGCTGTGAGTGAAGAAGATTTTATTCTCTCTGTATGAAGTATTTTCTAAGTGTAAAGCAGTTAATTTTCTCTTCACAAAATGTATGTAGTGTTTGCAGCAAACATGCCAGCCTGTGTTAAAAATACAGTGATATGTCTGTGTAAGATGAGTATGCCTGCACAGGAGCAACACTAGGAGAAGGCTGAGTGACTGATTGTGTAGAATAACTGAATATGTAAAGCACTGATTATTTATGTTAAATACTTCTATGAAGCTATATGTGTCAGAAGTTAGAATGAGTAACATATTATCAAGTTATTATCCTATCATAACAATGTATGTAAACACTTAGTTCCTTTGCATAAGTTGCATCTATAATTTGCTGACATAGACCTGTAACATCTCTGTTGACATGAGCTAGTGGGCTGAGAGCCAAGAATAGCAGGACCCCTTAGACTAGAAAACCTATTCAAAAATGGTCAAAAGTTAAAAAGAGACACATAGGGGTGTGTCAAAAACATAAATAAAGGAGAAGGAGCAGGAGAGACTTTGGAAGGTGTCCAGGAGAGACTTCAGAATGCTCTGGGGTCTGCTCTGCTCTTTCTCGGCTTTATTATGGAGAATAAAGTCTATTTTCTGATATTCAAAACCTCTGGTCTGATAATTTGTAATTGATGAGAAGTCAATATTTACGACAAATGGCGCCCGCACGTGCGGCTGGAAAGAGATAGACAGGTGACACTGGACATGCTGAGGCTTGGAGGAAAAACACAAATATGTGGCCACGATAAAAAACGGTAAGCAATTTTCGCTTATACGTTTGTGTTTTTTCTACCAAGGACCTGCTTGTAACGGTAAAAAGTCACTTGAACTGTTTCTCCAGCTATAAAGAACTACAAGTAAAACTAAAAAAGTAAAAGTAAAGATATAAAAGGAAAACAATGGGGTTTTGAATACCAGAAGAAAATAACAATTTGCATGCAAATGATCTGTGTTTTCCTAAGAGGGCCTTGACGGATAGGATAAACGTTAACTAGTAACTGTTACTCATGTTTGGGAAATTTTTTAATGATGAAGATTATGCCTAGAGCATTTTTAAGTTTTAAAAGGAAGTTCTTAAAGTGTGGTGACAGTTAAGAGATTAAAGCAGATTAATAAAGTAGAGAGAAGCGCGCAAAGACCTCGGAGTACCCGTTCTGTTTTAATAATGATAAATATTAGTATTCAGGAGGCTGGGGGAAAAAAGGCAAGAATCCTGTGAAATGCTATTTTTACTGAAGAACAGTAAAGACGGGAGCAGAAGTAACAGGTCACTCAAGAGGAGTGTAGTGGAGAATTCTGTGGTTATAGCTCTAAGGTTAGAGGCTGCTCGGACAGGTCACTCAAGAGGAGTGAGGTGTATTTATGTAATTGTAAGTATTTGTGTATTTGTCTGTGTTGCTGGGGTGCTTAGAAGCTATCACCTTTGATCTAGAGAGACTAGAATAGAGGTGAGGTTCAGGTTACACAGTGTAAGAGATGAGGTTAGGACGAGTGAGAAGTATGATTGTGTTTAGAAGTATGTTTGCAATAAGAGTGAGTTTAAAAGAATTATCGTTTTATATTATAATATAAAAGAAGGACTGCATATGTTGTGTGATTTTATGAACAATAAGATAGAGAGTGATGCAGTTGAGGGAAGATATTGTGATACAGAGGAGGTTTAAGCCTCATAAAATTAATTGAGATCATATTGCATTTGAAAGACACAGACTAAAAACAAGAATATACGAGTTAAACATTTTTCTGAATAATCTCTGTGTGTTTGAAGTGTTTTTAAGTATGAACTATAGGCAGAGAGGGGACTGAAATTCCTGACATGTCGACAGTCTGGAAGAAGGTCTGCTTCAGGAGTGGTAAGAATCTGTCTATTTTAAGAACAAAAGTTTCACAGGACAGATAGAAGCTAAAGAGTAAAGATATATTATAAGGTATTAAATAAATAGAAATATAAAGTAATGTAATAAGATAAATGAAATAAGAAAATATACATGATAGAATAAGATTTAATAAATAAAAAGTGTTAATAAAAATGCAACTAGAAGCTATACTAATAAATATTAAGAAATAAAAAAATTGAAGCATGGAAATAATTACATATGGAGATTAATAGTTATATTGATCAGGAAATAAATTTACTAAATCAGTAAAAAAAAAGATAAGTTAATAATTTGAGTAAATAAAGAATTAGAAGAAAAAACTTTAATGAATATTGATTAATTGAAGAGTTAATGATCAAATGTTTAAGGAAAATAAGCTTAAAAAAATGAATTAGGAAAATCTAAGAGACAAAAATGCTAATTTTTGAAAAGGAAAAGAAGCATAGGAAAATGGAGAAAAAAGAAGTCCAAACATTGTTTAATAGAATTAAAAGAGAAGATGTTTAAAAATATATATTATAAAGTAATATAAGATAAAAATTAGAAAAAACAGCAACATTTTGAAGAAAACAAGATTTGGCTTTAAAAGATAAAATTATGTTTAAGTGCAATAAAAAATTGTTGTGGAGTAAGTTGACTGTTGTCATCTGTTTTAAAGTCAGCTACAGGCTGTCATCTGAGCCAACAGCTATTTGTAGTAAAAGCAGTGAGTCAGATGTAAAGCATAGACACTGAGGAGAAATGAAAGAACATAATAGTGAGTTCAAAAATTATATAGTTAATATTTTATGTACTTAAAAGGTAATTGAGAATTAAAAATTGCATTTCAGATAGGAAAAATGCTTAAAGTAAACAAACATGGGGAGTTAAAATAGTACTATGAACTTGAAGCTATTGCAGTAAGGATTTTGAACAGGTATATTAGACATTAGGCCACCATATAGTACTGTTGAATTAAAACAGGTATGGAAATGTTAGAGAAATTAAAATAGTGTAAGATGTAATGTAACTAGTGAGGAAACACTAGAATAAGATTAGGAAAAATAAGTGAAGCACAATCTGAAGCCAAAGAAATTAATTATAAGAACATTTAACAAATAGAAAATTAAGCATATTTACATATGATAAAAATGATTGAGAATGAAAAATAATTAGAGAAAATAAGTTGTTAAACTACAAAAGGAGTCTTTATTTGATGAATGAAAAAATGGAAAAAAAAATATATATATATATATATATTTTATTAAGTCATGAGCTAAATTCTATATATATTAATTAAGAAGACATAGGGATGAACTTTGGGGGACTGTAGTCTTGTACCTACCAGACATCTCTGAGTACACTGGCAAATGGAAAGGTGTTTGAAAAACACAATGAGCAAAATGGCTGTTGACACTTGTGACATGCTACAGCAGTGATGCAGGCACTGCATACTCAGGTTTTACTGAGGACTGAAAAAGCTACATTTTAAGATGAAACTTTAAATGTGTATTGTTAAATAATATATTATGATGAATGTTAAATAATTTAGGTTTAAGTTTCAATTGGTTTAATCATAAAGTTCCTTAAACATAGAATGATAAATTACAATGCAGCAGACTAACTAAAGAAAAAGAAAAAGCTTTTGATAAGGCAATAATATCTAAGCATAATATTATTGTGAATGACCTAAATCAAGATTGGATATTGAAAACTGGAAAAATTCAAATCTAGAAAAATTATTTATAGTTAAAGAGAAGATTGAAACAACAATTTTAATGAATTCATAGGACATGATAAGGTCAAAAAGTAACAGTTCTAAATTACTATAAGAAAAATTGAAAGAGAAAAGTGTTTAAGAAAAAGATATTGTTTCACATGAAAACATATGTGAAAAATAATTTGAAAAAAAATATTAAGGAATAATAGTTAAACAGAGCAAAGAGAAATTTACAAAACATACAGTAAGTTTTAGTCGGCTGATAAAAAAGTGCATCAAAATTGTATGAACAACTAGTTTAATGAGAATGCCTTAAGAAATAAATGTTAGCCAAAAGACAGTACCATAAATTAGGACGAAAAAGGAATTAATATATAGCTCTGAAAATTGATTAGTAAAAGAAAGAAGTGTCAAATTCCAACTAAATGATTGTCATTACAGGACTGAGATGCAGATAAAATCAGCCAGCATAGTCAGGGTTAAAATTAAATCAGATGTAGATTTGCCCATAAAGAAAACCACTAAATGCTGAAATAGGTATTAAACACTATTGAAAAGTTTGTGTAAAAATAGGAGCACTAATAGAAACATCTAGATAATGTAATATGCAATCTGTCCTAGACATTTCTATTTAAATTTAAAGTAGTAATAAATTATAAGTAACTAATAATATTTAATTGAAGTTAATTTGATAGTTAAAATAAATGGTTAATCAAGACAGATAAAAGACGCTTAATGTTTAGGTTATGATTTAAGAAAATCAATAAGAAAAGATTTTCCAGCTGAAGTTAATATTGTATGTAAAGATATGTTCTTTTGGATGGTAAATATTTTAAGTGGTTTGGTTTCTATTGAGTTTATTTTAGGTAACTACCAGAGGAGGGTAGAAACTTATTTGTACTCGTGTAGCTTGGTGAATAGCATATACTGTATACACCAGAATGCATAAAGGGTTATAATAAGGGAGAAGATCATAGTATGGACACTGTCACAATATGTGGATGATTGAATTATCTACAGCTTCACAGAGCTCTAGTTCAATTAAAAGACTTGAGTGGAGACCATTGCTCCAAACAGTGAGATGATGACTGTTTTTGGTGTTGACTAGATAGAGAATTATTCTGTAAACAAGCACTGTTAAGAAACTATGATGAGTAGATGATTGGAGTAATACTAGAAGCAAATTATGAAGCAGGAACAGTTATTACATCTGTGACAAGAGAAGTATTTCCTAAATTTCGAAATGCCTTCAGAAATAAGTTCATAATGGGTTTGCATTCATGAAGTTAATGAATGATCAATAAATAAAAACATCTAAAGAAGTATGAAAAATTATGAATAAAGCAAAAGAGAGAATAATTGTATTATGCTCAGTTACCAGAAATGGCTGAAAGAGGTGAAGATGATCCATCAAGACCAACGCTCAATTAAATATTTGAAAATAATAAACTTAATGGGATTAATGTGTTTACAAGTGCATTGGTAAGTGATGGCATGGAAACTGACAGAAACAAGCATCTAACACCGCATCGCATGAACTGCTATTGGGTCGACCCTTGAAAGAAACCTTGCAAGAAACCGCATGACCCTTGCAAGAAACCACATGAAACTTTGCATAAAACCTGGCATATAATCTCACCTATAACCATGCACATAACCTCTTGGAATGGTTTGCAAAGATGTCTAATGCAGTAGGGACTTTTATGAAGAAACAAATAATTGCTATGTGCAAAGCGATATCTGTGCAGGAAACCAGAAAGGAGCCATGTGAGAGAGCAGAGATATAAGGTCCAATTGGTCCAGCTGATCGAGTCTATCTGTGGATGCTCTGGAGAGCTCAGGAGGAAAGGACCATATCTGGATGAGGGCAAATCCAACAGCTGCCAAAGGGGATGCCATTGATGAGTTACCAATGCCTCAAAGGAGCGAAAGGCAACAACTCCAGCAAAGGAAAGCTGACTGGAAACAGAGGAGCCTGAATATTCCAAAGCTCTTAACTACTAAGTGCCACGTGTGGAAGCAAGAGTTTATCAGAGCAAAGAAAAGAGTGATTCTAATAATGTGCCTGAATACCACATACAGAAGTGTCACAAATCAAGGGATGATGAATGCACAACTGCAGATTCCAGAACTCAGACTCTCAACCACACATCTCCATTAACATCTATTAAAGTCAAGTGAAGATGCTGATAGCTCAGAAGAAGAGAAACAAGGATGAGGAAAGATCAAGATCAACATTTGATGCTTTTTACGTTTGCATATTGATTTTGTTTGCATATTGCTTTCATGGTACCTATATATAATATCACTTCAGTATATTCTACATGAGTGTGAACACTAGCAGCTAGCACTGAACCAACTGAATACTTATGCTTAAAACATTGTTGTCTTTGATGTGTTAAGAGAAAAAGAGAGTACAGTCTTTTACTTCCTTCAAATCAAAAGAGAAAGGGGAGATGTTTGGCTGGACTTCTGTCAAAGTACAGTGGCATAATCTAGTCAATTGATAACAGCTATGTGGCTAATTTCAGACACTAGATAGAGGTAATTAAGAGAACTGGATTATGAAATTGCACTTTGGGGTTAAAAGACAATAATATTAAGACTAAAGTCTTAAGAGGAGGGATTGAAGAAGATTTTATTCTCTCTGTATGAAGTATTTTCTAAGTGTAAAGCAGTTAATTTTCTCTTCACAAAATGTATGTAGTGTTTGCAGCAAACATGCCAGCCTGTGTTAAAAATACAGTGATATGTCTGTGTAAGATGAGTATGCCTGCACAGGAGCAACACAGAGACTTCAGAATGCTCTGGGGTCTGCTCTGCTCTTTCTCGGCTTTATTATGGAGAATAAAGTCTATTTTCTGATATTCAAAACCTCTGGTCTGATAATTTGTAATTGATGAGAAGTCAATATTTACGACATGAGCTACTAGCCCGACAGTGGAAACGCGACATGATTTCGGTCTCATTTCTCAACCTCCCGGGCTATTGGCCCGGCCCGGCCCGGCCCGATTAAAGCCCTGGCTCGCACTGGCCCGATAGTGGAAATGCGGCTATTGAGTGAAATGAAGCTCGTCTTCCTTGTGTTTGGGGATGGCTTATACGAGTGTCTGCTGATGAGCTCCAGCTGGGATCGATCCGTGCTGATTAAGTGACAGCTGGGGTGAATCCGGGACCAAGGCGACGTGGCATCAGCATACTCGCCACTAGGATTGGGTACCGAAACCTGCTAGGTAACCGATACGTACCATTATTAAATCAGCGTATGAATTTCAGTGCCTAATTTTGGTGCTGCAGCAAGGACGTTACGCCTGTTTCACACCACAAGCGAAAGTAGCGCATGAGCAGCGCGTATGGAGAGCAGAAGCAGCACACAGCCGTTTGCCTTTCACACCAGCTGCGTCTGCAGCGCGCAGCTCTCCGGCAGCTGCTGCAGAGATCAATCTATCTCTATGTCTATTCTATCTAGTTATGAACAGCTCTCGGGTGGAATAACTTGAGTGAACATAAAACAAAGCCGAGTAAAACTTTCTTCCTCAGTTTCAGCAGCACAGCACAGCACACAGCGAGCTCACATCATCCAGCATGCGTGTCGAACTACACTACCCACAATACACTTCGCTATGGACTACAACTCCCGTAAATAGCTAGTCTTAAATCGACCACTCCCCTCTCCTGCAACACTAGCGTGCAACTTAAGCAAAACTGATACTAAAATTGTTTTTCATTTGGTTTTGTAGTTCGGGCCTAAATAAATGTTTGTTGCAGTTTTTTATCGTTTTAAGTTCATTTGAATGACTATATATAAATCAGTTGATATTTTTAACGCATTTATTGAGTAAAATTGCTACTTTTTACTGTCATTCAATGTGTTTAGGTCATTATTAATGCACGAAATAAACAATAAAAAATAGCACTTATTATTACTCCAGAATAATTATTTTTTAGGAAACAGTGTAAACACTTTCAGAAACATTATTGTAAATGAATGGGAGGGCAAAATAAATCGACTTCAGCTGTAGGCCTGTTAAAGTTTACAGGTGCAGCAATGTGCCTTGATGTACTTGAATGCTAGAAATGTGTTCTCCAACACCCGTATAACGTTACTTGTCAAATAAATAAACAAGGAAGATTATTTTGAGTTTAAGTTATTTAATTATCTTGTTTATGAAGACTGCAGAGTGATGCATGAACAAAAATGACTATGAATAATGTTAAGTATTTTGTGATATATATGTTAAAATGTGCTCCTAAAAGTACGTGGCCCCTGCCCGCCCCCACAGGTTAATAGTAAGCTAATGTAATTTCATAATGCAAATCTTAAATTCATGCTCACCAACAAATGATCAAAGGAAATGTATTAATGTAATACAGTATGAATTTATGTTTACTTTAAACTGTAATCATATTGTTCTGTTAAAATTATTTTTAAAAATATTTTGTCAAATAAAATTATTTTGTAGAGTCATCCACCATCATTTTGGGGCTAAAAAGTATCGATTCAGGCACCGTTTTGGCACCGGTATCGTTTTAAAAGTATCGATTAGGCACCGGTATCGAAAAAACCCAAACGATGCCCAACCCTACTCGCCACATTATGTTTTTGGTTCCTTTCGGGGCATTGATAAATGCTTATCCAGTAAATCTATGGGAGGATCAGAAAGCTCTTGGATTAAGTCCAAATGATCTTTATTTGTGTTCTGAAGATAAACAAAGATCTTATGGGTTTGGAACAACATTAGGGTAATTAATGACAGAATTTTCATTTTTTGGTGAACTAATCTTTTAGGATCAACTGAAATTACTCAACAGTTTTCTTCAGAAAAATGAGCATGTCTGCTTTTTCAGGAGACAGACAAGCCCGCTCCTGGCTGATAATGTCCCCAGCAGTGGAAAATGTACGCTCTGAGGTTGTGGATGATGCTTGCATGCAAAGATACCTTGATGCCAATTCTGAAAGCATTGGCAGAGTGTCATTTATGTCCCACCACCAGGTTACTGGACTTACTGAGGACAGTGTAGACGGAAGCAGTCTGTACTTATTTATTATCTCTATATCTCCTCTGTAGTGCTGCTGACGCTGGTCTGCATTCTTGCTTCAATTGCCATGTCCTCCACAGCAAACAGCTCCTCAAGGCAGAAAGCTTTGGAATCTTCTATTAACAAATGAGTAAAGAAATAAAGACAAATATAAAACTATATAAAAAATAAATTCAAACAAGTTAATTTTCTTCTGAATTAAATAAAATTAAATAGGAAAAAATAGGATTTCTTTATATTTTCTTACTAGTGCTGTTGTTGCAGATGCACTGTCTTCATCAGAGATGTCATTTCGGTTACCTGCTAAGTGCCTGTTCTATCTGCTCAGTCGGAGTCTATATTCAATAAAAAACTAGGTCACACTGAAGAAGATTTCTATTCTCTCTGTATGAAGTATTTTCTAAGTGTAAAGCAGTTAATTTTCTCTTCTCAAAATGTATGTAGTGTTTGCAGCAAACATGCCAGCCTGTGTTAAAAATACAGTGATATGTCTGTGTAAGATGAGTATGCCTGCACAGGAGCAACACTAGGAGAAGGCTGAGTGACTGATTGTGTAGAATAACTGAATATGTAAAGCACTGATTATTTATGTTAAATACTTCTATGAAGCTATATGTGTCAGAAGTTAGAATGAGTAACATATTATCAAGTTATTATCCTATCATGACAATGTATGTAAACACTTAGTTCCTTTGCATAAGTTGCATCTATACTTTGCTGACATAGACCTGTAACATCTCTGTTGACATGAGCTAGTGGGCTGAGAGCCAAGAATAGCAGGACCCCTTAGACTAAAAACCTATTCAAAAATGGTCAAGAGTTAAAAAGAGACTTAGGGGTGTGTCAAATAATCCTGTATAAAAATTGTAACAAACACACTGAAACTTTAGAAGGTGCAGGAGAGACTTTGGAAGGTGTCCAGGAGAGACTTCAGAATGCTCTGGGGTCTGCTCTGCTCTTTCTCGGCTTTATTATGGAGAAGAAAGTCTATTTTCTGATATTCAAAACCTCTGGTCTGATAATTTGTAATTAATGAGAAGTCAATATTTACCACAAATGGCGCCCAACGTGGGGCTGGACAGAGACGAACGGGTGACACTGGACATGCTGGGGCTTGGAGGAAAAACACAAATATGTGGCCACGATAAAAAACGGTAAGCAATTTTAAGCTTATACGTTTGTGTTTTTTCTACCAAGGACCTGCTTGTAACGGTAAAAAAGTCACTTGAACTGTTTCTCCAGCTATAACGAACTACAAGTAAAACTAAAAAAGTAAAAGTAAAGATATAAAAGGAAAACAAAGGGGTTTTGAATACCAGGAGAAAATAACAATTTGCATGCAAATGATCTGTGTTTTCCTAAGAGGGCCTTGACGGATAGGATAAACGTTAACTAGTAACTGTTACTCATGTTTGGGAAATTTTTTTATATTATGAAGAATATGCATAGAGCATTTTTAAGTTTTAAGAGGAAGTTCTTAAAGTGTGGTGACAATTAATAAGTTAAAACAGATTAAGGTATAGAGAGAAGCGCGCAAAGACCTCAGAGTACCCGTTCTGTTTTAATAATGATAAATATTATTATTCAGGAGGCTGGGGGAAAAAAGGCACAAATCCTGTGAAATGCTATTTTTACTGAAGAACAGTAAAGACGGGAGCAGAAGTAACAGGTCACTCAAGAGGAGTGTAGTGGAGAATTCTGTGGTTATAGCTCTAAGGTTAGAGGCTGCTCGGACAGGTCACTCAAGAGGAGTGAGGTGTATTTATGTAATTGTAAGTAGTTGTGTATTTGTCTATGTTGCTGGGGTGCTTAGAAGCCTTCAACTTTGATCTAGAGAGACTAGAATAGAGGTGAGGTTCAGGTTACACAGTGTAAGAGATGAGTTAGACTGAGTGAGAAGTATGATTGTGTTTAGAAGTATGTTTGCAATAAGAGTGAGTTTAAAAGAATTATCGTTTTATATTATAATATAAAAGAAGGATTGCATATGTTGTGTGATTTAAGAACAATAAGATAGAGAGTGATGCAGTTTAGGGAAGAGATTGTGATACAGAGGAGGTTTAAGCCTAATAAAGTTAATTGAGATCATATTGCATTTGAAAGACAAAGACTAAAAACAAGAATATACGAGTTAAACATTTTTCTGAATAATCTCTGTGTGTTTGAAGTGTTTTTAAGTATGAACTATAGGCAGAGAGGGGACTGAAATTCCTGACATGTCGACAGTCTGGAAGAAGGTCTGCTTCAGGAGTGGTAAGAATCTGTCTATTTTAAGAACAAAAGTTTCACAGGACAGATAGAAGCTAAAGAGTAAAGATATATTATAAGGTATTAAATAAATAGAAATATAAAGTAATGTAATAAGATAAATGAAATAAGAAAATATACATGATAGAATAAGATTTAATAAATAAAAAGTGTTAATAAAAATGCAACTAGAAGTTAGACTAATAAATATTAAGAAATTCAAAAATTGAAGCATAGAAATATCTACATATGGAGATTAATAGTTATATTGATCAGGAAATAAATTTACTAAATCAGTATGAATAAAAATAGATAAGTTGATGATTTGAGTAAATAAAGAATTAGAAGAGAAAACTTTAATAAATATGGATTAATTGAAGAGTTAATGATCAAATGTTTAAGGAAAATAAGTTTAAAGAAAAATGAATTAGGAAAATCTAAGAGACAAAAATGCTAATTTTTAAAAAGGGAAAAGAAGCATAGGAAAATGGAGAAAAAAGAAGTCCAAACATTGTTTAATAGAATTAAAAGAGAAGATGTTTAATATATATATATATATATATATATATATATATATATATATATATATATATATATTAAACAGATAAAATAAAAATTAGAAAAAAACAGTAACATTTAAAAGAAACTAAGATTTGGCTTTAAAAGATAAAATTATGTTTAAGTGCAATAAAAAATTGTTGTGGAGTAAGTTGACTGTTGTCATCTGTTTTAAAGTCAGCTACAGGCTGTCATCTGAGCCAACAGCTATTTGTAGTAAAAGCAGCGAGTCAGATGTAAAGCATAGACACTGAGGAGAAATGAAAGAACATAATAGTGAGTTCAAAAATTATATAGTTCATATTTTATGTACTTAAAAGGTAATTGAGAATTAAAAATTGCATTTCAGATAGGAAAAATGCTTAAAGTAAACAAACATGTAGAGGTAAAATAGTACTATGAACTTGAAGCTATTGCAGTAAGGATTTTGAACAGGTATATTAGACATTTGGCCACCATATAGTACTGTTGAATTAAAACAGGTATGGAAATGTTAGAGAAATTAAAATAGTGTAAGATGTAATGTAACTAGTGAGGAAACACTAGAATAAGATTAGGAAAAATAAGTGAAGCACAATCTAAAGCCAAAGAAATGAATTATAAGAACATTTAACAAATAGAAAATTAAGCATATTTACATATGATAAAAATGATTGAGAATTAGAAAAAATAAGTTGTTAAACAGCAAACAAAAATAGATAAATAAATTAATTAATTAAAAAAAATTGGATAAAAGGAGTCTTTATTTGATGAAGGAAAAAATGGGGAAAAAAATAATTTATTAAGTCATGAGCTAAATTCTATATATATATTAATTAAGAGGACGTATGGATGAACTTTGGGGGACTGTAGTCTCGTACCTACCAGACATCTCTGAGTATACTGGCAAATGGAAAGGTGTGTGAAAAAACACAAAGCAAAATGGCTGTGGACACTTTTGACATGAACTTTTTGCCCAGGATTTACTGAGGACTGAAAAAGCTACATTTGTTCAGAGACATTCAAAAGAGACACTAACAAGAGACTGATGAACTGATCAAAAAGAAAAAACTCTCCACCAGAACTTTACATCAGCTGAGTCAAAGAAAGAAGCCAGCCCAAAGAGAGAGGGGGAAACACTGTGCCCTGATATGAAGGAAGTTCAGGACAACATAGAAAAGACTGTTGCACCAATCTGGAGCTAGTTGTCTCAGGTTGCGAGGGGGGATAGCCTGACAGTCCATCTCAAAGTAGCTCCTAGTCCAAATTACGTTCAAGCATTACAGAAGGAAAATTAAGAACAAAAGTTTAGCTACCCATTCTTGTATCAAATCAGACTCCTGTCAATTTTAGAGAAATTATTATCATGCAAATTTGTAAAAAAAAAAAAAAAAAAAAAAGTGTTATAAGGTAATTTTAAGGTGAAACTTTAAATGATGAAATTATATATTATGATGAATGGTAAATAATTTGAGTTTAAGTTTCAGTAGGCTTAATAAAAGTTCCTTAAACATAGAAGGATAAATTACAATACAGGGTGGTGACTAAAGAAAAAGCTTTTGATAAGGCAATACATAATTTGGAGAATAAATAAGAATGGAACTAAGTATTTAAGTTCAAATCAAGTAAAGGAAAATCTTAACATAATTGTATTGTGAATGGCCTAAATCAATATTGGATAGTGAAAACTGGAAAAATTCAAATCTAGAAAAATGATTTATAGTTAAAGGAAAGATTGAAATAACAATTTGAAATAAATTCATAGGACATAAGGTCAGAAAGTAACAGTTCTAAATTGCTATGAGAAAAATTGAAAGAGAACAGTGTTTAAGAAAAAGATAATATTTTACATGAAAACATATGTGAAAAATAATTAGAAAAAAAATTAAGGAATAATAATTAAAACAGAGAGAAATTTACAAAGCATACAGTAAGTTTTAGCCAGCTGATAAAAAAGTGCATCAAAATTGTATAAACAACTAGTTTAATGGGAGTGCCTTAGGAAATAATTATGAGCCAAAAGAAAATAACTCAAAGATAAAAAAGAAATTAATATATATATCAGAAAATAAATTAGTAAAGGAAAGAAGTGTCAAATTCCAACTAAATGATTGTCATTACAGGACTGAGATGCAGATGAAATCAGCCAGCACAGTGAGGGTTCAAATTAAATCAGATGTAGATCTGCCCAGAAAGAAAAAACACTAGATGCAGAAATAGGTATTAAACACTATTGAAAAGTTTGTGTAAAAATAGGAGCATTAATAGAAACATTGACTGTAATATACAATCTGTCCTAGACATTTCTATTTAAATTTAAAGTAGTAATAAATGTATAAATGACTAATAATTTTTGATGGAATCTAAAGGCAATAATTACATATGAAGACAAAACAAGATTATGTTTAGGTTATGATTTAAGAAAATCAATAGGAGAAGATTTTCCAGCTGAAGTTTGTATATTGTATGTGAAGATACAGTAGGTGAGAGTTCAAAGTGGCTATTAACGCCGCGGCTTGTACCGCCGCCGTTTGAAATAGGTGCCGCTCTGTTTTTAGTGTATGACCGCAGTTTGTGAATGAGCCGCCAGGGGGCGCAAAGGGACGGGATGCGAACGGACAGAAATAGCCCATACAGCTACTGTGCTTGTAAATGATATTAAACAATAAGTCAAAGCATTATAATTCCTTCATTAATCATTTAAAATTTGTTAACACGCTTTATTGTAAACTTTTTAAGTGCAAAGAGGATTCGTTTTGGAAAATAGAATTGAAGAAGTAAAAGACAACTAAAATGAAAGCACAAACATTTAGTACAAATAAGTAGTCTTAAGTAAATAAATAAATAAATAAATAAATAAATAAATAAATAAATAAAGCAGCCTAAATATAGAAAGATGTTCAGTGTTTGCTATTTTGATAGGACTAAGACAAGACATTTTCATTTATGTTTTATTTCTGTTTTTATTTCCATTTTCGTTGTTGATTATATTTTACTATCTCATTTATGTCTCAACAATTGTACATAAACGAATAATAAACGAATAATGAAAATAAATGAATAATGAAAATAGGCCTAAATAAATTATTTATTTAAAGACATTGCCGTACAGTACGTGAAACACTGAGAAAAATAAATTGACCTACCTTAAGCAGATCACTAAAAGTATAATAAAAATATTTTTATATATTATATATATTTATATATTATTTTATTTTTAATAATTTAGTTTCAGTTCTGTTCAGTTTTTTTTTTGTTTTTTTTTTCAAAACGTCAATGTTCTCCTTTAAAGTAGCTATAACTGTTGTTTTTGTTTTTTTTTTGTTTTTTTTACTTATGGCTCAGTATGTTTTGTATTTTAACTTCATATTCAGTCACCTTGCATATGTGTGTGAAATATAATGCCGCATAACCGCGGAAAAAGAAGAAAAAGCTGTCAAAGGTTAGAGCTAATTCATCAAAATTAGCTATATTAAAATACAGCATTTATGTTAATTATGTTAATAACTCAAGGCTAAGATATGCGCTTGCCTTTTAATGCATTTGCGGCCTTTTTATAGGCTACAGGCAACTATGTATAATAATGTTTTT
Organism: Danio rerio; assembly: GCF_052040795.2. Classification (NCBI taxonomy): domain Eukaryota; kingdom Metazoa; phylum Chordata; class Actinopteri; order Cypriniformes; family Danionidae; genus Danio; species Danio rerio. The sequence continues at coordinate 41,866,567 of NC_141036.1, read as the reverse complement.
TTTTTCTTTTTTTTTGTATGGTAAAGGACAATGCACATTATGTTATTGATGTAAACTTAGGCTAAAACTTACCATTGATAAACGTGACCTACCTCAAGCAGATCACTTAAAGTATAAAAAAAATAAAGTAGGCTATATGTATATATATATATATTCTTAATAAACTTCACAGCCACAAATATAAAAAACACAACTTGTATTAAAACTGGGCGAGGATTAGAAAGAATACGATGCTTGTTATATAATTTAAATTTTGATTCCAATTTCTGCAAGCACATTTTTTCATTCGCTACTCTGCCAGAAACTTCGCCGCCGGAGAGCACCTCAATAATGTAAACATTTGTTTAAAGATGGAGCGCAAGATGTGCCGAGTGGCAACATGTGAAGAACGATGGCAAAGCTAAGTGTGATTATTGTAATAAACTAAGTTATAAAGCAGAGTCCCGACCAACAGGACTAAGCATATGCGGTTGGCTCATTCTTCACGAATATAGAATTAAAATAATGGCGCGTTAGGTTCACAAAGCAGCGCATTCTCTCCGCCTCATCGTTTAACCAGCGGGACACGCTGCTGAAGCAGGAGAGACACTCCGTCATTCATAATCTTAGCTGATGTATCGGAGTCGAATGAATATCAAAGAGGAATTTTCTTTTAACAGTCCTGATATGTTTAATCTTTTTATTTATTTTTTTTTCGTGTCATTTCTCTTCAGCAAATTATATATATTTTTAAAGCTGCTTGATTCTTTTAAAACCGAAAGCAGAGCCCGTGGTGTTTTTCCATAAGATACTCCTTTATGAATGTTTTAATTTTTTATTAAAGTCTTTAATGTGCTTTTTGATAGTTTTATTTTATTTCAAGCAGCATCTAAATGCGAATTTATCCTCAAAACTTGGCATGAGAGCGATGCAAGTCATGTGTGGCATAATTGCCTTTTTTCCCTGCGCGTGCGAGATCAATTTCTGATATTTTTGCAACTATAATGAAAGCATAAACATTCAGTACAAATAAGTAGTCTTAAATAAATAAATAAATAAATAAATAAATAAATAAATAAATAAATGAATAAAGCTGTCTTTTAACCTAAATATAGAGAGATGTTCAGTGTTTGCTATTTTGACAGGACTAAGACAAGACTTTTTCATTTATGTTTTTATTTCTGTTTTACTTACATTTTCGTTGTTGTATATAGTTTACTATCTCATTTTATGTCTCAACAATTGTAGATAATAATAAACGAATAATGAAAATTAATGAATAATGAAAATAGGCCTAGATATATTATTTATTTAAAGACATTGCCGACATTGAGCTTAAGTTGAATGCAGCTTCATCAAAAGCAAAAAATAAATAAATAAATAAATTGACCTATTTTAAGCAGATTATAATAAAAATATTTTTTGCCGCAGGACATAAATTAAGTCTAGCAGGTTTATTTTTTAATAATTTAGTTTCAGTTCAGTTGTTTTTTTTTTTCAAAACGTCAATGTTCTCCTTTAAAGTAGCTATAACTGTTGTTTTGTTTTGTTTTTTTACTTAATGGCTCAGTATGTTTTGTATTTGAATTTCAATTTCAGTCACCTTGCATATGCGTGTGAAATATAATGCAAGCATAACCGCTGAAAAAGAAGAAAAAGCTGTCAGTTAGAGCTAATTCATCGAAATAAGCTATATTAAAATACAGCATGCATGTTAATACAGGCAGAATGTGAACAAACTCAAGGTACGGCTAATATGCGCTTGCTTTTTAATGCATTTAAAAAGATTTGCGGCCATTTTATAGGCTACAGGCTATGGTGTATAACAATGTTTTTTTTTTTTTATTTGTATGGTAAAGGACAATGCACATTGATTTGAAACTTTTAATTGCATTTTTATGTCCTGTAAATAATAAAAGTTGAATCAGATTAATAAAATCGAATCTGAATACCTGCAAACGGGGCCACGGTTACTTTTTTTTCACTGACTGGCATGACTGGCAAACGCGTCAGAAAAAAAACTGCTGAATCTCTGCAAATATTTGGTTAAGTTATAAAACAAATGTATGGTTTAGTGATGTTGGTAATGAATAAAAAATTGCAAAGCAGAATTATTAAAGTTATTATTTCATTGATCTGAACATAACCATTTATAGTATAATTACTAACCCGTCGTCTAAAATATTAAAATAATAGTCTATTATTTTATTCGTGGCTAGAGCTTGATTAAATTGATTAACAAGCCATGTGCTTTTGTTTGTTTGTTCTCGGCACTGGGTATACGCAAAACATTTTCTAAAATGTCAAGCAGTATTGTCTATAGCTTTAATTAATTCAAAATATTAAAAATAACAATAATAAAATGATAAAAATACAAAGATAAATAGAGCAGCATTTTGCTAATTATAATAGTCCTTTATATTTATATACATGTGTTTTTGCATATTCGTTATTTCACTTGATGCATTCGTTATTTAATGTTTGAATACTGAAATAAAAAGCCATCGTTTAAAAGGTTATTTCACCATCAAAATGTAGCCTGTTATATGTATCATTAAGGTTTTATATAAAACTGCTGTGCAGTGTAAATGGGACCTTAATACAGTTTAAAGCGAAGTTGTCTGTAAGGATGATGGGCATGGCATGTCTATTGTTGTGGCTCGCGTTGTGAATATTAGAAAATAACTGTCGGGTGAAGGCTTTATGGTCGTGCGGAATTGTCTGCTGCTGTCATGGCTCAGCAGGCAACACCCTATTCAGCTAGGCTATGTTCGGTGTTTTTATGTACAAATTCGTTTTGGCGAATGCTAGAGCGTAATACAGATATTTTAAATAACAAGTAGTTCAGTCCAGAAGTTGCTGTGCATAGAAACATTCATTTTCATAAGGCCCCATATTTAATGCGGTTTGGTTTTAAAACGCATAGGTTTTGCTACGGTTACACCATCCGTCCTCGGGAGTTTTGGATTTTGTGTAACCATGTTTGTGGAAAACACTTGAGGGTGGAGACATACCCCTTCCCCCATCTCATAACCAAAAGCTTGTCTTTCAGGTGTTAATGGGCATCAGTGAGACCGAAATCATGTCGCATTTCCACTGTCGGTCTATAGCTCGCATCGCGTAACGCAAACCCAGCCCCCAGAACGTCCCCCGACTGTTGGAATCGTGCATCCGTTAATAACTCGGTAGAAAATGTATTTTATAACATCCTCATTTAGACACAGTCAAACATTCAGCCCAAATGCACTGGAGAGACCTGAAACGTGTTCCCAAAAATGTTCTGTTTGCACAATTTGATTATTATCATCATATCCAAATACTTTATAAATAATATTCTAAACCTTCTCTGGTGTTTATTGTTTTTAGAAAATATCTAAAATCTTTTAAAAGAAAATATCTTGTAAAATAAAAGTTTGATTTGGCTTTAACGGTTTTATTTATGTAGGCTATATAGGCCTACCTAAACTGTTATAGCTTGATTTTGCTTGTTTTATATTGGTTTATTTATTTAATGCGATTTTATTATATCCGATAATGTAATTCTTTAAATTATATTTCAATGTGGCTGAGGCTTATCAAGATATGACACTTGTTTTGAGTCTACAAAAGGTAATTTGTAAAGTTTTATGTCTTTCTGTTGTATTCATATGGTGTATTATCTGCAAAATAAATAACAAAAAGAAAGAAGCCGCTAGCAGCATCAACAGAGCTGTGAAGAGAGCGCTCTTTTGCTCGGTCTCTCACACACAACCTTTATGTCTGCCGTGTCTTTGTGTAGATTATTATGCGTTATTGAAACATCAAGGGAGACACAGCAAAATCACTTATACATTAAAATTGTATTATTCTATGCAACAGCCTTACATTTAAAACGGAAACATAAGGGCGATTATAAGCAAAAAGACCTCAGCCTATAAGTCTAGATGTTTTCTTTTCCTTTTTTATTTATTTGTTTATGTGTTTGGCACATGTGTGCGATAGAAAAACTAGTGTAATTACGGCAAGCCATCTTTCCCAGACTCGGGGCAAATTCCGCCTTTCCTTTTACTCCGTCCCGAAGCCCCAGCTGGCCCTCCTGCCATCCACTGCGTAAAACATATGCTGGATAAGTTGACGGTTCATTCCGCTGTGGCGATCACAGACTAATAAAGGGACTAAACCGAAAAAAAAATAATGAATGATGAATGAATGAATAAATTAATAATAATAAAATAAAAATATGGTAATAATAAACACAAATGCCGCGTAAGCGGCCTTTTTTATTTTTAGAGATGGTACATTTGAATTGCCTTCAAATGATGGATCTGCGACAGAGAAACTAGGGGTTTTGGGGGACATGCATCACTATATCCTTTTTTCCCCAAACTGTGCATAGTTCAGCTGCAAGTTACTGTACGTCTTTTTTTGAAAAAGCACCCCATGTCCGCTAGTGCCGCGCGCCTCTTTCTCTGGGCAAAAATGAGTTGATTTTTAAAATAATAAATATATAGATTAATTAAATTTTCAGCAAAAGAGACATTTATTTCATATTTCACTATGCATTTCATCTGATCTTTATAGCTTAATTAAACACATATTGTCAAAACCCACACATAGGCCTATTGTATGAAAATGAAAAGGGCATTTTTTGTTATTATTAGACTATTATTTGTTATTTGTTGCCTAGGCTATTTTCACATTTGAGGTGCTTTATTGGCATGACAAGTAACTGTACATTCGTTTTGCCAAAGCAGTGCGCGTCTCACAAACAAGAGAGTGCAAAAAGGGCAGTAGTGAAAACAAATATGAAAATAACATATAATAAAAAAAGATTAATAAAAATAAAAATAGAATAAAAAAAATAATAATAAAAATAGATTTTTGATAACATTAAACAGGATAAAGGTAATAATAGTAGCCTATTATCAAAAGTAAGTCCACATAAAGAGTTCCAGTATTTGTGTGTTGGAGACAGGAGCGGGTATTGTTGGGTGAACACACAGCAGCACACACACTCCCCCAGTAAGATGGGTTCTGTTCGACAGGGACTCAAAGTTGTTTTGTATGTGTTGGATTATCGGGTAGAATTTCTCCCGGATCTCGGAGTATTTAGTGCACTCAGTTAGGATATGCAGCTCCGTCTCAATCAGCTGCTGAGGGCACAGCCGCTTCTCCACCGGCAGCCATGTTTTTTTTGTGCCGGCCCGTCTTTACGGCTAGCTGATGTCCGCTGCCCGCTTCTAACATGTTAGAAAATACTGCAAATCAAGCTGTCGGTATCTCCCCGCGGTTGAAATTGTTCGTTATTCGGAAAAAAAGAAGAATAAATATCAGCGCGCAGTAGTTGCTTTCTAGATCATTTTAGGCCTATATTCAGCTGTTTTAATCTTGCAATTCTGATAATTAGAGATAATGTCTGTTTTTATCAACTTGTCTGTCATTTATTTCTCATTTGCTACTTATTTTATTAATTTGTTGATGTTATTAGTCGCTTTTTAGGTGCTGCTATGAATAAAATAAAACTATTAAAAAGCACATTAAAGACTACTCATAAATTAAAACATTCATAAAGGAGTATCTTATGAAAAAACACCAATTACCGGGGTCTGCTTTTGGTTTTAAAAGAATCAAGCAGCTTTAAAAATATAATTTGCTGAAGAGAAATGACAGGGAAAAAAAGATTGAACATATCGGGACTGTTAAAAGAACATTCCTCTTTGAATTATTCTTTCGAGTCCGACACATCAGCTAAGATTATGAACGACGGAGTGTCTCTCCTGCTTCAGTGGCGTGTCCAGCTGGTTATAAACGAGGAGGCGGAGAGAATGCGCTGCTTAGTTACGGCTCGATATATTTAAATAAAAACTAACAACGAGTTGCTTATAACGCTCAAAAAGTTAAACTCAAATGCACAACCCTTGTTGGTTGCACCTGCGGGATGCACAATGAACCTAACGCGCCATAATTTTAATTCTATATTCGTGAAGAATGAGCCAACCGCATATGCTTAGTCCTGTTGGTCGGGACTCTGCTTTATAACTTATTAGTTTATTACAATAATCACACTTAGCTTTGCCATCGTTCTTCACCACATAGCCACTCAACACATCTTGCGGTCCATCTTTAATGTTTAGATTATTGAAGGTGCTATTGACGTTTTGAGAAAAAAATTAATAGTACTGAAACTAAATTATTGAAAATAAACTTGCGGGAGTTCATTTATGTCCTGCGGCAACATTATTTTTATTACACTTTAAGTGATCTGCTTGAGGTAGGTCACGTTTATCAATGGTAAGTTTTAGCCTAAGTTTACATCAATAACATAATGTGCATTGTCCTTTACCATACAAAAAAAGAAAAAAAAAAACATTATTATACACCAGTTGCCTGTAGCCTATAAAAAGGCCGCAAATATTTTTAAATGCATTAAAAGGCAAGCACATACCTTAGCCTTAGTTTGTTCACACTCTGCCTGTATTAACATAAATGCTGTATTTTAATATAGCTAATTTTGATTAATTAGCTTTAACTGACAGCCTTTTCTTCTTTTTCCGCGGTTATGCGGCATTATATTTCACACGCATATGCAAGGTGACTGAATATGAAATTAAAATACAAAACATACTGAGCCATTAAGTAAAAAAACAAAACAAAACAACAGTTATACTTTAAAGCAGAACATTGACGTTTTGAAACAAAAAACGGAACTGAAACTAAATTATTAAAAATAAACCTGCCAGACTTAATTTATGTCCTATTTTCATTATTCATTTATTTTCATTATTCGTTTATTATTATGTACCATAATTGAAACATAAAATGAGATCGTAATTATAATCAACAACGAAAATGTAAATAAAAACGTAAATTAAAAATATAAATGAACATGTCTAGTCTTAGTTCTATCAAAACAGCAAACACTACATCTCTCTATATTTAGACTAAAAGACTGCTTTATTTATTTATTTATTTATTCATTTATTTAAGACTAATTATTTGTACTGAATGTTTGTGCTTTCATTTTAGTTGTCTTTCATTTCTTCAATTCTATTTTCCAAAACGAATCCTCTTTGCACTTAATAAGTTTACAATAAACCAGGTAAACAAAATTTAAATGTAAGTTGAGGTGATCGCAAGTTCACAACTGTGAGGTGATGTGCTCTACCGGCAGGATAATCTATATTATTTTGCTGTTTTTTATATGCGCACGTTTAAGATTTGAGATTATAACATTGCCATGATAGTCAAAGAAATCAAAACATTATTTTCACCCCAACGCAATTTAATCGGGCACTGAAGGCTAATAACTTAATTCTTATATTTGCTTTTTGACTTCTCACCATGTATCTTTTCTACAGCATAGTATAGTGTAAGAGCATGTCTATTACCAGAAAAACTAAATTAAAATTATATTTTAATTGAACACATCACATCACATACAGTAAGCTACGCCTACAGAACAGTCTGTTTAGCATTGTGAAAAGGCAAAGCTGAATATCTGTGGTTAAAGTGCCACCCAGCGGTCAAATGCTGCTGGCGCATCAAGTACCGCCGTCGCCGCGGTATGAATGGCGGCACAAGGAACACATTGAAGTAGTAACATCTGTATGTCCTTTTGGATGGTAAATATTTTAAGTGGTTTGATTTCTATTGAGTTTATTTTAGGTAACTATCAGAGGAGGGTAGAAACTTATTTGTACTCGTGTAGCTTGATGACTAGCATATACTGTATACACCAGAATGCATAAAGGGTTATAATAAGGGAGAAGATCATTGTATGGACACTGTCACAATATGTGGATGATTGAATTATCTACAGCTTCACAGAGCTCTAGTTCAATTAAAAGACTTGAGTGGAGACCATTGCTCCAAACAGTGAGATGATGACTGTTTTTAGTGTTGACTGGATAGAGAATTATTCTGTAAACAAGCACAGTTGAGAAACTATGATGAGTAGATGATTAGAGGTAGCATCAGGAGCAGATTATGAAGCAGGGATATTTATTACATCTGTGACAAGAGAAGTATTTCCTAAATTTTGAAATGCCTTCAGAAATAAGTTCATAATGGGTTTGCATTCATAAAGTAATCATGAAGTTAATGAGTGATAAATAAATAAAAACATCTAAAGGAGTATGAAAAATTATGAATAAAACAAAAGAGAGAGTAATTGTATTATGCTCAGTTACCAGAAATGGCTGAAAGAGATGAAGATGATCCATCAAGACCAACCCTCAATGAAATATGTGAAAATAATAAACTTAATGGGATTAATGTGTTTACAAGTGCATTGGTGAGTGATGGCATGGAAACTGACAGAAACAAGCATCTAACACCGCATCGCATGAACTGCTATTGGGTCGACCCTTGAAAGAAACCTTGAAAGAAACCTTGCAAGAAACAGCATGACCCTTGCAAGAAACCACATGAAACTTTGCATAAAACCTGGCATATAATCTCACCTATAACCTTGCACATAACCTCTTGGAATGGTTTGCAAAGATGTCTAATGCAGTAGGGACTTTAATAAAGAAACAATTAATTGCCATGTGCAAAGCGATATCTGTGCAGGAAACCAGAAAGGAGCCATGTGAGAGAGCAGAGATATAAGGTCCAATTGGTCCAGCTGATCGAGTCTATCTGTGGATGCTCTGGAGAGCTCAGGAGGAAAGGACCATATCTGGATGAGGGCAAATCCAACAGCTGCCAAAGTGGATGCCATTGATGAGGTACCAATGCCTCAAAGGAGCGAAAGGGAACAACTCCAGCAAGGGAAAGCTGACTGGAAACAGAGGAGCCTGAATATTCCAAAGCTCTAAACTACTAAGTGCCACGTGTGGAAGCAAGAGTTTATCAGAACAAAGAAAAGAGTGATTCTGATAATGTGCCTGAATACCACATACAGAAGTGCCACAAGTCAAGGGATGATGAATGCACAACTGCAGATTTCAAAACTCAGACTCTCAACCACACATCTCCATTAACAACTTTTCAAAGTCTAATGAAGATGCTGATAGCTTGGAATAAGAGAAACAAGGATGAGCAAAGATCAAGATCAACATTTGATGCTTTTTACGTTTGCATATTGATTTTGTTTGCATATTGCTTTCATGGTACCTATATATAATATCACTTCAGTATATTCTACATGAGTGTGAAAACTAGCAGCTAGCACTGAACCAACTGAATACTTATGCTTAAAACATTGTTGTCTTTGATGTGTTAAGAGAAAAACAGAGTACAGTCTTTTACTTCCTTCAAATCAAAAGTAAAAGGGAAGATGTTTGGCTGGACTTCTGTCAAAGTACAGTGGCATAATCTAGTCAATTGATAACAGCTATGTGGCTAATATCAGTCACTAGATAGAGGTAATTAAGAGAACTGGATTATGAAATTGCACTTTGGGGTTAAAAGACAATAATATTAAGACTAAAGTCTTAAGAGGAGGGATTGAAGAAGATTTTATTCTCTCTGTATGAAGTATTTTCTAAGTGTAAAGCAGTTAATTTTCTCTTCTCAAAATGTATGTAGTGTTTGCAGCAAACATGCCGGCCTGTGTTAAAAATACAGTGATATGTCTGTGTAAGATGAGTATGCCTGCACAGGAGCAACACTAGGAGAAGGCTGAGTGACTGATTGTGTAGAATAACTGAATATGTAAAGCACTGATTATTTATGTTAAATACTTCTATGAAGCTATATGTGTCAGAAGTTAGAATGAGTAACATATTATCAAGTTATTATCCTATCATGACAATGTATGTAAACACTTAGTTCCTTTGCATAAGTTGCATCTATACTTTACTGACATATACCTGTAACATCTCTGTTGACATGAGCTAGTGGGCTGAGAGCCAAGAAAAGCAGGACCCCTTAGACTAAAAACCTATTCAAAAATGGTCAAGAGTTAAAAAGAGACTTAGGGGTGTGTCAAATAATCCTTTATAAAAATTGTAACAAACACACTGAAACTTTAGAAGGTGTCCAGGAGAGACTTCAGAAAGCTCTGGGGTCTGCTCTGCTCTTTCTCGGCTTTATTATGGAGAATAAAGTCTATTTTCTGATATTCAAAACCTCTGGTCTGATAATTTGTAATTAATGAGAAGTCAATATTTACCACAACACATATTGATCTACAATTCAAGTGAAGTAGAATATTACCAATATGAAGTAACACCTGTTCTAAGGTCCTTTTCATTAGCTCCTCCTTCAGTCTGGTCCACACTTCATTTGTCACTTTTGACTTGAATCTGGGATGCAAGGGTGTGCCCTCCTCCATCTGATATTCAAGACAAAAACACTGAGTCAATCACTGAATAATTCTAATGAAAACAAGAGCAAATTCAGCAGGATTACACTGCACCCCTGGTATCTTTTTGAGAGGTCATTCCAGATAGGGTCCTTGATGGTCTTTGTGAAGGAGGAGTCCTCTTTATTCACTGTGAAGTGGTGCTGGAGCTTATTTAAGATAGGCAGAATCTGACCCAAGTTTTGGCTCCTTTCAGCAGAGACGCAGAGGGTTGACGTGTAAAGTATCTTTGTAATTTTGACAAACTCTTCTGCTTTTCTAAAATCCTCATCAGAAATTCTCTGCAGTCTGTAAAATATGATCAGATTCATTAGCTGGACTATAGATTCATGAGCAAAATCGTTTACACTGAAAATTGAATAAGCATTTAAAATGAGAACAGAGTTTTTACCTGTCCTTGTCCATTAATTTCTTAAGACGATGGTCCATGGAGGTGGCCTGGAAGGCAGAGAACTGCTCTAGGAATCGCTCCACCATGAGGAATAAGCTATTCCACCTTGTTTTCACATCAAGGATGACAGCATGTTCTGGAAGACCTAAAATGGGAAAGAGAAATTTATGTTTGTGTTTGTGTGGTTATCAAAGTGGCTGTTTATTTGCAGAAATGTTTTACTGCATGATTTAGCAAAGGATTTTTATTAACTATTTGGCCAAAGAGTTTTGCACTAAGGTTCATCTATTCTGATTTCTACCTACCGAGAAGATGCTGCTTCTCTTTAAGGATAGGTTTAGCCAGGGTGGATCTTTTCAGCCACACCACCATTGCTCTGATCCTTCCTGCCCACTGTGAGACTGAGGTAATTGTGGAAAGCTTCTGAGCAGCAATATTGAGAGTGTGAGCAAAGCAGCCAATTTTTTTAATACTCATCTCTTTTTACTGCTACATCCATGTTTGCTGCATTGTCACAGCAACTACTCTATCCTTTATATTAAATTCATCAAGAATATCTCTTATCTCTTCTGCTAAAATGTCCCCTGTCTGGGATGTGTATACTGCCCTTGTATGTAGGACCCTCTCTTTCATGGAACCCTCTCTGACAAAGTGAAGTGACACTGTCAGGTAGTGGTCCTGTGCAATGCTGATCCAGCCATCAGCAGTCACAGCCACATCTCTCACATCTTGCAACTCTTTCTTGATATTTTCTTTTTCAACTGCAGGTATGAGGGTATTTGAGAGCATGTCTCGGCTGGGGGACTGATTTCTGGGGTTTAAAGTGCTTATCATCTCCCTATATTTGACATCATCAAACACAAAAAAGTAACATTAGCATTATTTTATCATTGTTGCTTACTATAAAAAGATTTAAAAATTATCTAGGTTAAGAGACTACCTACAAACATGGCCAACAGCCTAAATGGTAATAATATTACAACATCATTTACAGCTTACTGTTCTTAGCTCCACCATGAAGCCTCCACAGGAGAAAAAGGCAGCAAACTTTTAACAATAAAATTTGTAACGGCCCTGTGGCATTCATCTTTCCTTTCCTTGTTCATTTTTCTGCCAGTGCAATGGATTATCACTTGATGGTATCCTAATTCCAGGGTCAGCAGGAGCAGACTATAACATTAATGTGAAGAAAACTTGAAAGCTAAACTGTTAATGCAGCCAAGGATAAGGACATTTAAATAAGACAAGTTTAATGTGAGGTAAACTTTATCATTTACCGTTAACCTTAAAGCATTTTAGTATCAATTTAGCTAGGTATTTAAAGCCATCGGATCAGTACATAACGCTGCACAGCATACATTAGGTCCAAAAAAAGAATGAATACATTTTCCCCGCACAAACTTAGGCCCCGTTCACACTGTCAGGTCTTGATGCCCAATTCAGATTTTTTTGTCTGTCCGTTTACACGTTCTTTTAATTGTGACCCATATCGAATTCATGCGTTTACACTTGCCATACAACCTATGATGCATGCATGCATAAAGGCGGGTCCTAGCATCTGTGCCACACTAGCCACGATGGAATAAATTTTCTTTTTAGCTCTACGAAATATGTGGTGTAGTATAAGCAGCAAATGGTTCAGTCCAGATTTACCCCCACGCAGTTTATGTAATGGTACGGCCCTGATGTGTGTGTGTGTGTAAGATGTAGCCTGTGTGCGCACTGGTGTTAAAGGGAATAAAGTTGTTCTATGTGTAGCCCGCAGTGCGTGCATTGATAACGTTAATAGCGTAAAAATTACAACATGAATTTGCCCAACTTTAAAATGATTTTGAGGCGAAGGAGGTGGGGAAGGGCCTGCATCGCAGCTAGCGCTTATTGTTTATATGCTGTATGATGTCCTACACCACTGAGAGGAATTTGTGGTACGAGAGAGATCTCAGGTCTAGTGGGAGCAAATAATGGCGACTGACCACCGTCCTCCATGTTTCCTCTGTTGTTGTTGTTTTTTCCCACGTCGGAATATCCACACACGCTCTCTCTTCCACACCATTAAACCGCGGAGAAGCACCACATTGTCACAAGTTTAAGCAAAAAAAATCGGAATTGGGTCACATTTAACTGGTAGTGTAATCTGGGCCTTAGCTTTAACGGTACACAAGCAAGAAGTGCTAAAAACTGATTTTGTATGTCTGTTTGCCTTTCGGAGCCCCAACCATCGCGCAGTTATACTCATCAGTCATGGAAGACTACAGTTGTGGTGGGCACGTTGTTGGAGGCCCTGAGTCAGGAAAATACTAAGAGGATGAAGATAATGACTGCGTCGGAGCAACTTTCTGCTCGTAAATTAATTCTGTGTACTGTCATGGGGACTCTGCAGATATCATAATGTCAAATTTAAGACCTTTTACGACCTTTTTAGGACCATTAAGTATTACATTTAAGACCTATATCGCAATATCAAAAACACACGAGAGAAAATGTAAAAGCATTAAATTAGGGGTAAAACAAAGTTATTTAAATTGAACAGTGGTAAAGTCAGATTAAATGCACCGTTGAACTACAGAAAAAACAAACATCTTATGCAGATTTATACTTTCACCTGGCACCGCATCGCACAACTCACAAAACAGATTAAGGCTTTTATACTTGACACGTTCACCATTGAGATATTTTTTTTTAATGACAGGCGGCGCTCCAAAAAAACAGAAAGTAAAATCAGACGAATAAAAAGATAATCATTATCATTGAAGATGTTTTTGGGGGCCTCTTTTTTTGTTGTTTTAACAAACTTATCCCTCAGGTTTTTCCAAAGTTTTACAAAAACTTTCCTACTTTCCGATGGCTGTTGCAATTTCTAGCCAATAATTATTGGTCATTCTGGCAAGCAGAAATGTAACCGTGATAGAAAATAGGTAATAATAGGTATAAATTAGGTATTTTAGGTATTATAGCTTACTGTACTATTCACTCTTTAAATAAATGCTACTATCAATCCCATTTTATCACTAAAATAAAGTGAACTAGTGTCTGCTGTAAAGTGTTTTGTAAAGTACTTCAATTACTCTGTTGTGGTAATTCTATAGTTGCTATTGTAACACAACTACAGTATGCTGAAGCTTCTTTGGAGAGCAAAAGCACGAAAGGAGTCTGACTGAGCGAGAGCAGATCATTCGCACGTGAGCAGCCAGTGTTTTGAGAGCTCGCAAGCAGTTTTGTCCATGAACAAAAGGAAACCGGCGCGCGAGCAGAGATTCGCTCTCTCGTATTACAGCACTTCTTACTTATAAAACTGTACTTGCGACATTTGTCAGTGAAATCATGTTGCGTGCACTCAAAGCGAACTTCCGCAAACACAGCGATGATGTCACATTTGCCGCGCGCACTGGGTTTAATATCAGAAAGCTGATTGGCTATTGAAAGTTGACCTTTTTGTAGTTGTAATGCAAATTACAATTGGACTAGTGAAATAAAGAACTACAACACCCCAAAGACCTAGCAATAAAAACAAAAATAAAGACCTGTGCAAAAATATTTAAGACCTAGAACAGCAAATTTAAGACTTTTTAAAGCCATAAATTTCGATTTTTTTATTTTAAGACTTTAACACTTTTTAAGACCCCGCGGGGACCCTGTGTCAGGTGTTTTATCATATTTGACGTGTTGCCAGTCTTGGTCGCGATAACTTTACAGATATTGCATCGTGCGCTGTTGCCGTCAATCTTTGCATAATGTAGCCATACTTTTGATTACTTAAACATCCTTTGCATTAAATGTATGCTATGCTTTAAAGTGTAGTAGTGTACGCATTACAGCCTCACATTTGACAAGCTCTGAGTGAGTGCGCGTAACCGTCGTAAACTACTGATTTTCAAGACAGCCTTGCTGCAGTCAATCACCAGCATTTGACCCGGTCACGTTAAGGATGGCTCAGATTTTCTAGCTCACTGACGTTGACAAGATTATACCCTTGAGTATCGAAATTTGGTACCGAACGCAAAAGAATTTTTCGATACTCGATAGTAGCAAGACGATTCGGTCGATAAAAGCGTCTGCTAAATGCGTGGATAAAAGCGTCTGCTAAATGACTAAATGTAAATGTAAATGATACCCAGCCCTAATTGCAAGGTATTCACACACAAAGTAGGCCTACCTGAAACTTTGAATTAGAAAAAGCTTAATAATACATTGGACAGATCATCAACACACTGATTTATCCTCTTTGTGCTGCTCAGTTTTTGAAAGTGTCCGATTGAGTTTCTTCTTCTGACGGGAATACTTTAAGTGCTGCCAATAGTTAGTAAAGCCTGGCTTATTGTGGTCAAAGTAGTTGATTATATTAATAAAAGTGAAACTGACAGGAGCAGTATGGATTGTCATTCACTGAACTTGTCATTAACTAAACATGATGTAGCCTAATATAGGCTATTCTGAAACTGTGAATATTTTGCTGTCATTTTAATTATATTAAAACTTTATTCAACAGACCAGTTTGTGTTTTGGCGCTGAAGCATTTAAGTGGACCTTGTTTTAAACTTTCTCCATCTCACTCAAAAAAGGAAACATAAGCTGGACCACAACATATATCAATGTCATAATGAATGCTCAAATAATGTAGCCTATAGTTTATAGCAAGCATCATGTTTAGTTAGATTGTGTGTTTGTCATATACAGTCAGCCTATAGGTCTGTTATTTTTACAAAAGAAGATTTATCATTTGAGTTTATCACCAGAGCTATAGAAACTGTATTATGCTTAGAAAAAAAAACAGCACAGTATCAGATCTGTATTAATCAATGCTCAGAATTTTTTGTATCGAGATCGGATCGGTTCCAAAAAAAATGGTATCGGTGCATCCCTAGAAAAAAATAAAGGAACACAAACTGCCATGATGTTTCAAGGGGTTAAAAGAGAACATGGTTGTATTTTTGAGTGCAATATGTACACTTTAGGTTTTGGTTTTAAGATACTAATGTGGAGCTTTACATACAAACACAAACTTTGAAAAGCCCCAGCTTTAGCACAATTACTGAGAGTGTATTAGCATTTCATCATCATCATCATCAAAAAAAGAAGAAAAAAGAACATACCTGAAGACTTGCATAACAAACATCCACCACAGATGTTGGCCAGTTTTAGAAACAATTTCACAAGTATATCTGAAAGCTTGAACAGTTCAATTATATTAATACTAGGGATGCTCAATATCATCGATTAACCGTTAACCAAAAGGGTGCGTTTGTAACCGATTAATGCTATCAGTTAAACCATGAAACATATTATTTGATATATTTTTAGTTTGGCTGCATAAGGGGCCGATTGAATGCGCCTTTGCGTTAAGAGGGGCATCTTTTGCTCGCGGCTCATCCCAGAGCAGCAGTTTGTGTTGTCAAGACAACTACAGAGAACTTTTAAAGAGCATGGTTTCCGCTACATTCATTCTTCCATGGCGGGGACCAAAATGCATCCCGCCACGGCTACATTATCCATTCAAAACATTCAGTTATTGTTGTTGTTTTTAATAGCGGATTATAATCGCATCAAAATGTATTAAAAGGTAAGTGGATTATAACGCAAACTTTTCTGTAACCGTATAGTCTGTTTAACCCTTTGGCGTTACGTGCTGACTGACTGACAGGTGCGCGATGCGTGAGGCCAGAAAACACGACGAAGCTTTCAGTTAAGATGAACACAGTTTCTATAGTTCTACTTTATTTAAAGATAAAGGAATATGGCTCTGCATATAATCACTCTATCTTGCTAGAGTTTATAGCCGTTTCGCTTTACTTCAGGACGCATTATTGCCGCTCTGAAGGTCTAATCGCTGTTTTAAGTTATCCAGAGCTGGATGAATATACAAATCTTGAATATCAATTTATTATATATTATTAAATATTACAATTGTAACAACACAGACACAATCGATACCCAGCTGATTCAGTCGTTTCATGAGAAGAAGCGCGGTCCTCTCTTCTTTTTTCCTTGTCAACATAAAGGCAGTGAGGTGCGCCTCGTTTTCGGCCCCTTGTTTAACTGCAAGGCATACTTAACTTGCGGGACGACAACGTATAACCCGTGCCTACAGACTAGGGATGTAACGGTATTGTAAATACCGTCATACCGCAATATTATTTTTTTTCGATATTACCGAAGTCGCATGACTCGGTAAAACTATAGGTCTTCTGAGAAAATTTGCTCAGGCGAATGAAGCGAACGGGAGATAGCGAAAACTACAATTGCCATCAGCCCATGCTTGACCATCATCCCTTGCGGTCTGTTGTCGCTACAGATCCAGTAATGCGGAAATGGAGTGTGCTGCTAGAAGCGGGGATGAAAAGAGCTGGAAAACTCTAAGGCCCTGTTTACACTAATGCGTTTTAGTTTGAAAACGCATAAGTTTTGCTACGGTTACGCCAACCGTCCACACTACGCCGGAGTTCTCGAGCGCCGAAAACTGCTGCTCCGTCTCAGTGTGGATGATGGAAAACGGAGACATCTGAAAACGGAAGCGGGGCTGCAGACATTCGCCTCTCTGATTGGGGCTTTTCCTGAATATTAAGTAGCCTAACACGCACAGTTCAGTCCTGCATTATCTCCGTGTAAGTTCAGACTTCGCAAGTTTGATCAAGGCTGCAGTCTCTTCTTCTCAGTTTGATATGGAAAAGCAGATTATACCGAGGACACGGGTAAATCTTCAAAGGGAACAGTGTACTTTATAACTTCATTCACATCACCCTGGCTTGTTTCACTTTCTCAACAATAAAATGTAAACATGATTTAAGGAACTGCCTATTTTCATTTTAATATTAGCAACTTAGACAGCAGACATGTTGAGGCGTCGTGCTGCATAAGATGAGCGTCATCTTCACTGTGTGGATATTGATAACAAAACGGAGCCGATAACAACTGCCTCCTTTCAATTTCAGTGAAAATACGAAACACACCCTCTCTTTTGCTGAGTATCAGTTTTAATAATCGATAATGGCCATTTTAAAAGTATAACATACAATAAGTTTATACATTATAGGAAATAAAGGCAAGCGATCAGTCAATATACAGAATGTACGTGGTTACATTAATCATTAACTTATCTTTGCGCTCAGCCAAAACACGTTACCTGAGAACAAGTAATAGATTCCAATGACCAAAGTCAGGGAATATGTCGTTAGATAAAGACAACAAGATAAATGAAATATCCCGTTTAATAAATATAGTGAGATTAGATCCAGCGGGAGATGCTTGATGAGAAGTCCGACTAGCAGAGCTCTCATCTGTGTAGATGGGCTGAGTGTGATTAAATGTTGAATGTGATGAGTTTTCAACACTACTAAATTGAAACTTTATTTTTTTACATGGTTTAATAATTTTTTGTTATTAAAATTGAAGTTCCTGTTTCAAAGCTTACAGATAGATGGCTAATTTGTATGTCATTGACACTTTTGGCACTTTTTTGGAGTATTTTCATAAGTTTTGTTTTTTCCTGTAAATGATTCAATAAATACCGTACCGTGACATTCATACCGAGGTATTACCGTACCGTGAAATTCTGATACCGTTACATCCCTACTACAGACACATTTGCCAAAGAAGCAAAATGGAAGAAGAATATTGCTGTTTAACAGACGTGTTGATGCCAAACTAGCGCTGATGTTGACCTGGATCTGCATCATAAACACAACAAATAGGCTTTACCTTTTATTTTACAGCTTATAAAGCATGTATGCACAATAATGTAACATCATATTTAAACAACAAAACTGTTTACAAAAAGTCAACCTATGCGCGCGTGTTGTTGTCTTTTCATCACGCAGCGCACGCACTTGAACCGCGAGAGAGAGAGAGAGGAAACCATATCAGGACATATTCTTTAAAATAATGATTTCTATTAAAATGTAAAAAGGTTTTGTGATTATAATAATGACAGCGGGGCATTAAATAAATGCATATTTTCCGTGGAGCTGGCGATTTGAGAAAGTCTGCGATTTTATTTGACAGAAGAAAAAAAAAACATGATTGGCGAAAAAAAAACAGCCTATGCCGGTTATTAAAAAGAATCAGTCAGTATTTTCGTTTTGTAATATAAATTAATTATTGAAGTGAAAATAATTTAGGGCAGTCCTATTTATTTTATTCATTTTATTTAGTTCTTCTCTTATTCTGTTCTTCTGTGCTAAACACTGCAAGTGCGTAAAGATGCTCTGTTGTTTTGTTCTATTATTAATATGCTAGCACAGTGGTTCTCAAACATTTTTCATCAAGTACCACCTCGGAAAAAATTTGTCTTTGCAAGTACCACCATAATGAGCAGTTTTGAAATACAGTAGCGTATTAGGTCTAGTAAAGCAGCTTAAGCTCTGTACAGTTTAAAAAAGAAATAACTCCTGGTTTGTTAGCACCTGGATATGTTGCCTAGACCTCATAAATATAGGCTTTATGTCATCATATTCGTATATAAATCATTTTTGATAATTTCTTTAAATATATGTAGCATGTACATATTACATATTTGATTCATCCGCGTACCACTAGAAGGAAGCCTGCGTACCACTAGTGGTACACGTACCACAGTTTGAGAACCACTGTGCTAGCATATAAAAATAAATTAGTATTTTAAAATGCATTATTTAATGTGTCAGACACAAAATAGACACGTCAATTTGTTTAATATAAAATTAATTGTAATCTGACCAGTTAACCGTTAATAACCGATTAATGAGCGACGGTTGTCGGTTAGCAAAATTAACCGAAATGAGCATCCCTAATTAATACATTATAATTTTGGAACAAATACAGAAATACAAAATAACAGGGCATGGAACTTTAATCATACCTCTGAATGGGGGAAATTTTCTTGCACATTTAACTGCTGTCTTCCAAGTCCAGCCATAGTGAGATGTACTTCTGCCTCTCCTTTTGGTGTTTTTTCATGCTGTTTGTCCAGCAGGTAAAAATACATTAATAAGCTTTTACATTGCCCCTTATATGGTGCAAAACAGCTTTTCCCTCTACGCTCCTCTCAGAAAAACCCAGGAAATGACCTACAAATATTTTCTCATTAGTGTAGGAACAATTTGTATTAGAGAAAAAAACACATTAGATTCTTCTACACATACAGTCATCCACTGAATCTCACACCTCATTTCTTGCTGAACTGACTGGCTCTGGAAACGTGATGTTGTCCTCTCTCTCTGTGTTGAACTAATCTCTCTTAGTTGGTTTGTGTTCTCTGGTGATCTTAGGGTGTTGGTGAGCCTCGACACCAGGCTTTGAGCAGCAGATATTATTTCTCCAAATGGAACCTGATAAACATTAACATAAAATTAAGCTGTAAGTCATGCAGAATTATGATTGACAATGGTTAAAGAGGGTAGACAGACAGACAGACAGACAGACAGACAGACAGACAGACAGACAGATAGATAGATAGATAGATAGATAGATAGATAGATAGATAGATAGATAGATAGATAGACAGACAGACAGACAGAACGATGGATGGATGGATGGATGGATGGATGGATGGATGGATGGATGGACAGATTTTATTTAGGTTTTAATGCCATATCAGCAGCATTGGCTAAATTCATGGCAAAAAACATGTACTAAATATACAATTTATAATCATATCATATCAGTTAGCATGATGACGCTCATTGCAGTTAGTAAACAATCTTAGCAAACATACATTTTAAAATAACAACAAAAAACATACAAGTAGCAAGCAACAACACTGAAAACAGTCATATACAATCTTTTAGTTAGATTAAAGATAAATATTGTAAAACACCTTTTCAAACAGCTCACTTCAAATATTTCCAGAATAAAAACATTCTCCAATATCATTTAAAAACACAATGTGTATTTTTACATGATATTAGAGAACGTTTTTATTCGGGAAATATTTTAAACATATTAAAATGTTTTATCGGTAAAATATTTTTACACAAGTCACCAATAGGTATTTCTTCCGCTTTTCATAAATATGCGAGTGTAAGCCATGAGTGTCTGATGCTACATCTTGTATGAACAACCTGGTCATGTCTATTTTCAAAATGGTAATTATTCCTTTCATTAATTAATGGATTCACTTCATACCATGTGTTTTTCCTACATTCATCCCATTCCATCTGCCATTTCTCATTAACATACAGATTTAAAACAGGTTTAACATCAGACACAGGAAGTTTACGTTCTGTTATCTCCAACTTCTATCTTCCTTTATCATGCTTTATCTGCACGCTCATTTCCAATTCATCCCATATGACCAGCCCGGTATCCAGCAGAAAATAATATCAAAGTCTTTAGTCTTTAAAAGGTCCACTTTTTCTATTATGCTAAAAATCTTAGTATGATCAGTTTTCATAGATTCAAGTGCTTGTAAGCAGGACATAATCTGAGCTAATTAAAAACAGACAGACAGATAGATATTGGGCATTTTTCTAATACTAAGAAACGAGTCTTATGTTGAGCAGGTAGATTTGAGGGAATAGTCACTATATGAGACAAAATATACTTTTTTGGCTATTTGCTCAAATTATTTAAGTTAGGTTACTCTACTTTAGATAAGAATTCTCTTCATAAAGACTTTGTAAATTGCTATAAATATATAAAAACGTCATTTCTGCTTAGTAATGTGGATTGCTAACTTAAAGATAATATAAAAACGTATATCTGAACATGTAATCTTCTCTCATAAATCAATGAGGAGCTTATTTATTCAGCTTTCAGATGAAATACGAGTGTTTAAATGACTGCCCCTCATGATTTACGCCCATGGGTCCGGGTCACTTATTTAACCAATTGCTAATCTGCACAGACTTTATTACATTATTCAATATATTTTCCCACTCATTCGGTGATAATAAGATAAATTAACGTAGATCTCAAGTTTTTTAAACAATTGATGGATTTGATTCAGTGTCATAAAAATAAGCAAAAACCCTCAAATATTTAACTTGCCTTTTGCTGATATCTTCTTTATAATAGATCAATAGTCTATCTGGCTTTCAAAAACACTTAATCAACAGATGCCATGTTATAGTTAAACACCGTTAAGTGATTCACTGAGAAGTTCTGCGCTCGCTGCCTGTCAAGTTCACTTACGTTATGCTAACTTAGCTTGCTATCCTCGGCCCGATCTTAATTTTGATTCTGTAAAATGTCTAAGAAACACAGCGAAAATGGACCTCATTGAGTCTCAACCTTTATTACAGCTCATGGAGGACAGTTCTCAAAGAGGGATTAACAAAAGTCTTACCTGAGACGGTGTGTGGGAGCTGCCCAGACATTTTGTTCGGGGGGCTTCCTTCAGTCAGGATTCAGGATCTCATCACGCAAGCGCACTGTTGTGATCGATGACTCTGGCTCGTTTATTAATGCCTGTGACCGCGGTGATGTATTTTGACAGTGGACTGTCGCTGTTTGATTCGTACTCTTCGTGTCCGTGGTGAAACTATTTCGTGTCTGTAAAGTAACGTCACAAGTTATGTTCCGTTTTCCTTTGCGGTTTCATAATTGCAGATGCGTGAATTTTATAATTATAACAGAAATTTTATTCCATAGGTTAGCAACTTCACGTACTGCCGCCAAGACATCCTCGTTTCCATGACAACTAACATTAGACTCCGGAGCTCTCGATTTCTTAGCAGCAGACTTCTGGACAAGAGTCAACGCATCGTGATTCCGTATTACATTGTAAATTCAGTGCAGAGCTAAAGGCCGATGCAGAGTCCTCAAATTAATCAGCCGTGTTGGACCCGTCAAACATCAATCATGCCAGGCCTTGCGTGATTAACTTTATTCTTCCCTCTTTTCCCCATGCAGAGATGGCAAAAGAGTTGTATAAGGTCCACGCGTATTTTATAATGTTATCACGAGCCCTAAACAGTAGGTTAATATGCCACTTCACCTTTTACACCCTGAAGAATAAACGCGAACACCTGTACCTACAGGACCCCCATCCCATCTTTGGTCTGGCCCTACGCTACGTCATAAATCGAACGCGCTCTGCACCGCGAGTGTCAGAATCCACCAGACGCCTGACAGAACAGACGTGTATTGAGGAACTTTTCATTTGATACTCAGACAAGGCGAAAACTCAGATAATTAACTGCAGTAAACTCATTTATACACCCTAGAGAGCGTTATTTACTGCTAATAAATGGAAAAAAGTATGTTACATGTTCCCGGTCCTTCCGGACAAAGAAGACCGCCATGTAGACAGAGGATAGGGCCTTCTCCTGGTTCTGGTACATTTGAATGTATTTTTAATGTTTGATTGATGTTGTTTAACCCTTGTGTTGCTGTTTCATACACACTGGGGTCATTTGGCCTCAACTTTCTCTCAGTTTCAGCAAATGGAGTGATTTTTTTAGTGACAAACTATTTTGACATATTTTGGGAAAAGGCTTTTGAATTAAAAAAAGTTTCAAAAAACTTAATTCGGGGCAAATTGGCTTTGTTTATGTTGTTGGCTGTTACAGGTTAAATTGCTTTATTTTTATACTGTCTGTTCAGGCATAACTAGAAGCTGTCTCAAATGAACATGCTGTTTTTATCTTTCAGTGGAAGCAAAATATGACCTGAAAGAAAATATTGGAGCTGGCTGCTACGGCAATGTCTATCGTGGTATCAGAAAAATGGACGGCAAACAGGTAAGTCTATTCACCCTAGTCCAGTTTAGAGGACATCAACTTTAGAGAAATCATGTTTGATTGCTCACTCATGTTTAATTCTACTTTTCATCCACAGTTTATCATCAAGTCGACTACTTCAGAAGTTGACAGCAATGTGGTAAGTCTGAAAACATCATGCGTGATTCATATTTGAAGCATCACAAAATACATTTAATAGATGAGTCTGTCTGCGGCTGTGGTTATACAAATATCTACTGATCATTTTGTGATTCACTGCTGTTTTCTGTTTATTTATGGTTATGATGGGAATTAATATGTGCTCTGCCGAGTTTTGATGCTGAAAATTTAACTCTGCAGTTTAACAGTGACTTTATATACATATAACAGAAAAAAGTAGTCACATGCCAATATTCAATAATTCAGTATATCATAATAATGAACATGCACAATAATGAATAATTATTATTTACACTTTTAGAGTGTCTTTTAAGATTATTTTATTCTGCAACATGTTGAACCCTTATTAAGCCATTTATTTTCAAACATGATGCTTTTCTCAGGTTAATCTGGGCTACGACTTTGGGAATTCAGAGACTGTTTGTCTTTGGTTCGTTAACTCTGTGCAGTAAAGTCCTCTCGTTAACATCAGTTAATTTATCTAAAGTAGTTTAGTTTATACTTTATTATAGTGTTACCTATTATTGTACTTTATAATCTTTTTTTACATGTATTTAATAAGCAATACACTAGGTATTGTTGTAATCATACCTGATAAAGTAATCTGTTTCACAGCTCAGCTTAATATCTTGATAATATCAAAGCTTCCGCAATTCATCACATTAAAATCTAATACCGTCAGAAGCCGAATTACCAGATTTTTACATCACAATTGACAAAACCAGTGCAGATAATAAACATCAAGCTCCCATAATGCATTTCAAAAGCATAAATAAATACACAGAAAAAAAACATGAATCACAAAATACGGAAAGCTGCTGATTTACAGATTTTCTTTTACAGTTATATTGAAAAACAGGATTACATGTTGTTGATATGCAGCTAATGTGCACTTTATCTTCAGCCTGGATATCCGTTACCCATACCAATCGAAGTGGCCATGATGACAATTGTGAGAGATCCCCCCAGCCCGCTGCTCATCAAGCTCCAGGAATGGTTTTTAGTTAAAGTGGAGAAATTGCCAAGAGGAGTAAGTGTATTTATACAGCACATTTCATGCACAATGCGCTGCAGGAGGGTTTGTCTCGTTTCTTATTGTCGTTTTAATTTTGTAAATTCAAATTCCTAAATCAAGAAGCATTTCTGGACATGTAAATAACTTTGTCTTGTTTTCAGAAAAGCTTGTGGGTTAATGATATGCCGGTGCGGTAAGCAAAATAAACTCATTTCTACTTTAAAATCTATCCTGAATGTAACTGGAAGCCAGTGTAAAGACTAGGCATGGGCCAATAACTGTTTTTAAGGTATGGAAAAGTCGAGGTTTTAAAACTGCCAAATTTTCTGTAATACCGTTGTGTGAGATATATTATTTACAGTTTTTTTAGGACAACGGTATCTCCAGCTGAATAAATATCCAAAAATGCTGTTTTAAATAGTAAAGAAATCAGTGTTTTTGAAACAAATGAGGGCCGCAGAAGTCAATTAATCTTTTGAATTATTTAGCCTGACATGTTTACTGCCAAAAAAATATTATAAATCTATTACAAAATAAAATATATTGTTTTCAGAGGGGAACAAGTTTGTCTTTTACCCAGACATTCAAAAAGACTACATATTAGAGCAGTAATCACAATACCGTGAAACCGTGATATTTTGATCCAAGGTTATCATACCGCCACAATCTAATACCGGCCCATGCCTAGTAAAGACTGACCTGAGGACTGCTGTCGTGTGCTTTATTTTAACTCATTGCATCTGCTTACAGAAAGTGTGTAAGACAATAATGTTGGTGATGGAGTATCTCGGCCCGTGCAGAACACTGGAGGATTTCCTGCAGAAGCACCAACACCTGGAGGAGAGAGTCGCGCGTACGCTTATCCTGCAGATTGTCAAAGCAGCGCAGGAGTGCTTGAGGCGGAAAATTTGTCATCATGATATTCATGATTGTAATATCCTCGTCATCGACCGGCCTCTGCAAATCAAGCTAATTGATTTTGGCTGTGGGATGCACATCTGTCATGGTAAGTCAGATTATTTCAGGAGGAAGCCGAAAAACATTCATTAGTCTCTGAGACTCAGTTGAATGGGGCTTTAGCTGAACTGCTTGCTCAACACTAAACCTCTCTTTCTGACAGATCCAAAGAAATACCCACCAGACACAAGGATATCTCCAAAGAAGGCGGTTAAAAACACAGTGAAGCAGCTGTTTGGCATCATGCGGGAAATAGAAAAACAATGTTCCAGCATACCTGAAGGTAAGAAGATGACTGGGACTGACACTGTTCATCCCTCCTGTTGACTTATGGGTCAGAATTGACCCTGGCCACATTTTACCAGCAGAAAAACCCAAAACAATGTTTTTCTTTATCTTGAGGTTTGGTGACGGTTTCTAAAATGAGGCCAACATTAGGAAAATATATATTATATTTTCATGAAGACTGAACATTAGGGCACAACAGGAGTCATTCAGGTCAATATTGAGCTGTGTGTGTGTGTGTCCACCATTAACTAACTTTCTCTTTTAAAATGTTACAGAATTCATGGCATTTATGAATACCTGCATTACCCTTGGGGATGATGATCAGAGACTGCAAACAGTGCAGCAGATTCTGGATCAGCCATGGCTAAAAAACCAATAAAAATAAAGACTGTTCTAGATATGTGTAGTTTATGCTTTCCACCCTGAAAGAGGACCTGTTTTAGAGGAGATTTTGGAGCACGAGGGGTTCAGCATGACGCAGAGGCTTTCAGCAGCAGGAAATGGTTTCATTCTTCCATGTTTGATGTTTGTCATTTGTTGTTTTCCGCTTCTGCTTCCCAAATTCCTGCGAGGGTTGCAGTCAGAGCTGCATGTAAATGAGGGCCAGTTGAAGCCGCCATTAGAGTGACGTCAGCTTTCCTCCTCACCTGATTGGTTGGAGGGAGGAGGTGTCAATCTAGAGCTAATAGACCAATGGGGAGGCTTCAGCCGGCCCTCATTTGCATGCAGCTCTGACTGCGACACTTGCGGGAGGAAGTGCAGAATGTGGGAAGCAGAAGTTATGAAGAGCTTTGAGAATGGTGGTCTTAATATGCTGGATTTCCGTACATTAAATAATACTGTCAAAATTAAATGGGACAAAAAATATTCTCTAAAATCCAACATCAATCTGGAACTTTATTCCAAATTACATATTTTCTTAATTTGGATGGCTTAATTGTTATTACTCTGTAACTATAATGCTGATAAAATACCAGCTAAATTATCTCAATTTCATAAACAAAATTTCTTAATCGATTCAATACTCCCATCCCCCCTAAAGAATTTGCTGTCGTATTTGATGCCATACCATCTGGAGTTATTAGGTTAGTCCAAGGCATTCTCTATCCTTCTACTTCCCCCCTTGAGACGCTTCTACTACAAAGGTAGGAAAATATAGTTTCTCTGCAACTTCTTCAAACAAATCAGTACATTTACATTTAGCAGACTTACACATGAGGACGAAAAAAGAAATTTACACAACTATAAGAGCAACAATGAATAAGTGCTTTAGGCAAGTTTCAGGTGTGTAAAGTGTACGAAGCAAAACATTAGTAAATTATTTATTTATTTTTTTGTAATACAGTTAGCGGTGGAGCCAGAGAGGCAATTGCAGATTAGGAAGAGAAGTGGAGACTAAATAGTTGAGTTTTTAGTGGTTTCTTGAAGACAGCGAGTGACTCTGCTGTTCTGATGCAGTTAGGGAGTTCATTCCACCAACTGGGCAGATTGAGCGCGAGAGTTCGGGAAAGTGATTTCTTCCCTCTTTGGGATGGAACCACGAGGCGACGTTTATTCACAGAACGCAAGTTTCTGGAGGGCACATAGATCTGCAGAAGTGAGAGCAGATAAGAAGGAGCGAAGCTAGAATTCGCTTTGTAAGCAAACATCAGAGCTTTGAATTTGATGCGAGCAGCAACTGGCAGCCAGTGCAAACGGATGAGCAGCGGAGTGACATGTGCTCTTTTAGGTTCATTAAAGACCACTCGTGCTGCTGCGTTCTGAAGCAGCTGAAGAGGCTTGATAGAGTTAGCTGGAAGCCCGGCTAGTAGAGAGTTGCAGTAGTCCAGTCTGGAGAGAACAAGAGCTTGAACAAGGAGTTGAGCTGCATGTTCAGATAGGAAGGGTCGGACCTTTCTGATGTTGTAGAGTGCGAATCTGCAAGATCGAGCAGTTCTAGAGATGTGGTCAGAGAAGTTTAGTTGGTCATCAATCGTTACTCCAAGGCTTTTCACTGTTTTGGAAACAGTAATGGTTGCCCCATCCATCTGCATTGAAAAGTTCTGATGTTATTTCCTAATGGAACTGTATCAGTTCCAAATGTGACTTTTTTTTTATTTTATTGGAATTCTTTTGTTTCAGATATTGATTGAAGAAATCAAATATGGCTCATCCCAAATAGCTACTTAATTACAAATAAGATAATAGAAGTTTCATTTAGAACTATTCACCATACACACTCGGTCAATACTCTCTTAGTAAGATATAAAAAAGATATTGATATTAATTGTTCATTTTGTAAGCAACACAAAAAAAAATGCCTAGTTCACTTATTTTGGCAATGCAGTTTTTCTAATTTGCTTTGAAATGATTTTTCTTTTTCTTATTAAGAATGTTGATAAAGATTTTTCCTTACTATGGGAAAATGTTTTGTTAATAATAAAACGGATGCTATACATAAAAAAATATTTTTTTTTCTTAATCTTCTTAATGTTATTTACAAAATTGTATATACATAAATGTACATTTTCAAACCAAAAACCCTTTTTAATATCTTGCTCACTGAAATGGAGCATTACTTTAAAACAATTTCTAACTCTTTTACAAAAAAATGCTTTAAAAACAACTGAAATGTGTCAATTATATAATCTTTTTCTTTAATATATGATGTATATACCCCTACTGTTAATTTTTTTTGTTGTTTTCTTTTTTAAAAATGTTTTCTTTTTGTCTTTCCATTTTCTTTATAATGTACTGTGATTGTATATTTTTACTTGTCTCATAATTTTAAAAAAATGTGGAAGCGGAAAACAGCATCATGTCAGAAAACAATGGAAGTATGAATTCCTGATGATCTGATTTGGTCACTGACCACATGTGTGCTGCTCTTCTATCATTTCTGTGAAACTGAGACTGTATGCAGAGCGGCCTGCGAACCCCATGGAGTGTGTTGAAGCTGTTTTCTGCTGATCAAACTGTAAACTATTGTCTTCAATAAACTGTATCTCTGACTCCTGCTCTTTGTTCATCACACCGGCTCCTTGCATTAACACAAGTCAAATCCTTCAGCGTAGTGATACGGCACTGTAATGCACTCAAAACATGCCTGAACTACTTTATCTGTGTGTTGATCTGACAATAAGTGTGAACACAACACAAAACAACACAGAGAAGATCTGTTTTACAGACTGCAGACTCAATTTAGCCTTTATAGAACAATATTGATGCGTCATGTAATGTTTAAAGCACATTGCCCTGCCATTTGTGTGACTATAATGTGAAATATAAGAGTGTGTTCACTGATATGAGTAATCCTACTATAATATCTACTGAACTAGCACCAGGGCTCTTTCAGTGTCTGACCAGCAAATGTTGAGCTTTAGCCAAAGAACAATGGTTAGAATGGAAATGTCTTCATTTCACAACAGTTTTTAACAACACTCAGAAAAGTTTTGTGGAAAACTAATGGAAACACACTTATGCTTCAGTTTGTGCTAGTGTTACATCTACACAGCACAGTACACTCAAATATAAGCTAATAAGTAAAGTGAGCCAGCTAGTGTTCACTGAGTTAAAGAGACCCCTGGTGAAAATAAGTACATTGCAAGTATACTAACCAAAAGTTAACTTAATTTAAATATATTAAAAGTATTATTACCATACTTTTATATATGAAGAGTTCAGATGCAAAAACCTCTAAGCGCCATCTGAAATGTTCTTCTAAAACGACCATTTTTGTCAGCCTCCTATGTTTATGTTCAGTTATTTCCCTTTAAAGGCAATGTAAAAAATTATTCGTCACTATAAAAGTCAACTTACTGAGCCTACACACAGGAGTCGGAGAAAATTTTATTTATTTAGCATTTGATGTTAATATATTTAAGTATTATTTTACCTATGCATTGAACAATGAACTTATGTAAGAATGTGTCAAAGCACACTTTTAAAGCACAGTGTTAAATAAACAGTGTAAGTTTTCATTCATGCAATTCAGTTCATTACTGCCTTTAAAAAGTAATAAATGCATTAAAAGCCCATTTAAAGCATTTGTTACTGTATAAGAGATGTTGTTGATGCTGACATACGGGATGAGTATACCCAGGTGGAAATAGAGAATAAAGAGAATAATTAGCGTAGCTGCTGTTCATAGTGTTTATAAACGAGATGCAGAAACCTGTGTGGAAACCTACTAAGTGATGCCCTGAGTGTATGCTTTGCTAAACAGATAGGTATTTAATCTAGTTTTGAACTGAGAGAGTGTGTCTGAGCCTCAGACATCATCAGGAAGGCTATTCCAGAGTTTAGGAGCCATAAAGGAGAAGGCTCGACCTCCTTTACTCGACTTTGCTATTCTAGGTACTACCAGAAGCCCTGACTTTTGAGATCTTAAAGAGCGAGTTGGATTGTAGCGAGACAGAAGGTTGTTTAGATAAAAAGGAGCTAGATTATTTAGAGCTTTATAGGTGAGAAGTAATAGTTTAAATTCAATATGAAACTTAACAGGCAGCCAGGGTAAGGAGGATAACTTTGGGGTGATAGGGGATCATATTTTCTAGACCTAGTAAGAACTCTAGCTGCTGCATTTTGTACTAGCTGAAGTTTATTAATAGAGGATGCTGGGCAGCCAGCAAACAGAGCATTACAGTAATCCAGCCTAAAATTATATATATATATATATATATATACATATATTATTGCATTACAGACATCCTGCAAAAATAACTTGAAAGAAAATCATCCAGATTTGAAATGACATGAATGTTAAATTTTTATTTTTGGGTGCACCATTATTTTATGTATAAGGTTAACATGAATGTTTTTTTTTTATTTGTGCTTAGCCAGGTCGTAAACCGCAATAAAGTTAGTTTGACGTTTGACATTCATTAGACATTCATTTATATGGTTCATTTAGTTTTTTAATCTGGAAATTAAACTTTGCAACATAAAGGGCGTATATTTATGCCCATCTGACATATTTTTGGCTCAAACTATAACAGGAGCAAATAATTTAACTGGTTTTAAATCGAATAAAACATCACAAACTGGAACAAAAATAATTCATTCATGAAAACAAAGACTGCTACTGAAAAAAAAAACTGCTTAAACCAGCCTAGGCTGGTTGGCTAGTTTTAGCTAGTCAACCAGGC
Source organism: Danio rerio (assembly GCF_052040795.2). Lineage (NCBI taxonomy): Eukaryota > Metazoa > Chordata > Actinopteri > Cypriniformes > Danionidae > Danio > Danio rerio. Next base: position 41,835,711 of record NC_141036.1, on the reverse strand, counting down.
TGGTTTTAGAGGGGTTTTGGTTGTGTTGGGGTAATCGAACTAGGACCCTAATAAATGTATAAATGTTCAATAAATAAATGGTGACAAAAGTTTTCTCTTGCTAGGAACTATCCCTTTAAGTGTCGTGCGCGCGGGACTTTTATTGTGAAGGCGCAGCGCTGCTGTGTTTCCGTGTTTAGTCAGCGTCGATCATCTGACGGCTTTAGTTCCTTTAAACGGAGTTTTGCAGTATTTTTTGGGAGTATTTAATCTGTTGAAGGGAGAGTTTAGGGTCCAGACATAAAGTCAACAGTGTTCTGCTGTTTAAAGCGTACAATTCTTCACATTATGGGGCAGTTTCTTGTGTTTTGGTCGACCTTCTTGCTGATGTGCATCGCGTTCAGTTTTTCTGAATCAGAATCAACAACAACACAACAACCTACAACTGCTCCACCTGTGCGCAAACGTACGTTTTCATCTGCATCTTTCTTTATTTTCATCCCATATTTCTATTCCATTGAGGTAAAGTTGGTGTTATAGCCGCAAATTCGTTCATTGCCAACTTGTGACTCGCTCCCTATGTTGTTTACCATGATGTGTTACTTTGAATATTCAGTCAAAATCACATACAAGTATGACTTGAAAACAACATTAGCTTTGTATTTCCTGAGTGGACAGCTACAATGCCCATCGCAACAAACACAACAAGTTGTTTACTTGCATGAGCAGAAACGCAAGCTTAGTGAAAGCATGACTAAACATGGAGTTCATCACTTCTCTTCAGATATTTTCAGTAGAGTATGCAAACTTACCATCGGGTACCGCGTTCCCAGAAGCTTTTTAGTCACAATTTTTTGGCAACCTGCAAAGAGAGCATAAAGTCAAAACTTATTCAACCAGAGAGATGTCTGATCACACACACACACGCACGCACACACGCACGCACGCACGCACGCACACACACACACACACACACACACACTCACACACACACACACACTCACACACACACACACACTCACACACTCACACACACACACACACACACACACACAAAGGAAAATTGAATGTTACCTTCTGGCCGTCAGATTTCCGTGTAGCCAGATAGACAGTGCCATGGTATCCCTCTCCCAGCTTCTTCCCAAGCACATATCTGTCAAGTAAAGATCCTGGAGAAAACATTTATGACATTTGCTCACTCCTGTTACTCTTCTGCTCAATCTAATCGTGAGAAAATTCTGTAAAACTCTGAAAAATAAAACAAAACCCTGCAGATTAGACAGAAAACATTACGGCAGAAGACAAACCTTAGCTGCTGTCTTTAGCTGAGCTGCTGTCTTTAGCTGAGCTGCTGTCTTTACCTGAGCTTCTGTCTTCTGCTGCAGTTTTGCTGCTGCCGCCATGTTGGATCTGGGCTGTTTTCACTCGTTTTGCAGCAACTGTGTCCTGATCCAGACATCCAGCCTTCCTCTTCAGTGCTCTTGGAGCTTCTGTGGATTCCAGTCAACAATGCATTATTAATGATCAGTTCTTTCATTAATTGGCATTTATTGTATTTGGGGATCTGTTCAAATGGCAGCAGTGCTACTAGTTTCCAGATGTTTTGTCATGAAGCTCTACTGAGAAATACTTTGCACAATACTGCATCATTCACAGGTTTAAAGGCACATTATGTGAGACTTTTATTATCAAAATCTCCAAAATCCACTAGAGGAGTGATTCATGAATGATCTCGCAGTGCATTATGGGACAGTGTAGTGTCCACTGGATGCACACTTCAGAATCTCTCCAGTAGTAGTAGGTCATCTGGGTACTTCTCACATGCTGTTTGTCAAATACTGTGAGGTCAGACATACTACTCGGCTCACATACTGTCTTAATGTACTATTTAGTATGGAAGCGTGTGATTTTAGACACAGCCAGTGTGTGTGTTCATGCTAATGATCGTATTAGCAGTGTGGTGCAAAATGTCTTTATTTATAGTGCCCTGACCTTTTAATAGCAGGGAAACTGCTATAGAATGTCTCGTACCATCACAACGGTCAAGTATGTTTGACATGCTTTTCTCTTTATTTGCCACTTGCTTTTCTTTTCTTTTGCTGCCTGCTGTTCATTCATTCTATTTCTGTTTGTTTAGCGAGGTTTTAATATGTTTGTGTTTTATTTGACAGCACAGAGCAGCATTATAACAGAAGCCCAACATTTATTTAGTCTGATAAAACAGCACACGTGATCACGAGCTGAAGAACCAGACGCGCTGGACTGTGGCATAATAAAAGCTCTGCTGCTTTGTGTCGTCGTGCACTGTGCCTTTAAGCTGACATATATATGCTCATACAACTGTAGAAGAGTAACGGTAGACTGACCTGAGCGGCTGTTCTCATCGCTGGACGTCTCTGCAGCTTTGATGCGTTTCCGCAGAGCGTATGGTTTGACTCCATCAGAATCACTCTGCAAATCATCATCCGCTTTCCTCTTCACTCCTCTTCCTCCTGATGTGGATTACAGTCAATAATGAATTATTAATAATCGATTATTTCAATATTGCCATTTATTTTACTCTGGGATTCAACAAATGGCAGCAGTGCTCCAGTTTTCCAGTCATTAAGAGTGGACTGACCTGAGCTGGACGCCTCTGTGTCGGCGTCTACACTTGTGTTCTCCAGCTCAGCAACTCTGATGCGTTTCCGGTGGGCAGATGGTTTACCTCCACCAGAAACACTCTGAAAAGCATCATCTGCTTTCCGCTTCACTCCTCTTCCTCCTAATGTGGATGACAACACAATGAACAATACACTCCTAATCTTAAGAATCATTTATTTTTTATGCCAGTAATGAAGCTTTTTCACGTTTGTTTTCAACTCTGAAAACTGGACTGACACAGTTTCAATTTACTACAACTTCTATGTTAAGCTGCTTTGACACAATCTACATTGTAGAAAATAGTTTGGACTGTGGGGGAACCCATGCCAACATGGGGAGAACATGCAAACTCCACACAGAAACACCAACTGACCCAGCCGAGGTTCAAACCAGCGACCTTCTATCTGTGAGGAGAACATGCTACCCACAGCACCACCGTGTCGCCCTATTTGAATGATTTTTTGGCACAAATAAAAGTGGATAATTTTCACACATACCGTGTATTTCTGCCAATTCAATTCAATTCAGCTTTATTTGTATAGCGCTTTTACAATGTAGATTGTGTCAAAGCAGCTTCACATAAATGGTCATAGTAACTGGAACAGTGTGGTTCAGTAACTGGAACAGTGTGGTTCAGGTTTTAGTGTTTAAGTTCAGTTCAGTTCAGTTTAGCTCAGTTCAGTGTGATATAATCATTACTGAGAGTTCAAACACTGAAGAGCAAATTCATCGATGCGTAGCTCTACCAATCCTGAACCATGCGAGGCAGTGGCGACAGCGGAGAGGGAAAAAAAACTTCACCTGATGGGAGTGAAGAAAAAAAACCTTGAGAGAACCAGACTCAGTTGGGCACGACCATTTTAATTTCTCCGCTGGCCAAAAGTCTTGTGCAGAACTTCATTCGCCGTGGTTTATGCTGGAAGATGGCCTCAATGAAGACTCGTCTGTCCCTGGAGCGTCGCTGGAATCAGACACATGTTCTCCACTCCCCACGACCATCAGCGCAGCAGCGGCTCAGGATATGGCCTGGTCCCGGATATGGAATCCTTGGGATCATCACGTCGCTGGTCTTGGATCCAATCAGTGACTCCGCCTAATCTGAGGACCTCGGGATGAGTATCCCCAGGTGAAAATAGAGAATAAAGAGAATAATTAGCGTAGCTGCTGTTCATAGTGTATTTAAGCAAGATGCAGAAGCCAGTGTGGAACCCGCTAGGTGATGCATTGAGTGTATGCTTTACTAAACAGATAGGTCTTTAATCTAGTTTTGAACTGGGAGAGTGTGTCTGAGCCTCGGACGTTATCAGGAAGGCTATTCCAGAGTGTAGGAGCCATGAAAGAGAAGGCTCGACCTCCTTTACTTGATTTTGCTATTCTAGGTACTACCAGAAGCCCTGAATTTTGAGATCTTAAAGAGCGAGTTGGTTCGTAGCGAGACTGAAGGTTGGTTAGATAAACAGGAGCTAGATTATTTAGAGCTTTATAGGTGAGAAGTAATATTTTAAATTCAATACGAAACTTAACAGGCAGCCAGTGTAAGGAGGATAAAATTGGGGTGATATGATCATATTTTCTAGACCTGGTCAGAACTCTGGCTGCTGCATTTTGTACTAATTGAAGTTTGTTAATAGAGGATGCTGGGCAGCCAGCAAATAGAGCATTACAGTAATCCAGTCACGAAGTCATAAAAGCATGGACTAGCTTTTCTGCATCTGAGATGGATAGCATATTTCGTAATTTAGCGATATTTCTCAGATGAAAGAAGGCAGTTTTTGTGACATGGGATATATGGTTTTTAAAAGTTAGATTGCTGTCTAATATGACACCCAAATCTTTTATAGTAGAGCTAAAGCTAACTTTGTATCCCTCTAATTGTAAATTGAGTTGCGAGATCTGCTGTGTGCAAGATTTAGGCCCAATAAGTAATAATTCTGTTTTGTCGGAGTTTAAGAGAAGAAAATTGTTGGTCATCCAGTCTTTGATGTCTTTGATACACTCAGTTAGTTTAGAAAGTTCAGACGTCTCGTCAGGTTTAGTTGAAATATATAATTGAGTATCATCTGCATAGCAGTGAAAGCTGATCCCATGTCTTCTAATAATGTCTCCCAGAGGTAGCATGTAAATTATAAACAGTAAAGGGCCTAAAACTGATCCTTGAGGCACCCCATACTTTACTGGGCAGATTTGTGAAGGCTGTCCATTAAGATTCACAAACTGGTAGTGGTCAGTTAAGTATGACTTAAACCATTGTAGAGCCTGTCCCTGGACACCTGTAGACTTTAAGCGATTTATGAGGATATTGTGGTCAATGGTATCAAATGCCGCACTAAGATCGAGTAAAACTAATAGCGAGACGCACCCTCGGTCAGCAGCTAAGAGTTGCAGCTTGCCTCTGTATTATGAATTTTAAGTGATGAAACTGTAGAAAAGTGTGATTCTGTAACGGGAGACTGACCTGAGCTGCTGTTCTCATCGCTGGACGTCTCAGCAGCTCTGATGCGTTTCCGCAGTGCATAAGGTTTACCTTCACCTAAAACACTGTGAAAATCATCATCCGCTTTCCTCTTCACTCCTCTTCCTCCTGATGTGGATTACAGTCAATAATGAATTATTAATAATCGATTATTTCATTAATTGGCATTTATTTTACTCTGGGATTTAACGAATGGCAGCAGTGCTCCAGTTTTCCAGTATTTCTCCAGTCATAAAGAGTGGACTGACCTGAGCTGGACGCCTCTGTGTCGGCGTCCACTCTTGTGTTCTCCAGCTCAGCAACTTTGATGCGTTTGCGCAGTGCATAAGGTTTACCTTCACCTAAAACACTGTGAAAATCATCATCCGCTTTCCGCTTCACTCCTCTTCCTCCTAATGTGGATGACAACACAATGAACAATACACTCTTCAGAATATAAAGATTGAGAAAATCCCCTTTAAAGTGCCCGAATTAAGTTCAAATCAACATCTGAGTTCTGACATGTTTACAGTAGAAAGTGTTCAACTTGATGGAGCATGATCATAATATAATATTGTATTGATTTTGGCCATAATAGATAAATCAATCACTTTGATCCAGACACTGTATTGTTGCCTAGTGGCCAAAATCTCCGCATGCTCACTGGATTTAGCAGCTAACTGAGTGAAACACTTTGCACCCTGCTTCATGTTTCAGAATCTTCAGTGGTGATAAATGTATGGTGCTGAAGCTGTACAAGTTTTGATGGAGACACACCTGAGCTGGTTTTCTCTTGATAGCTGCTCATCTCTGTGTCTCTTGTGTTCTCCAGCTCTGCAACTCTGATGCGTTTCCGCAGACCGTATGGTTTGCCTTCACCTAAAATACTGTGAAAATCATCATCCGCTTTCCTCTTCACTCCTCTTCCTCCTACTGTGGATTAAAACACAACGAACAATAAACTCTAAATCTCAATCTTGATTTTTATTGTCAATATTTCATAAAAAAATCCTAACATTGAGAAAAAATCACCTTTTAAATAGTCAAATTAAGTTCTTAGCGGTGCAGATTATAAATATCAAACACTCAGATTTACAGCAGCAAGTTTGTAAATAATTTCATGCTTCTGTCATATTTCAGGCCCGTAGCCAGAGTGTGGGGGGAGGGGATAGAACAGAATTTGTCCTATACATAACCTCATTTGTCCTATTTTGGCTGCTACACCATCATAAATTGTGAAAATAACCTGTTGAAAAAAGCCGAATCATCTGTTGACGTCACATCAGTGTGACTTCAGCTAATCAGTATGCAAACTCATATTTTTCATGAGTCAAACATCCTCATCCAGCAAGACAACATACAATATGACAAAAGTGAAGTCATCTTTCACTACAAGTAGCCCAACGTTTATTCTTGGACCTTATTCTTGAAGAAGAAAAAAAACACTATGAAGGTTTTGAAGCCAAAAGCGGCCCATGTTCAAGGTAATATTAATACTAATTGGGCTATTTTTGTTATCCATAAACCTTCAAAAAGTGAAGCTCTGCATTATTAATATTATTATGTTTTAGAAGGACAAATTCTGACTGAGGAAAGTTCAATGTGCTTGCCAGTTTATTTTCTCAATAAATGACAAATTTTTTTCATTTAAAACTTTAACTCTTTTTTTAAAATTATATATGATATCCTCTTAAGGGCCAAGATGTTTTTTACATGCATTTTTTTATTTCTCTTTGCTATTTGGGCTTATTGGAACCTAATTAGAATAAAAATCTAAGTATCATCTTTTGATATGATGTACTTTTAGAGAAACATGGTGTCCATATATGTGGACTCGTGGTCTGAATTTACATAAAACTCTTTCCTGAATGTTTTTGAATGCATATATAACATAGCAACATGACTACCAGAGAGTAAAAACAAAATTTTTCCCCCATTTCTGAAAGTTCAGAATAGGGTTTGGGACATTTCATATGCTGAAAACAGTTGCAGGATGACACTGTATGTCTGTAACAAAATATAAAACATTCAAAGTATTTTAAATAGCCACTTCTCCCTTTAAGTAATCGTTACAGAACTCCTATTAGTAAACCAAATCAGTTTAAACTTTCATTCATCCCCTCAGCTGTAACGTTTTTGAATTTAGGGTAGAATTTTGTATTGTATTATGTGCTTTGAGTATTATGTGTGACATGCGTGTATGCTGCAACCAAATCGCCTTCGGGAAATGTATAAAGACTACTTGACTGACTGATGATGATGGACATTCAGACAGCAGTAACGTCACCCCTCAACTGCAAAACGTTTCTCTACAGACAGTGATAACCCAGATGAGAAATTCTACAACAGAAATCAACTAAAGCTAATGAGTCCCTGTCATCTGAGTCGCTTTGCTGATCTTTAAACTCCCGCTTTAATCAGCTATGGTTTTCTTTCTGTCCAATGACAGTGCGCGTTTCATACAAGCGAAAGAGGGTTTAGCTCAACTTGAAGTGAAAGTTGATTTTGGTGCTTGACTGGTTGCAATTTGTTGATTGAATGAACAGCAGGCAGCCAAAGAAAAGAAAAGAAAAGCAAGTGGCAAATAGAGAGAAAAGCATGTCAAACATACTTGACCGTTGTGATGGTACGAGCCATTCTATAGCAGTTCCCCTGCTATTAAAAGGTCAGGGCACTATAAATAAAGACATTTTGCACCACACTGCTAATACGATTTTTGCCATACGCTTATTTCACGCAGTCACCATTTTGAAGAACCAAAGCGAGGCTGCAGTGGGAAGAAACCCAGAAGTATAAGACCAGAACTGTAAACATTGCATTGACAACACAAACCTCAAGCTGTTGCTGATATTTCAAAATGCAGAAATAGTGTGTAAACATCATCATTCAGTGAGTTTAATGTAACCCATTAAAAGCAGATTAGGCATCAAACAACATCACAGTCTCTTTAAGAGTAACACACTCAAGAACTCCTAGACTTCAGTTCATGGCAGCAGGTAAACACTGTGGGGGCTTGCCTGCTTCAGCCTATGTAACACGGTGAGTTGACAGGTGGGCAAATCGAAGCTGGTTTTTAATAAAACAAATATAATCTGCATATAATAAATAATATTGGTAAAGATATTTGCGTATTGCTGCACATCCTGTGTGTATTAAGCAATGTTTAAGCAATACGCACAACTGACTCGCTCTGCGCTGAACTTTAGACCTCCTCTCAGCTGGTCTATTGAACAGTTTAGTTCCTCAAAATAGCAACGTGCCAACAATGCGCCTCAGCACACCTCCTTTTTTAGAGCAGTACGCAAATGTATTTGCTATTTAAACAGCGTGCTGCAAAACGTCAAAATGTCCAGCTGAAACTAGCAAACAACAGTTGCATCACACCTTAAACCGGGTGTATGACAGGGCCCAGACACACGAACACTGAAGCGTGAAGCAGCCACGAAGATCATTCGAGTCATCAAGTGGATCCCTCATCTGTGTTTGCACTCAGTAAACAGCGGTGGGTGAACTGATGACCTTCACGGCCAGTCATTTCTGTTTTATTAACTCGAGTTTGATAAATGGCATCTAAAATGTGTTTGGGAAAGGTTAGCTAACTAGTGCCATTTTCCTTAACTTAGCTGAAAATGAGCTCTGACATCCCTTTTTATTTTCACTGTTCATTCAGAACGGACCTTTGGGTCACTCAGAAGGCAGTGAAATGATAAATTTGTGTCACGTTCTCTTCCCTGATAAGATATACAGCCAAGTGCACAACGTTCCTAGTAACTCCAAGCAATACTTCTGGATTTCTTCCCATTTTCTTCCTATTCGATTTCACTTTTAAAAATGCCGGTCGCGTCAAATCCCTCTACTCTTGCAGATTTTGAGATTAGGGAGCAATAAGAAAATTGTGTCTGAAACACTGCCTGAGTGATCCTACAGCTATGTTTTTGGGGGCTGATGCTCCTGGTAGGGTTTGCCATGGCAAAAACGTTTTAGGTGACAGGTCAGGCTACAGGTATGTGCCAAAAAAATTGGAATAATTTGTTTTAAAAAGTTTAACTTATGTGTTATTAGTTCACAACACACAAAATGAAGTATTTCAATCCTTTGTTTCAATTTAAATGATTATGGATAAACATGAAAAAACTCAAATCCAGTATTTCACAAAATTAGCATATTTCATTTGACCAATAAAAAGGATCTTAAACACACGCTGGCCTTCTGAAAAATGTGTTAATGTACTGTATTATGTCCTCAATATGGAGGCGATCGGCCTTCAACAAGGTTGAGGTACTATTGTAGCCCAAGTTGCTTTGATATCGGCCTTCAGCTCGTCTGCATTTCGGGGTCTGTTCCCTCACCTTCTTCTGTCATGTTCAAGGTCCCGAAAGGTAAATAAGAATATCTGTAAATTAGTGCATGTGACATCAACAGTTCAACAGTAATACATGTGATTCACAACCTGTAATCAAAACTGCACACCTGAAGTAATTCTGACCTACGCTGTTAATGCTGTAGAGGGGACTCTTTCCTCTTTTGTCTGCACCACAGATGAACAATCGGTCTTCGATCTCTGCTAACATTACTGCACAACAGAAATGACGTTGTAATTAAAGAAATCTGATCTGAAATTCCTCTTCGAAATTATTATGACCTGTTAGCTACTGTCTTTGCGTAGGGCACCAGAGTCTGTGCCTGCTTCCCCAAAGAAAGTAACCTTTAGTCTCGATTTAGGGGAAGCTTTCTTTTGACGTTGCCACTGCTGCATGCCTCTGTGTAGTTAACACAATATATTAGTGCAAACAGTTTTAATAAAGTTCAAGCAGTTTTCAGTCAATTAATTTTACGTATTTGTGAGGCTTACAGCTGCTTAAAGGTTTAGTTCACCCAAAAATTGAAATTCTGTCATTAATTATCTACAAATGAAGATATTTTGCATTTAATCCAAGAGCTTTCTAATCCTCCCATAGATAAATCGTTGAATAAAGTTATTTTTGTTTAGCTTCATATAATTATAATTGAACAACTTAAGTCACATGAACTTATTTTGACTATTGTGGCGAGTCAGAGGAAAAACACATACACAAAGCGTTGGTGTTACAAACAGGTCTCCGGAGGGTGATTTATTTATATAGTGAAGTACGTGAAATGAGATGAATATGGTGCTCTTCAGTGGATAGGTGCTCTGGTGCTCCAGGGAGAATGTGAGTTTGAGTGAGAGTTCTGGTGAAGGATCGGTCAACTGCTGGAGTCCGCTAGAGAGGAGAGACAGAGAGACACAGACATTAGCACAGGGAGTCATTAGCTGCGTTTCCACTATCGCGCCTAAAGCGAGCCAGTCAAGGCCAGTCGCGTTTCCACTGTCATTTCCGGGGCCTAATCGGGCCAAAGCAAACCTAATCGGGCTTTCTTGGGGCCAGCGGCCGGCCTTATTAGGCCCGCCAAATACCTTGGGCCAGGCCCAGTTTGGCTAATCGGGAGGACCGGGAGAATTCCCGGTGGGCCGGTCCGTTTTTTGGCCGCGAGGGCCGGTGTCCCTAGCTCCAGAATCTGTTGCTCTCAGCAGTCACACTTTTTAAATTAATTTATTTACTTACTTGACTACAGTCTTCTTATTCATTATTTTACCGCAGCTCTGCTCTGCCTACAGGTTAATGATGATATTACTGATGAGTCAGTCCTTCATATACAACAGTTGTGGTCCAGTGGTTAGCACGTTAGATTACGACGCTGCCGATCCGGGTTTGATTCTTGTCTGAGTATGTTTTTTTTTTTTTTAATTATAGTTTTATTGTTAAGACATATAATACTGTTAGGGTTTTTGAACATTTAAAGTTCTAAAGCAGCTGTTTTCTCAAAAAAAAAAAAATTTTTTTAAAAAAGACGTGATAGTGTAATTAGAAACTGAATTGGAAATGACCTTATTTTAATATAGTCAGTCGTGAACTGCGGTGGGCCGGTCTAAGGCTTAAAACTCCAGGGCTGAAAAAGAGTCCCACTCCGGCCCTGCCTTGGGCCAAGGAGGGCCCGCTGGGGCTTCGGGCGGAGTGAAAGGAGAGGCGGGCAGTTTTCTGGTTGCACATGAGCACATGCGCCAAACAAATAAAGAAATAAGGGAAAGAAAACATCTAGCCTTATAGTCTGGGATCTTTTTGCGTATGATCACCCTTATGTTTCCCTTTTAAAATGTAAGGCTGCTGCATAAAATAATAAAGTAGTTTAAATTTATAGTGACGTTCTTTGCTGCGTTCTCCTTTATGTTTCAATAACGCATAATAATCTTTACACCATATTAAAGACACAGCAGACAGTAAAGGTTTTCCAGAGTTTTTGTCAAGGGTAAAATGTTTGTTTGTGCGCGTTTAAATGCCTGTATGTGTGTGTGAGACCGGGCAAGAGCGCTCCTTCACAGCTCTGTTATGCCGCGAGCGGCTTTTTTCTGTATTTATTTTGGAGATAATACACAATATAAATACAACAGAAAGACATAAAACTTAACAAATTACATGCCCACTTTCATAGACTTTAAACAATATAGTGTCATATCTAGATAAAATAGCCTAAGCTATATTGAAATATAATTTAAAGAATTACAAATATCGGATATATATATATATATAAATCGCATTAAATAAATAAACCAATATAAAATAAACAAAAGCTAGCTATATGTAGGTAGCCTATATACAATACTTAAATCAAACCGTTTTAAAGCCACTTATATCCTAACTTTCATTTTACAAAGACCTGTCTGAAAAAAAAGATTTTCGATATTTTCTAAAAACAATTAACACCGGAGAAGGTTTGAAATATTATTTATAAAGTATTTGGTTGCGATGATATTAATCAAATCGCGCAAACAGAGCATTATTTGGGTGAGTGAAAGCAGAATCTTTCCTACCTTTTTTTCTGTCACTCAGTCCTGCGCAGTGCTCGCTGCTTTAAACGCATCGGGGGAAAGTCCAAACACAAAATGTGTTCTTTATCCTCAAACAACTGTTTATGTTTTTATATGATGTGGTTAAATTTATAAATGAAACTTTAAATGAAGAGCTTTAGTGAATAGCTGCCGAGCGCAACAAATATGGCTATATTTTATTAGGCTACTCGCTCTTGTGCCGGAAACACTTAACACGATGTCTATCAAAACGAGGATGTTATAAAATACATGCCATATCGAGTTATAAACGAGAATTTCTGTGGCTTTATATTATGGATGTGTGCGCTCTCTGTGTTGGGTCCCTCCGTTAGTGGCGAGAGCACTCGATGCACAATGCCAACAGTCGGTCGGCGACTAAAATGTAATGAATGGAAATACACAGGTCTGTGCGTATAGACATTTCATGTAATGCTGTACAGTAACGTGTCATTTGTTTGTTTCGGTTGTCTTCATTTTAATGGTTTCGTTTCGGGATGATTCTATGGTGTGCTTTATCTGCCTGTCCTGATTCCCACTGAAGTGGGCGGGTTGTGTGACGTTTGATTCGGGGACGTTCTGTGGGCGGTGTTTGCGTGACGCGCTATGAGTGAAGAAGATTTTATTCTCTCTGTATGAAGTATTTTCTAAGTGTAAAGCAGTTAATTTTCTCTTCACAAAATGTATGTAGTGTTTGCAGCAAACATGCCAGCCTGTGTTAAAAATACAGTGATATGTCTGTGTAAGATGAGTATGCCTGCACAGGAGCAACACTAGGAGAAGGCTGAGTGACTGATTGTGTAGAATAACTGAATATGTAAAGCACTGATTATTTATGTTAAATACTTCTATGAAGCTATATGTGTCAGAAGTTAGAATGAGTAACATATTATCAAGTTATTATCCTATCATGACAATGTATGTAAACACTTAGTTCCTTTGCATAAGTTGCATCTATAATTTGCTGACATAGACCTGTAACATCTCTGTTGACATGAGCTAGTGGGCTGAGAGCCAAGAATAGCAGGACCCCTTAGACTAGAAAACCTATTCAAAAATGGTCAAAAGTTAAAAAGAGACACATAGGGGTGTGTCAAAAACATAAATAAAGGAGAAGTAGCAGGAGAGACTTTGGAAGGTGTCCAGGAGAGACTTCAGAATGCTCTGGGGTCTGCTCTGCTCTTTCTCGGCTTTATTATGGAGAATAAAGTCTATTTTCTGATATTCAAAACCTCTGGTCTGATAATTTGTAATTGATGAGAAGTCAATATTTACGACAAATGGCGCCCGCACGTGCGGCTGGAAAGAGATAGACGGGTGACACTGGACATGCTGAGGCTTGGAGGAAAAACACAAATATGTGGCCACGATAAAAAACGGTAAGCAATTTTCGCTAATACGTTTGTGTTTTTTCTACCAAGGACCTGCTTGTAACGGTAAAAAGTCACTTGAACTGTTTCTCCAGCTATAAAGAACTACAAGTAAAACTAAAAAAGTAAAAGTAAAGATATAAAAGGAAAACAATGGGGTTTTGAATACCAGAAGAAAATAACAATTTGCATGCAAATGATCTGTGTTTTCCTAAGAGGGCCTTGACGGATAGGATAAACGTTAACTAGTAACTGTTACTCATGTTTGGGAAATTTTTTAATGATGAAGATTATGCCTAGAGCATTTTTAAGTTTTAAAAGGAAGTTCTTAAAGTGTGGTGACAGTTAAGAGATTAAAGCAGATTAATAAAGTAGAGAGAAGCGCGCAAAGACCTCGGAGTACCCGTTCTGTTTTAATAATAATAAATATTATTATTCAGGAGGCTGGGGGAAAAAAGGCAAGAATCCTGTGAAATGCTATTTTTACTGAAGAACAGTAAAGACGGGAGCAGAAGTAACAGGTCACTCAAGAGGAGTGTAGTGGAGAATTCTGTGGTTATAGCTCTAAGGTTAGAGGCTGCTCGGACAGGTCACTCAAGAGGAGTGAGGTGTATTTATGTAATTGTAAGTAGTTGTGTATTTGTCTATGTTGCTGGGGTGCTTAGAAGCTATCACCTTTGATCTAGAGAGACTAGAATAGAGGTGAGGTTCAGGTTACACAGTGTAAGAGATGAGGTTAGGACGAGTGAGAAGTATGATTGTGTTTAGAAGTATGTTTGCAATAAGAGTGAGTTTAAAAGAATTATCGTTTTATATTATAATATAAAAGAAGGACTGCATATGTTGTGTGATTTTATGAACAATAAGATAGAGAGTGATGCAGTTGAGGGAAGATATTGTGATACAGAGGAGGTTTAAGCCTCATAAAATTAATTGAGATCATATTGCATTTGAAAGACACAGACTAAAAACAAGAATATACGAGTTAAACATTTTTCTGAATAATCTCTGTGTGTTTGAAGTGTTTTTAAGTATGAACTATAGGCAGAGAGGGGACTGAAATTCCTGACATGTCGACAGTCTGGAAGAAGGTCTGCTTCAGGAGTGGTAAGAATCTGTCTATTTTAAGAACAAAAGTTTCACAGGACAGATAGAAGCTAAAGAGTAAAGATATATTATAAGGTATTAAATAAATAGAAATATAAAGTAATGTAATAAGATAAATGAAATAAGAAAATATACATGATAGAACAAGATTTAATAAATAAAAAGTGTTAATAAAAATGCAACTAGAAGCTATACTAATAAATATTAAGAAATAAAAAAATTGAAGCATGGAAATAACTACATATGGAGATTAATAGTTATATTGATCAGGAAAAAAATTAAGTTATATTGATAAAAAAAAGATATGTTAATAATTTGAGTAAATAAAGAATTAGAAGAAAAAACTTTAATGAATATTGATTAATTGAAGAGTTAATGATCAAATGTTTAAGGAAAATAAGCTTAAAAAAATGAATTAGGAAAATCTAAGAGACAAAAATGCTAATTTTTGAAAAGGAAAAGAAGCATAGGAAAATGGAGAAAAAAGAAGTCCAAACATTGTTTAATAGAATTAAAAGAGAAGATGTTTAAAAATATATATTATAAAGTAATATAAGATAAAAATTAGAAAAAACAGCAACATTTTGAAGAAAACAAGATTTGGCTTTAAAAGATAAAATTATGTTTAAGTGCAATAAAAAATTGTTGTGGAGTAAGTTGACTGTTGTCATCTGTTTTAAAGTCAGCTACAGGCTGTCATCTGAGCCAACAGCTATTTGTAGTAAAAGCAGTGAGTCAGATGTAAAGCATAGACACTGAGGAGAAATGAAAGAACATAATAGTGAGTTCAAAAATTATATAGTTAATATTTTATGTACTTAAAAGGTAATTGAGAATTAAAAATTGCATTTCAGATAGGAAAAATGCTTAAAGTAAACAAACATGGGGAGTTAAAATAGTACTATGAACTTGAAGCTATTGCAGTAAGGATTTTGAACAGGTATATTAGACATTAGGCCACCATATAGTACTGTTGAATTAAAACAGGTATGGAAATGTTAGAGAAATTAAAATAGTGTAAGATGTAATGTAACTAGTGAGGAAACACTAGAATAAGATTAGGAAAAATAAGTGAAGCACAATCTGAAGCCAAAGAAATTAATTATAAGAACATTTAACAAATAGAAAATTAAGCATATTTACATTTGATAAAAATGATTGAGAATGAAAAATAATTAGAGAAAATAAGTTGTTAAACTACAAAAGGAGTCTTTATTTGATGAATGAAAAAAATGGAAAAAAAAAAAATATATATATATATATATTTTATTAAGTCATGAGCTAAATTCTATATATATAAATTAAGAGGACATAGGGATGAACTTTGGGGGACTGTAGTCTTGTACCTACCAGACATCTCTGAGTACACTGGCAAATGGAAAGGTGTTTGAAAAACACAATGAGCAAAATGGCTGTTGACACTTGTGACATGCTACAGCAGTGATGCAGGCACTGCATACTCAGGTTTTACTGAGGACTGAAAAAGCTACATTTTAAGATGAAACTTTAAATGTGTATTGTTAAATAATATAGTATGATGAATGTTAAATAATTTAGGTTTAAGTTTCAATTGGTTTAATCATAAAGTTCCTTAAACATAGAATGATAAATTACAATGCAGCAGACTAACTAAAGAAAAAGAAAAAGCTTTTGATAAGGCAATAATATCTAAGCATAATATTATTGTGAATGACCTAAATCAAGATTGGATATTGAAAACTGGAAAAATTCAAATCTAGAAAAATTATTTATAGTTAAAGAGAAGATTGAAACAACAATTTTAATGAATTCATAGGACATGATAAGGTCAAAAAGTAACAGTTCTAAATTACTATAAGAAAAATTGAAAGAGAAAAGTGTTTAAGAAAAAGATATTGTTTCACATGAAAACATATGTGAAAAATATATTGAAAAAAAATATTAAGGAATAATAGTTAAAACAGAGCAAAGAGAAATTTACAAAACATACAGTAAGTTTTAGTCAGCTGATAAAAAAGTGCATCAAAATTGTATGAACAACTAGTTTAATGAGAATGCCTTAAGAAATAAATGTTAGCCAAAAGACAGTACCATAAATTAGGACGAAAAAGGAATTAATATATAGCTCTGAAAATTGATTAGTAAAAGAAAGAAGTGTCAAATTCCAACTAAATGATTGTCATTACAGGACTGAGATGCAGATAAAATCAGCCAGCATAGTCAGGGTTAAAATTAAATCAGATGTGGATTTGCCCATAAAGAAAACCACTAAATGCAGAAATAGGTATTAAACACTATTGAAAAGTTTGTGTAAAAATAGGAGCACTAATAGAAACATCTAGATAATGTAATATGCAATCTGTCCTAGACATTTCTATTTAAATTTAAAGTAGTAATAAATTATAAGTAACTAATAATATTTAATTGAAGTTAATTTGATAGTTAAAATAAATGGTTAATCAAGACAGATAAAAGAGGCTTAATGTTTAGGTTATGATTTAAGAAAATCAATAAGAAAAGATTTTCCAGCTGAAGTTAATATTGTATGTAAAGATATGTTCTTTTGGATGATAAATATTTCAAGTGGTTTGGTTTCTATTGAGTTTATTTTAGGTAACTACCAGAGGAGGGTAGAAACTTGTTTGTACTTGTGTAGCTTGGTGAATAGCATATACTGTATACACCAGAATGCATAAAGGGTTATAATAAGGGAGAAGATCATAGTATGGACACTGTCACAATATGTGGATGATTGAATTATCTACAGCTTCACAGAGCTCTAGTTCAATTAAAAGACTTGAGTGGAGACCATTGCTCCAAACAGTGAGATGATGACTGTTTTTGGTGTTGACTAGATAGAGAATTATTCTGTAAACAAGCACTGTTAAGAAACTATGATGAGTAGATGATTGGAGTAATACTAGAAGCAAATTATGAAGCAGGAACAGTTATTACATCTGTGACAAGAGAAGTCTTTCCTAAATTTTGAAATGCCTTCAGAAATAAGTTCATAATGGGTTTGCATTCATGAAGTTAATGAATGATCAATAAATAAAAACATCTAAAGAAGTATGAAAAATTATGAATAAAGCAAAAGAGAGAATAATTGTATTATGCTCAATTACCAGAAATGGCTGAAAGAGATGAAGATGATCCATCAAGACCAACGCTCAATGAAATATTTGAAAATAATAAACTTAATGGGATTAATGTGTTTACAAGTGCATTGGTGAGTGATGGCATGGAAACTGACAGAAACAAGCATCTAACACCGCATCGCATGAACTGCTATTGGGTCGACCCTTGAAAGAAACCTTGCAAGAAACCGCATGACCCTTGCAAGAAACCACATGAAACTTTGCATAAAACCTGGCATATAATCTCACATATAACCATGCACATAACCTCTTGGAATGGTTTGCAAAGATGTCTAATATAGTAGGGACTTTTATGAAGAAACAAATAATTGCTATGTGCAAAGCGATATCTGTGCAGGAAACCAGAAAGGAGCCATGTGAGAGAGCAGAGATATAAGGTCCAATTGGTCCAGCTGATCGAGTCTATCTGTGGATGCTCTGGGGAGCTCAGGAGGAAAGGACCATATCTGGATGAGGGTTACTATATCTGGATTACTATATAAAGGACCATATCTGGATGAAATCCAACAGCTGCCAAAGGGGATGCCATTGATGAGGTACCAATGCCTCAAAGGAGCGAAAGGGAACAACTCCAGCAAAGGAAAGCTGACTGGAAACAGAGGAGCCTGAATATTCCAAAGCTCTTAACTACTAAGTGCCACGTGTGGAAGCAAGAGTTTATCAGAGCAAAGAAAAGAGTGATTCTAATAATGTGCCTGAATACCACATACAGAAGTGCCACAAATCAAGGGATGATGAATGCACAACTGCAGATTCCAGAACTCAGACTCTCAACCACACATCTCCATTAACATCTATTAAAGTCAAGTGAAGATGCTGATAGCTCAGAAGAAGAGAAACAAGGATGAGCAAAGATCAAGATCAACATTTGATGCTTTTTACATTTGCATATTGATTTTGTTTGCATATTGCTTTCATGGTACCTATATATAATATCACTTCAGTATATTCTACATGAGTGTGAAAACTAGCAGCTAGCACTGAACCAACTGAATACTTATGCTTAAAACATTGTTGTCTTTGATGTGTTAAGAGAAAAAGAGAGTACAGTCTTTTACTTCCTTCAAATCAAAAAAGAAAGGGAAGATGTTTGGCTGGACTTCTGTCAAAGTACAGTGGTATAATCTAGTCAATTGATAACAGCTATGTGGCTAATATCAGACACTAGATAGAGGTAATTAAGAGAACTGGATTATGAAATTGCACTTTGGGGTTAAAAGACAATAATATTAAGACTAAAGTCTTAAGAGGAGGGATTGAAGAAGATTTTATTCTCTCTGTATGAAGTATTTTCTAAGTGTAAAGCAGTTAATTTTCTCTTCACAAAATGTATGTAGTGTTTGCAGCAAACATGCCAGCCTGTGTTAAAAATACAGTGATATGTCTGTGTAAGATGAGTATGCCTGCACAGGAGCAACACAGAGACTTCAGAATGCTCTGGGGTCTGCTCTGCTCTTTCTCGGCTTTATTATGGAGAATAAAGTCTATTTTCTGATATTCAAAACCTCTGGTCTGATAATTTGTAATTGATGAGAAGTCAATATTTACGACATGAGCTACTAGCCCGACAGTGGAAACGCGACATGATTTCGGTCTCATTTCTCAACCTCCCGGGCTATTGGCCCGGCCCGGCCCGATTAAAGCCCTGGCTCGCACTGGCCCGATAGTGGAAATGCGGCTATTGAGTGAAATGAAGCTCGTCTTCCTTGTGTTTGGGGATGGCTTATACGAGTGTCTGCTGATGAGCTCCAGCTGGGATCGATCCGTGCTGATTAAGTGACAGCTGGGGTTAATCCGGGACCAAGGCGACGTGGCATCAGCATACTCGCCACTAGGATTGGGGACCGAAACCTGCTAGGTAACCGATACGTACCATTATTAAATCAGCGTATGAATTTCAGTGCCTAATTTTGGTGCTGCAGCAAGGACGTTACGCCTGTTTCACACCACAAGCGAAAGTAGCGCATGAGCAGCGCGTATGGAGAGCAGAAGCAGCACACAGCCGTTTGCCTTTCACACCAGCTGCGTCTGCAGCGCGCAGCTCTCCGGCAGCTTCTGCAGAGATCAATCTATCTCTATGTCTATTCTATCTAGTTATGAACAGCTCTCGGGTGGAATAACTTGAGTGAACATAAAACAAAGCCGAGTAAAACTTTCTTCCTCAGTTTCAGCAGCACAGCACAGCACACAGCGAGCTCACATCATCCAGCATGCGTGTCGAACTACACTACCCACAATACACTTCGCTATGGACTACAACTCCCGTAAATAGCTAGTCTTAAATCGACCACTCCCCTCTCCTGCAACACTAGCGTGCAACTTAAGCAAAACTGATACTAAAATTGTTTTACATTTGGTTTTGTAGTTCGGGCCTAAATAAATGTTTGTTGCAGTTTTTTATCGTTTTAAGTTCATTTGAATGACTATATATAAATCAGTTGATATTTTTAACGCATTTATTGAGTAAAATTTTTACTGTCATTCAATGTGTTTAGGTCATTATTAATGCACGAAATAAACAATAAAAAATAGCACTTATTATTACTCCAGAATAATTATTTTTTAGGAAACAGTGTAAACACTTTCAGAAACATTATTGTAAATGAATGGGAGGGCAAAATAAATCGACTTCAGCTGTAGGCCTGTTAAAGTTTACAGGTGCAGCAATGTGCCTTGATGTACTTGAATGCTAGAAATGTGTTCTCCAACACCCGTATAACGTTACTTGTCAAATAAATAAACAAGGAAGATTATTTTGAGTTTAAGTTATTTAATTATCTTGTTTATGAAGACTGCAGAGTGATGCATGAACAAAAATGACTATGAATAATGTTAAGTATTTTGTGATATATATGTTAAAATGTGCTCCTAAAAGTACGTGGCCCCTGCCCGCCCCCACAGGTTAATAGTAAGCTAATGTAATTTCATAATGCAAATCTTAAATTCATGCTCACCAACAAATGATCAAAGGAAATGTATTAATGTAATACAGTATGAATTTATGTTTACTTTAAACTGTAATCATATTGTTCTGTTAAAATTATTTTTAAAAATATTTTGTCAAATAAAATTATTTTGTAGAGTCATCCACCATCATTTTGGGGCTAAAAAGTATCGATTCAGGCACCGTTTTGGCACCGGTATCGTTTTAAAAGTATCGATTAGGCACCGGTATCGAAAAAACCCAAACGATGCCCAACCCTACTCGCCACATTATGTTTTTGGTTCCTTTCGGGGCATTGATAAATGCTTATCCAGTAAATCTATGGGAGGATCAGAAAGCTCTTGGATTAAGTCCAAATGATCTTTATTTGTGTTCTGAAGATAAACAAAGATCTTATGGGTTTGGAACAACATTAGGGTAATTAATGACAGAATTTTCATTTTTTGGTGAACTAATCTTTTAGGATCAACTGAAATTAGTTTTCTTCAGAAAAATGAGCATGTCTGCTTTTTCAGGAGACAGACAAGCCCGCTCCTGGCTGATAATGTCCCCAGCAGTGGAAAATGTACGCTCTGAGGTTGTGGATGATGCTTGCATGCAAAGATACCTTGATGCCAATTCTGAAAGCATTGGCAGAGTGTCATTTATGTCCCACCACCAGGTTACTGGACTTACTGAGGACAGTGTAGACGGAAGCAGTCTGTACTTATTTATTATCTCTATATCTCCTCTGTAGTGCTGCTGACGCTGGTCTGCATTCTTGCTTCAATTGCCATGTCCTCCACAGCAAACAGCTCCTCAAGGCAGAAAGCTTTGGAATCTTCTATTAACAAATGAGTAAAGAAATAAAGACAAATATAAAACTATATAAAAAATAAATTCAAACAAGTTAATTTTCTTCTGAATTAAATAAAATTAAATAGGAAAAAATAGGATTTCTTTATATTTTCTTACTAGTGCTGTTGTTGCAGATGCACTGTCTTCATCAGAGATGTCATTTCGGTTACCTGCTAAGTGCCTGTTCTATCTGCTCAGTCGGAGTCTATATTCAATAAAAAACTAGGTCACACTGAAGAAGATTTCTATTCTCTCTGTATGAAGTATTTTCTAAGTGTAAAGCAGTTAATTTTCTCTTCTCAAAATGTATGTAGTGTTTGCAGCAAACATGCCAGCCTGTGTTAAAAATACAGTGATATGTCTGTGTAAGATGAGTATGCCTGCACAGGAGCAACACTAGGAGAAGGCTGAGTGACTGATTGTGTAGAATAACTGAATATGTAAAGCACTGATTATTTATGTTAAATACTTCTATGAAGCTATATGTGTCAGAAGTTAGAATGAGTAACATATTATCAAGTTATTATCCTATCATGACAATGTATGTAAACACTTAGTTCCTTTGCATAAGTTGCATCTATACTTTGCTGACATAGACCTGTAACATCTCTGTTGACATGAGCTAGTGGGCTGAGAGCCAAGAATAGCAGGACCCCTTAGACTAAAAACCTATTCAAAAATGGTCAAGAGTTAAAAAGAGACTTAGGGGTGTGTCAAATAATCCTGTATAAAAATTGTAACAAACACACTGAAACTTTAGAAGGTGCAGGAGAGACTTTGGAAGGTGTCCAGGAGAGACTTCAGAATGCTCTGGGGTCTGCTCTGCTCTTTCTCGGCTTTATTATGGAGAAGAAAGTCTATTTTCTGATATTCAAAACCTCTGGTCTGATAATTTGTAATTAATGAGAAGTCAATATTTACCACAAATGGCGCCCAACGTGGGGCTGGACAGAGACGAACGGGTGACACTGGACATGCTGGGGCTTGGAGGAAAAACACAAATATGTGGCCACGATAAAAAACGGTAAGCAATTTTAAGCTTATACGTTTGTGTTTTTTCTACCAAGGACCTGCTTGTAACGGTAAAAAAGTCACTTGAACTGTTTCTCCAGCTATAACGAACTACAAGTAAAACTAAAAAAGTAAAAGTAAAGATATAAAAGGAAAACAAAGGGGTTTTGAATACCAGGAGAAAATAACAATTTGCATGCAAATGATCTGTGTTTTCCTAAGAGGGCCTTGACGGATAGGATAAACGTTAACTAGTAACTGTTACTCATGTTTGGGAAATTTTTTAATATTATGAAGAATATGCATAGAGCATTTTTAAGTTTTAAGAGGAAGTTCTTAAAGTGTGGTGACAGTTAATAAGTTAAAACAGATTAAGGTATAGAGAGAAGCGCGCAAAGACCTCGGAGTACCCGTTCTGTTTTAATAATGATAAATATTATTATTCAGGAGGCTGGGGGAAAAAAGGCACAAATCCTGTGAAATGCTATTTTTACTGAAGAACAGTAAAGACGGGAGCAGAAGTAACAGGTCACTCAAGAGGAGTGTAGTGGAGAATTCTGTGGTTATAGCTCTAAGGTTAGAGGCTGCTCGGACAGGTCACTCAAGAGGAGTGAGGTGTATTTATGTAATTGTAAGTAGTTGTGTATTTGTCTATGTTGCTGGGGTGCTTAGAAGCCTTCAACTTTGATCTAGAGAGACTAGAATAGAGGTGAGGTTCAGGTTACACAGTGTAAGAGATGAGTTAGACTGAGTGAGAAGTATGATTGTGCTTAAAAGTATGTTTGCAATAAGAGTGAGTTTAAAAGAATTATCGTTTTATATTATAATATAAAAGAAGGATTGCATATGTTGTGTGATTTAAGAACAATAAGATAGAGAGTGATGCAGTTTAGGGAAGAGATTGTGATACAGAGGAGGTTTAAGCCTAATAAAGTTAATTGAGATCATATTGCATTTGAAAGACACAGACTAAAAAGAAGAATATAGTTAAACATTTTTCTGAATAATCTCTGTGTGTTTGAAGTGTTTTTAAGTATGAACTATAGGCAGAGAGGGGACTGAAATTCCTGACATGTCGACAGTCTGGAAGAAGGTCTGCTTCAGGAGTGGTAAGAATCTGTCTATTTTAAGAACAAAAGTTTCACAGGACAGAAAGAAGCTAAAGAGTAAAGATATATTATAAGGTATTAAATAAATAGAAATATTATAAAGTAATGAATAAGATAAATGAAATAAGAAAATATTAATGATAGAATAAGATTTAATAAATAAAAAGTGTTAATAAAAATGCAACTGGAAGTTAGACTAATAAATATTAAGAAATTCAAAAATTGAAGCATAGAAATAACTACATATGGAGATTAATAGTTATATTGATCAGGAAATAAATTTACTAAATCAGTATGAATAAAAATAGATAAGTTGATGATTTGAGTAAATAAAGAATTAGAAGAGAAAACTTTAATAAATATGGATTAATTGAAGAGTTAATGATCAAATGTTTAAGGAAAATAAGTTTAAAGAAAAATGAATTAGGAAAATCTAAGAGACAAAAATGCTAATTTTTAAAAAGGGAAAAGAAGCATAGGAAAATGGAGAAAAAAGAATTCCAAACTTTGTTTAATAGAATAAAAAGAGAAGATGTTTAATATATATATATATATATATATATATATATATATATATATATATATATATATATATATATATATATATATATATATATATATATATATTAAACAGATAAAATAAAAATTAGAAAAAAAAACAGTAACATTTAAAAGAAACTAAGATTTGGCTTTAAAAGATAAAATTATGTTTAAGTGCAATGAAAAAAATTGTTGTGGAGTAAGTTGACTGTTGTCATCTGTTTTAAAGTCAGCTACAGGCTGTCATCTGAGACAACAGCTATTTGTAGTAAAAGCAGCGAGTCAGATGTAAAGCATAGACACTGAGGAGAAATGAAAGAACATAATAGTGAGTTCAAAAATTATATAGTTCATATTTTATGTACTTAAAAGGTAATTGAGAATTAAAAATTGCATTTCAGATAGGAAAAATGCTTAAAGTAAACAAACATGTAGAGGTAAAATAGTACTATGAACTTGAAGCTATTGCAGTAAGGATTTTGAACAGGTATATTAGACATTAGGCCACCATATAGTACTGTTGAATTAAAACAGGTATGGAAATGTTAGAGAAATTAAAATAGTGTAAGATGTAATGTAACTAGTGAGGAAAAACTAGAATAAGATTAGGAAAAATAAGTGAAGCACAATCTAAAGCCAAAGAAATTAATTATAAGAACATTTAACAAATAGAAAATTAAGCATATTTACATATGATAAAAATGATTGAGAATTAGAAAAAATAAGTTGTTAAACAGCAAACAAAAATAGATAAATAAATTAATTAATTAAAAAAAATTGGATAAAAGGAGTCTTTATTTGATGAAGGAAAAAATGGGAAAAAAAATAATTTATTAAGTCATGAGCTAAATTCTATATATATTAATTAAGAGGACGTATGGATGAACTTTGGGGGACTGTAGTCTCGTACCTACCAGACATCTCTGAGTATACTGGCAAATGGAAAGGTGTGTGAAAAAACACAAAGCAAAATGGCTGTGGACACTTTTGACATGAACTTTTTGCCCAGGATTTACTGAGGACTGAAAAAGCTACATTTGTTCAGAGACATTCAAAAGAGACACTAACAAGAGACTGATGAACTGATCAAAAAGAAAAAACTCTCCACCAGAACTTTACATCAGCTGAGTCAAATAAAGAAGCCAGCCCAAAGAGAGAGGGGGAAACACTGTGCCCTGATATGAAGGAAGTTCAGGACAACATAGAAAAGACTGTTGCACCAATCTGGAGCTAGTTGTCTCAGGTTGCGAGGGGGGATAGCCTGACAGTCCATCTCAAAGTAGCTCCTAGTCCAAATTACGTTCAAGCATTACAGAAGGAAAATTAAGAACAAAAGTTTAGCTACCCATTCTTGTATCAAATATCAAATCAGACTCCTGTCAATTTTAGAGAAATTATTATCATGCAAATTTGTAAAAAAAAAAAAAAAAAAAAAAGTGTTATAAGGTAATTTTAAGGTGAAACTTTAAATGATGAAATTATATATTATGATGAATGGTAAATAATTTGAGTTTAAGTTTCAGTAGGCTTAATAAAAGTTCCTTAAACATAGAAGGATAAATTACAATGCAGGGTGGTGACTAAAGAAAAAGCTTTTGCTAAGGCAATACATAATTTGGAGAATAAATAAGAATGGAACTAAGTATTTAAGTTCAAATCAAGTAAAGGAAAATCTTAACATAATTGTATTGTGAATGGCCTAAATCAATATTGGATAGTGAAAACTGGAAAAATTCAAATCTAGAAAAATGATTTATAGTTAAAGGAAAGATTGAAATAACAATTTGAAATAAATTCATAGGACATAAGGTCAGAAAGTAACAGTTCTAAATTGCTATGAGAAAAATTGAAAGAGAACAGTGTTTAAGAAAAAGATAATATTTTACATGAAAACATATGTGAAAAATAATTAGAAAAAAAATTAAGGAATAATAATTAAAACAGAGAGAAATTTACAAAGCATACAGTAAGTTTTAGCCAGCTGATAAAAAAGTGCATCAAAATTGTATAAACAACTAGTTTAATGGGAGTGCCTTAGGAAATAATTATGAGCCAAAAGAAAATAACTCAAAGATAAAAAAGAAATTAATATATATATCAGAAAATAAATTAGTAAAGGAAAGAAGTGTCAAATTCCAACTAAATGATTGTCATTACAGGACTGAGATGCAGATGAAATCAGCCAGCACAGTGAGGGTTCAAATTAAATCAGATGTAGATCTGCCCAGAAAGAAAAAACACTCGATGCAGAAATAGGTATTAAACACTATTGAAAAGTTTGTGTAAAAATAGGAGCATTAATAGAAACATTGACTGTAATATACAATCTGTCCTAGACATTTCTATTTAAATTTAAAGTAGTAATAAATGTATAAATGACTAATAATTTTTGATGGAATCTAAAGGCAATAATTACATATGAAGACAAAACAAGATTATGTTTAGGTTATGATTTAAGAAAATCAATAGGAGAAGATTTTCCAGCTGAAGTTTATATTGTATGTGAAGATACAGTAGGTGAGAGTTCAAAGTGGCTATTAACGCCGCGGCTTGTACCGCCGCCGTTTGAAATAGGTGCCGCTCTGTTTTTAGTGTATGACCGCAGTTTGTGAATGAGCCGCCAGGGGGCGCAAAGGGACGGGATGCGAACGGACAGAAATAGCCCATACAGCTACTGTGCTTGTAAATGATATTAAACAATAAGTCAAAGCATTATAATTCCTTCATTAATCATTTAAAATTTGTTAACACGCTTTATTGTAAACTTTTTAAGTGCAAAGAGGATTCGTTTTGGAAAATAGAATTGAAGAAGTAAAAGACAACTAAAATGAAAGCACAAACATTTAGTACAAATAAGTAGTCTTAAATAAATAAATAAATAAATAAATAAATAAATAAATAAATAAATAAAGCAGCCTAAATATAGAAAGATGTTCAGTGTTTGCTATTTTGATAGGACTAAGACAAGACATTTTCATTTATGTTTTATTTCTGTTTTTATTTCCATTTTCGTTGTTGATTATATTTTACTATCTCATTTATGTCTCAACAATTGTACATAAACGAATAATAAACGAATAATGAAAATAAATGAATAATGAAAATAGGCCTAAATAAATTATTTATTTAAAGACATTGCCGTACAGTACGTGAAACACTGAGAAAAATAAATTGACCTACCTTAAGCAGATCACTAAAAGTATAATAAAAATATTTTTATATATTATATATATTTATATATTATTTTATTTTTAATAATTTAGTTTCAGTTCTGTTCAGTTTTTTTTTTTTGCTTTTTTTTTTCAAAACGTCAATGTTCTCCTGTAAAGTAGCTATAACTGTTGTTTTGGTTTTTTTTTTTTTTTTTTTACTTATGGCTCAGTATGTTTTGTATTTTAACTTCATATTCAGTCACCTTGCATATGTGTGTGAAATATAATGCCGCATAACCGCGGAAAAAGAAGAAAAAGCTGTCAAAGGTTAGAGCTAATTCATCAAAATTAGCTATATTAAAATACAGCATTTATGTTAATACTGGCAGAGTGTGAACAAACTCAAGGCTAAGATATGCGCTTGCCTTTTAATGCATTTGCGGCCTTTTTATAGGCTACAGGCAACTATGTATAATAATGTTTTTTTTTTCTTTTTTTTTGTATGGTAAAGGACAATGCACATTATGTTATTGATGTAAACTTAGGCTAAAACTTACCATTGATAAACGTGACCTACCTCAAGCAGATCACTTAAAGTATAAAAAAAATAAAGTAGGCTATATGTATATATATATATATATTCTTAATAAACTTCACAGCCACAAATATAAAAAACACAACTTGTATTAAAACTGGGCGAGGATTAGAAAGAATACGATGCTTGTTATATAATTTAAATTTTTAATCCAATTTCTGCAAGCACATTTTTTCATTCGCTACTCTGCCAGAAACTTTGCCGCCGGAGAGCACCTCAATAATGTAAACATTTGTTTAAAGATGGAGCGCAAGATGTGCCGAGTGGCAACATGTGAAGAACGATGGCAAAGCTAAGTGTGATTATTGTAATAAACTAAGTTATAAAGCAGAGTCCCGACCAACAGGACTAAGCATATGCGGTTGGCTCATTCTTCACGAATATAGAATTAAAATAATGGCGCGTTAGGTTCACAAAGCAGCGCATTCTCTCCGCCTCATCGTTTAACCAGCGGGACACGCTGCTGAAGCAGGAGAGACACTCCGTCATTCATAATCTTAGCTGATGTATCGGAGTCGAATGAATATCAAAGAGGAATTTTCTTTTAACAGTCCCGATATGTTTAATCTTTTTATTTATTTTTTTTTCGTGTCATTTCTCTTCAGCAAATTATATATATTTTTAAAGCTGCTTGATTCTTTTAAAACCGAAAGCAGAGCCCGTGGTGTTTTTCCATAAGATACTCCTTTATGAATGTTTTAATTTTTTATTAAAGTCTTTAATGTGCTTTTTGATAGTTTTATTTTATTTCAAGCAGCATCTAAATGCGAATTTATCCTCAAAACTTGGCATGAGAGCGATGCAAGTCATGTGTGGCATAATTGCCTTTTTTCCCTGCGCGTGCGAGATCAATTTCTGATATTTTTGCAACTATAATGAAAGCATAAACATTCAGTACAAATAAGTAGTCTTAAATAAATAAATAAATAAATAAATAAATAAATGAATAAAGCTGTCTTTTAACCTAAATATAGAGAGATGTTCAGTGTTTGCTATTTTGACAGGACTAAGACAAGACTTTTTCATTTATGTTTTTATTTCTGTTTTACTTACATTTTCGTTGTTGTATATAGTTTACTATCTCATTTTATGTCTCAACAATTGTAGATAATAATAAACGAATAATGAAAATTAATGAATAATGAAAATAGGCCTAGATATATTATTTATTTAAAGACATTGCCGACATTGAGCTTAAGTTGAATGCAGCTTCATCAAAAGCAAAAAATAAATAAATAAATAAATTGACCTATTTTAAGCAGATTATAATAAAAATATTTTTTGCCGCAGGACATAAATTAAGTCTAGCAGGTTTATTTTTTAATAATTTAGTTTCAGTTCAGTTTTTTTTTTTTTTCCAAAACGTCAATGTTCTCCTTTAAAGTAGCTATAACTGTTGTTTTGTTTTGTTTTTTTACTTAATGGCTCAGTATGTTTTGTATTTGAATTTCAATTTCAGTCACCTTGCATATGCGTGTGAAATATAATGCAAGCATAACCGCTGAAAAAGAAGAAAAAGCTGTCAGTTAGAGCTAATTCATCGAAATAAGCTATATTAAAATACAGCATGCATGTTAATACAGGCAGAATGTGAACAAACTCAAGGTACGGCTAATATGCGCTTGCTTTTTAATGCATTTAAAAAGATTTGCGGCCATTTTATAGGCTACAGGCTATGGTGTATAACAATGTTTTTTTTTTTTTATTTGCATGGTAAAGGACAATGCACATTGATTTGAAACTTTTAATTGCATTTTTATGTCCTGTAAATAATAAAAGTTGAATCAGATTAATAAAATCGAATCTGAATACCTGCAAACGGGGCCACGGTTACTTTTTTTTCACTGACTGGCATGACTGGCAAACGCGTCAGAAAAAAAACTGCTGAATCTCTGCAAATATTTGGTTAACTTATAAAACAAATGTATGGTTTAGTGATGTTGGTAATGAATAAAAAATTGCAAAGCAGAATTATTAAAGTTATTATTTCATTGATCTGAACATAACCATTTATAGTATAATTACTAACCCGTCGTCTAAAATATTAAAATAATAGTCTATTATTTTATTCGTGGCTAGAGCTTGATTAAATTGATTAACAAGCCATGTGCTTTTGTTTGTTTGTTCTCGGTACTGGGTATACGCAAAACATTTTCTAAAATGTCAAGCAGTATTTGTCTATAGCTTTAATTAATTCAAAATATTAAAAATAACAATAATAAAATTATAAAAATACAAAGATAAATAGAGCAGCATTTTGCTAATTATAATAGTCCTTTATATTTATATACATGTGTTTTTGCATATTCGTTATTTCACTTGATGCATTCGTTATTTAATGTTTGAATACTGAAATAAAAAGCCATCGTTTAAAAGGTTATTTCACCATCAAAATGTAGCCTGTTATATGTATCATTAAGGTTTTATATAAAACTGCTGTGCAGTGTAAATGGGACCTTAATACAGTTTAAAGCGAAGTTGTCTGTAAGGATGATGGGCATGGCATGTCTATTGTTGTGGCTCGCGTTGTGAATATTAGAAAATAACTGTCGGGTGAAGGCTTTATGGTCGTGCGGAATTGTCTGCTGCTGTCATGGCTCAGCAGGCAACACCCTATTCAGCTAGGCTATGTTCGGTGTTTTTATGTACAAATTCGTTTTGGCGAATGCTAGAGCGTAATACAGATATTTTAAATAACAAGTAGTTCAGTCCAGAAGTTGCTGTGCATAGAAACATTCATTTTCATAAGGCCCCATATTTAATGCGGTTTGGTTTTAAAACGCATAGGTTTTGCTACGGTTACACCATCCGTCCTCGGGAGTTTTGGATTTTGTGTAACCATGTTTGTGGAAAACACTTGAGGGTGGAGACATACCCCTTCCCCCATCTCATAACCAAAAGCTTGTCTTTCAGGTGTTAATGGGCATCAGTGAGACCGAAATCATGTCGCATTTCCACTGTCGGTCTATAGCTCGCATCGCGTAACGCAAACCCAGCCCCCAGAACGTCCCCCGACTGTTGGAATCGTGCATCCGTTAATAACTCGGTAGAAAATGTATTTTATAACATCCTCATTTAGACACAGTCAAACATTCAGCCCAAATGCACTGGAGAGACCTGAAACGTGTTCCCAAAAATGTTCTGTTTGCACAATTTGATTATTATCATCATATCCAAATACTTTATAAATAATATTCTAAACCTTCTCTGGTGTTTATTGTTTTTAGAAAATATCTAAAATCTTTTAAAAGAAAATATCTTGTAAAATAAAAGTTTGATTTGGCTTTAACGGTTTTATTTATGTAGGCTATATAGGCCTACCTAAACTGTTATAGCTTGATTTTGCTTGTTTTATATTGGTTTATTTATTTAATGCGATTTTATTATATCCGATAATGTAATTCTTTAAATTATATTTCAATGTGGCTGAGGCTTATCAAGATATGACACTTGTTTTGAGTCTACAAAAGGTAATTTGTAAAGTTTTATGTCTTTCTGTTGTATTCATATGGTGTATTATCTGCAAAATAAATAACAAAAAGAAAGAAGCCGCTAGCAGCATCAACAGAGCTGTGAAGAGAGCGCTCTTTTGCTCGGTCTCTCACACACAACCTTTATGTCTGCCGTGTCTTTGTGTAGATTATTATGCGTTATTGAAACATCAAGGGAGACACAGCAAAATCACTTATACATTAAAATTGTATTATTCTATGCAACAGCCTTACATTTAAAACGGAAACATAAGGGCGATTATAAGCAAAAAGACCTCAGCCTATAAGTCTAGATGTTTTCTTTTCCTTTTTTATTTATTTGTTTATGTGTTTGGCACATGTGTGCGATAGAAAAACTAGTGTAATTACGGCAAGCCATCTTTCCCAGACTCGGGGCAAATTCCGCCTTTCCTTTTACTCCGTCCCGAAGCCCCAGCTGGCCCTCCTGCCATCCACTGCGTAAAACATATGCTGGATAAGTTGACGGTTCATTCCGCTGTGGCGATCACAGACTAATAAAGGGACTAAACCGAAAAAAAAATAATGAATGATGAATGAATGAATAAATTAATAATAATAAAATAAAAATATGGTAATAATAAACACAAATGCCGCGTAAGCGGCCTTTTTTATTTTTAGAGATGGTACATTTGAATTGCCTTCAAATGATGGATCTGCGACAGAGAAACTAGGGGTTTTGGGGGACATGCATCACTATAT
Organism: Danio rerio; assembly: GCF_052040795.2. NCBI lineage: Eukaryota > Metazoa > Chordata > Actinopteri > Cypriniformes > Danionidae > Danio > Danio rerio. The sequence continues at coordinate 41,803,720 of NC_141036.1, read as the reverse complement.
CCTTTTTTCCCCAAACTGTGCATAGTTCAGCTGCAAGTTACTGTACGTCTTTTTTTGAAAAAGCACCCCATGTCCGCTAGTGCCGTGCGCCTCTTTCTCTGGGCAAAAATGAGTTGATTTTTAAAATAATAAATATATAGATTAATTAAATTTTCAGCAAAAGAGACATTTATTTCATATTTCACTATGCATTTCATCTGATCTTTATAGCTTAATTAAACACATATTGTCAAAACCCACACATAGGCCTATTGTATGAAAATGAAAAGGGCATTTTTTGTTATTATTAGACTATTATTTGTTATTTGTTGCCTAGGCTATTTTCACATTTGAGGTGCTTTATTGGCATGACAAGTAACTGTACATTCGTTTTGCCAAAGCAGTGCACGTCTCACAAACAAGAGAGTGCAAAAAGGGCAGTAGTGAAAACAAATATGAAAATAACATATAATAAAAAAAGATTAATAAAAATAAAAATAGAATAAAAAAAATAATAATAAAAATAGATTTTTGATAACATTAAACAGGATAAAGGTAATAATAGTAGCCTATTATCAAAAGTAAGTCCACATAAAGAGTTCCAGTATTTGTGTGTTGGAGACAGGAGCGGGTATTGTTGGGTGAACACACAGCAGCACACACACTCCCCCAGTAAGATGGGTTCTGTTCGACAGGGACTCAAAGTTGTTTTGTATGTGTTGGATTATCGGGTAGAATTTCTCCCGGATCTCAGAGTATTTAGTGCACTCAGTTAGGATATGCAGCTCCGTCTCAATCAGCTGCTGAGGGCACAGCCGCTTCTCCACCGGCAGCCATGTTTTTTTTGTGCCGGCCCGTCTTTACGGCTAGCTGATGTCCGCTGCCCGCTTCTAACATGTTAGAAAATACTGCAAATCAAGCTGTCGGTATCTCCCCGCGGTTGAAATTGTTCGTTATTCGGAAAAAAAGAAGAATAAATATCAGCGCGCAGTAGTTGCTTTCTAGATCATTTTAGGCCTATATTCAGCTGTTTTAATCTTGCAATTCTGATAATTAGAGATAATGTCTGTTTTTATCAACTTGTCTGTCATTTATTTCTCATTTGCTACTTATTTTATTAATTTGTTGATGTTATTAGTCGCTTTTTAGGTGCTGCTATGAATAAAATAAAACTATTAAAAAGCACATTAAAGACTACTCATAAATTAAAACATTCATAAAGGAGTATCTTATGAAAAAACACCAATTACCGGGGTCTGCTTTTGGTTTTAAAAGAATCAAGCAGCTTTAAAAATATAATTTGCTGAAGAGAAATGACAGGGAAAAAAAGATTGAACATATCGGGACTGTTAAAAGAACATTCCTCTTTGAATTATTCTTTCGAGTCCGACACATCAGCTAAGATTATGAACGACGGAGTGTCTCTCCTGCTTCAGTGGCGTGTCCAGCTGGTTATAAACGAGGAGGCGGAGAGAATGCGCTGCTTAGTTACGGCTCGATATATTTAAATAAAAACTAACAACGAGTTGCTTATAACGCTCAAAAAGTTAAACTCAAATGCACAACCCTTGTTGGTTGCACCTGCGGGATGCACAATGAACCTAACGCGCCATAATTTTAATTCTATATTCGTGAAGAATGAGCCAACCGCATATGCTTAGTCCTGTTGGTCGGGACTCTGCTTTATAACTTATTAGTTTATTACAATAATCACACTTAGCTTTGCCATCGTTCTTCACCACATAGCCACTCAACACATCTTGCGGTCCATCTTTAATGTTTAGATTATTGAAGGTGCTATTGACGTTTTGAGAAAAAAATTAATAGTACTGAAACTAAATTATTGAAAATAAACTTGCGGGAGTTCATTTATGTCCTGCGGCAACATTATTTTTATTACACTTTAAGTGATCTGCTTGAGGTAGGTCACGTTTATCAATGGTAAGTTTTAGCCTAAGTTTACATCAATAACATAATGTGCATTGTCCTTTACCATACAAAAAAAAAAAAAAACATTATTATACACCAGTTGCCTGTAGCCTATAAAAAGGCCGCAAATATTTTTAAATGCATTAAAAGGCAAGCACATAGCTTAGCCTTAGTTTGTTCACACTCTGCCTGTATTAACATAAATGCTGTATTTTAATATAGCTAATTTTGATTAATTAGCTTTAACTGACAGCCTTTTCTTCTTTTTCCGCGGTTATGCGGCATTATATTTCACACGCATATGCAAGGTGACTGAATATGAAATTAAAATACAAAACATACTGAGCCATTAAGTAAAAAAACAAAACAAAACAACAGTTATACTTTAAAGCAGAACATTGACGTTTTGAAACAAAAAACGGAACTGAAACTAAATTATTAAAAATAAACCTGCCAGACTTAATTTATGTCCTATTTTCATTATTCATTTATTTTCATTATTCGTTTATTATTATGTACCATAATTGAAACATAAAATGAGATCGTAATTATAATCAACAACGAAAATGTAAATAAAAACGTAAATTAAAAATATAAATGAACATGTCTAGTCTTAGTTCTATCAAAACAGCAAACACTACATCTCTCTATATTTAGACTAAAAGACTGCTTTATTTATTTATTTATTTATTTATTTATTTAAGACTAATTATTTGTACTGAATGTTTGTGCTTTCATTTTAGTTGTCTTTCATTTCTTCAATTCTATTTTCCAAAACGAATCCTCTTTGCACTTAATAAGTTTACAATAAACCAGGTAAACAAAATTTAAATGTAAGTTGAGGTGATCGCAAGTTCACAACTGTGAGGTGATGTGCTCTACCGGCAGGATAATCTATATTATTTTGCTGTTTTTTATATGCGCACGTTTAAGATTTGAGATTATAACATTGCCATGATAGTCAAAGAAATCAAAACATTATTTTCACCCCAACGCAATTTAATCGGGCACTGAAGGCTAATAACTTAATTCTTATATTTGCTTTTTGACTTCTCACCATGTATCTTTTCTACAGCATAGTATAGTGTAAGAGCATGTCTATTACCAGAAAAACTAAATTAAAATTATATTTTAATTGAACACATCACATCACATACAGTAAGCTACGCCTACAGAACAGTCTGTTTAGCATTGTGAAAAGGCAAAGCTGAATATCTGTGGTTAAAGTGCCACCCAGCGGTCAAATGCTGCTGGCGCATCAAGTACCGCCGTCGCCGCGGTATGAATGGCGGCACAAGGAACACATTGAAGTAGTAACATCTGTATGTCCTTTTGGATGGTAAATATTTTAAGTGGTTTGATTTCTATTGAGTTTATTTTAGGTAACTATCAGAGGAGGGTAGAAACTTATTTGTACTCGTGTAGCTTGATGACTAGCATATACTGTATACACCAGAATGCATAAAGGGTTATAATAAGGGAGAAGATCATTGTATGGACACTGTCACAATATGTGGATGATTGAATTATCTACAGCTTCACAGAGCTCTAGTTCAATTAAAAGACTTGAGTGGAGACCATTGCTCCAAACAGTGAGATGATGACTGTTTTTAGTGTTGACTGGATAGAGAATTATTCTGTAAACAAGCACAGTTGAGAAACAATATCAAAAACACGCGAGAGAAAATGTAAAAGCATTAAATTAGGGGTAAAACAAAGTTATTTAAATTGAACAGTGGTAAAGTCAGATTAAATGCACCGTTGAACTACAGAAAAAACAAACATCTTATGCAGATTTATACTTTCACCTGGCACCGCATCGCACAACTCACAAAACAGATTAAGGCTTTTATACTTGACACGTTCACCATTGAGATATTTTTTTTTAATGACAGGCGGCGCTCCAAAAAAACAGAAAGTAAAATCAGACGAATAAAAAGATAATCATTATCATTGAAGATGTTTTTGGGGGCCTCTTTTTTTGTTGTTTTAACAAACTTATCCCTCAGGTTTTTCCAAAGTTTTACAAAAACTTTCCTACTTTCCGATGGCTGTTGCAATTTCTAGCCAATAATTATTGGTCATTCTGGCAAGCAGAAATGTAACCGTGATAGAAAATAGGTAATAATAGGTATAAATTAGGTATTTTAGGTATTATAGCTTACTGTACTATTCACTCTTTAAATAAATGCTACTATCAATCCCATTTTATCACTAAAATAAAGTGAACTAGTGTCTGCTGTAAAGTGTTTTGTAAAGTACTTCAATTACTCTGTTGTGGTAATTCTATAGTTGCTATTGTAACACAACTACAGTATGCTGAAGCTTCTTTGGAGAGCAAAAGCACGAAAGGAGTCTGACTGAGCGAGAGCAGATCATTCGCACGTGAGCAGCCAGTGTTTTGAGAGCTCGCAAGCAGTTTTGTCCATGAACAAAAGGAAACCGGCGCGCGAGCAGAGATTCGCTCTCTCGTATTACGGCACTTCTTACTTATAAAACTGTACTTGCGACATTTGTCAGTGAAATCATGTTGCGTGCACTCAAAGCGAACTTCCGCAAACACAGCGATGATGTCACATTTGCCGCGCGCACTGGGTTTAATATCAGAAAGCTGATTGGCTATTGAAAGTTGACCTTTTTGTAGTTGTAATGCAAATTACAATTGGACTAGTGAAATAAAGAACTACAACACCCCAAAGACCTAGCAATAAAAACAAAAATAAAGACCTGTGCAAAAATATTTAAGACCTAGAACAGCAAATTTAAGACTTTTTAAAGCCATAAATTTCGATTTTTTTATTTTAAGACTTTAACACTTTTTAAGACCCCGCGGGGACCCTGTGTCAGGTGTTTTATCATATTTGACGTGTTGCCAGTCTTGGTCGCGATAACTTTACAGATATTGCATCGTGCGCTGTTGCCGTCAATCTTTGCATAATGTAGCCATACTTTTGATTACTTAAACATCCTTTGCATTAAATGTATGCTATGCTTTAAAGTGTAGTAGTGTACGCATTACAGCCTCACATTTGACAAGCTCTGAGTGAGTGCGCGTAACCGTCGTAAACTACTGATTTTCAAGACAGCCTTGCTGCAGTCAATCACCAGCATTTGACCCGGTCACGTTAAGGATGGCTCAGATTTTCTAGCTCACTGACGTTGACAAGATTATACCCTTGAGTATCGAAATTTGGTACCGAACGCAAAAGAATTTTTCGATACTCGATAGTAGCAAGACGATTCGGTCGATACCCAGCCCTAATTGCAAGGTATTCACACACAAAGTAGGCCTACCTGAAACTTTGAATTAGAAAAAGCTTAATAATACATTGGACAGATCATCAACACACTGATTTATCCTCTTTGTGCTGCTCAGTTTTTGAAAGTGTCCGATTGAGTTTCTTCTTCTGACGGGAATACTTTAAGTGCTGCCAATAGTTAGTAAAGCCTGGCTTATTGTGGTCAAAGTAGTTGATTATATTAATAAAAGTGAAACTGACAGGAGCAGTATGGATTGTCATTCACTGAACTTGTCATTAACTAAACATGATGTAGCCTAATATAGGCTATTCTGAAACTGTGAATATTTTGCTGTCATTTTAATTATATTAAAACTTTATTCAACAGACCAGTTTGTGTTTTGGCGCTGAAGCATTTAAGTGGACCTTGTTTTAAACTTTCTCCATCTCACTCAAAAAAGGAAACATAAGCTGGACCACAACATATATCAATGTCATAATGAATGCTCAAATAATGTAGCCTATAGTTTATAGCAAGCATCATGTTTAGTTAGATTGTGTGTTTGTCATATACAGTCAGCCTATAGGTCTGTTATTTTTACAAAAGAAGATTTATCATTTGAGTTTATCACCAGAGCTATAGAAACTGTATTATGCTTAGAAAAAAAAACAGCACAGTATCAGATCTGTATTAATCAATGCTCAGAATTTTTTGTATCGAGATCGGATCGGTTCCAAAAAAAATGGTATCGGTCCATCCCTAGAAAAAAATAAAGGAACACAAACTGCCATGATGTTTCAAGGGGTTAAAAGAGAACATGGTTGTATTTTTGAGTGCAATATGTACACTTTAGGTTTTGGTTTTAAGATACTAATGTGGAGCTTTACATACAAACACAAACTTTGAAAAGCCCCAGCTTTAGCACAATTACTGAGAGTGTATTAGCATTTCATCATCATCATCATCAAAAAAAGAAGAAAAAAGAACATACCTGAAGACTTGCATAACAAACATCCACCACAGATGTTGGCCAGTTTTAGAAACAATTTCACAAGTATATCTGAAAGCTTGAACAGTTCAATTATATTAATACTAGGGATGCTCAATATCATCGATTAACCGTTAACCAAAAGGGTGCGTTTGTAACCGATTAATGCTATCAGTTAAACCATGAAACATATTATTTGATATATTTTTAGTTTGGCTGCATAAGGGGCCGATTGAATGCGCCTTTGCGTTAAGAGGGGCATCTTTTGCTCGCGGCTCATCCCAGAGCAGCAGTTTGTGTTGTCAAGACAACTACAGAGAACTTTTAAAGAGCATGGTTTCCGCTACATTCATTCTTCCATGGCGGGGACCAAAATGCATCCCGCCACGGCTACATTATCCATTCAAAACATTCAGTTATTGTTGTTGTTTTTAATAGCGGATTATAATCGCATCAAAATGTATTAAAAGGTAAGTGGATTATAACGCAAACTTTTCTGTAACCGTATAGTCTGTTTAACCCTTTGGCGTTACGTGCTGACTGACTGACAGGTGCGCGATGCGTGAGGCCAGAAAACACGACGAAGCTTTCAGTTAAGATGAACACAGTTTCTATAGTTCTACTTTATTTAAAGATAAAGGAATATGGCTCTGCATATAATCACTCTATCTTGCTAGAGTTTATAGCCGTTTCGCTTTACTTCAGGACGCATTATTGCCGCTCTGAAGGTCTAATCGCTGTTTTAAGTTATCCAGAGCTGGATGAATATACAAATCTTGAATATCAATTTATTATATATTATTAAATATTACAATTGTAACAACACAGACACAATCGATACCCAGCTGATTCAGTCGTTTCATGAGAAGAAGCGCGGTCCTCTCTTCTTTTTTCCTTGTCAACATAAAGGCAGTGAGGTGCGCCTCGTTTTCGGCCCCTTGTTTAACTGCAAGGCATACTTAACTTGCGGGACGACAACGTATAACCCGTGCCTACAGACTAGGGATGTAACAGTATTGTAAATACCGTCATACCGCAATATTATTTTTTTTCGATATTACCGAAGTCGCATGACTCGGTAAAACTATAGGTCTTCTGAGAAAATTTGCTCAGGCGAATGAAGCGAACGGGAGATAGCGAAAACTACAATTGCCATCAGCCCATGCTTGACCATCATCCCTTGCGGTCTGTTGTCGCTACAGATCCAGTAATGCGGAAATGGAGTGTGCTGCTAGAAGCGGGGATGAAAAGAGCTGGAAAACTCTAAGGCCCTGTTTACACTAATGCGTTTTAGTTTGAAAACGCATAAGTTTTGCTACGGTTACGCCAACCGTCCACACTACGCCGGAGTTCTCGAGCGCCGAAAACTGCTGCTCCGTCTCAGTGTGGATGATGGAAAACGGAGACATCTGAAAACGGAAGCGGGGCTGCAGACATTCGCCTCTCTGATTGGGGCTTTTCCTGAATATTAAGTAGCCTAACACGCACAGTTCAGTCCTGCATTATCTCCGTGTAAGTTCAGACTTCGCAAGTTTGATCAAGGCTGCAGTCTCTTCTTCTCAGTTTGATATGGAAAAGCAGATTATACCGAGGACACGGGTAAATCTTCAAAGGGAACAGTGTACTTTATAACTTCATTCACATCACCCTGGCTTGTTTCACTTTCTCAACAATAAAATGTAAACATGATTTAAGGAACTGCCTATTTTCATTTTAATATTAGCAACTTAGACAGCAGACATGTTGAGGCGTCGTGCTGCATAAGATGAGCGTCATCTTCACTGTGTGGATATTGATAACAAAACGGAGCCGATAACAACTGCCTCCTTTCAATTTCAGTGAAAATACGAAACACACCCTCTCTTTTGCTGAGTATCAGTTTTAATAATCGATAATGGCCATTTTAAAAGTATAACATACAATAAGTTTATACATTATAGGAAATAAAGGCAAGCGATCAGTCAATATACAGAATGTACGTGGTTACATTAATCATTAACTTATCTTTGCGCTCAGCCAAAACACGTTACCTGAGAACAAGTAATAGATTCCAATGACCAAAGTCAGGAAATATGTCGTTAGATAAAGACAACAAGATAAATGAAATATCCCGTTTAATAAATATAGTGAGATTAGATCCAGCGGGAGATGCTTGATGAGAAGTCCGACTAGCAGAGCTCTCATCTGTGTAGATGGGCTGAGTGTGATTAAATGTTGAATGTGATGAGTTTTCAACACTACTAAATTGAAACTTTATTTTTTTACATGGTTTAATAATTTTTTGTTATTAAAATTGAAGTTCCTGTTTCAAAGCTTACAGATAGATGGCTAATTTGTATGTCATTGACACTTTTGGCACTTTTTTGGAGTATTTTCATAAGTTTTGTTTTTTCCTGTAAATGATTCAATAAATACCGTACCGTGACATTCATACCGAGGTATTACCGTACCGTGAAATTCTGATACCGTTACATCCCTACTACAGACACATTTGCCAAAGAAGCAAAATGGAAGAAGAATATTGCTGTTTAACAGACGTGTTGATGCCAAACTAGCGCTGATGTTGACCTGGATCTGCATCATAAACACAACAAATAGGCTTTACCTTTTATTTTACAGCTTATAAAGCATGTATGCACAATAATGTAACATCATATTTAAACAACAAAACTGTTTACAAAAAGTCAACCTATGCGCGCGTGTTGTTGTCTTTTCATCACGCAGCGCACGCACTTGAACCGCGAGAGAGAGAGAGAGGAAACCATATCAGGACATATTCTTTAAAATAATGATTTCTATTAAAATGTAAAAAGGTTTTGTGATTATAATAATGACAGCGGGGCATTAAATAAATGCATATTTTCCGTGGAGCTGGCGATTTGAGAAAGTCTGCGATTTTATTTGACAGAAGAAAAAAAAAACATGATTGGCGAAAAAAAAACAGCCTATGCCGGTTATTAAAAAGAATCAGTCAGTATTTTCGTTTTGTAATATAAATTAATTATTGAAGTGAAAATAATTTAGGGCAGTCCTATTTATTTTATTCATTTTATTTAGTTCTTCTCTTATTCTGTTCTTCTGTGCTAAACACTGCAAGTGCGTAAAGATGCTCTGTTGTTTTGTTCTATTATTAATATGCTAGCACAGTGGTTCTCAAACATTTTTCATCAAGTACCCCCTTGGAAAAAAATTGTCTTTGCAAGTACCACCATAATGAGCAGTTTTGAAATACAGTAGCGTATTAGGTCTAGTAAAGCAGCTTAAGCTCTGTACAGTTTAAAAAAGAAATAACTCCTGGTTTGTTAGCGCCTGGAAATGTTGCCTAGACCTCATAAATATAGGCTTTATGTCATCATATTCGTATATAAATCATTTTTGATAATTTCTTTAAATATATGTAGCATGTACATATTACATATTTGATTCATCCGCGTACCACTAGAAAGAAGCCTGCGTACCACTAGTGGTACACGTACCACAGTTTGAGAACCACTGTGCTAGCATATAAAAATAAATTAGTATTTTAAAATGCATTATTTAATGTGTCAGACACAAAATAGACACGTCAATTTGTTTAATATAAAATTAATTGTAATCTGACCAGTTAACCGTTAATAACCGATTAATGAGCGACGGTTGTCGGTTAGCAAAATTAACCGAAATGAGCATCCCTAATTAATACATTATAATTTTGGAACAAATACAGAAATACAAAATAACAGGGCATGGAACTTTAATCATACCTCTGAATGGGGGAAATTTTCTTGCACATTTAACTGCTGTCTTCCAAGTCCAGCCATAGTGAGATGTACTTCTGCCTCTCCTTTTGGTGTTTTTTCATGCTGTTTGTCCAGCAGGTAAAAATACATTAATAAGCTTTTACATTGCCCCTTATATGGTGCAAAACAGCTTTTCCCTCTACGCTCCTCTCGGAAAAACCCAGGAAATGACCTACAAATATTTTCTCATTAGTGTAGGAACAATTTGTATTAGAGAAAAAAACACATTAGATTCTTCTACACATACAGTCATCCACTGAATCTCACACCTCATTTCTTGCTGAACTGACTGGCTCTGGAAACGTGATGTTGTCCTCTCTCTCTGTGTTGAACTAATCTCTCTTAGTTGGTTTGTGTTCTCTGGTGATCTTAGGGTGTTGGTGAGCCTCGACACCAGGCTTTGAGCAGCAGATATTATTTCTCCAAATGGAACCTGATAAACATTAACATAAAATTAAGCTGTAAGTCATGCAGAATTATGATTGACAATGGTTAAAGAGGGTAGACAGACAGACAGACAGACAGACAGACAGACAGACAGACAGACAGACAGACAGACAAACAGATAGATAGATAGATAGATAGATAGATAGATAGATAGATAGATAGATAGATAGATAGATAGATAGATAGATAGATAGATAGATAGATAGATAGACAGAACGATGGATGGATGGATGGATGGACAGATTTTATTTAGGTTTTAATGCCATATCAGCAGCATTGGCTATATTCATGGCAAAAAACATGTACTAAATATACAATTTATAATCATATCATATCAGTTAGCATGATGACGCTCATTGCAGTTAGTAAACAATCTTAGCAAACATACATTTTAAAATAACAACAAAAAACATACAAGTAGCAAGCAACAACACTGAAAACAGTCATATACAATCTTTTAGTTAGATTAAAGATAAATATTGTAAAACACCTTTTCAAACAGCTCACTTCAAATATTTCCAGAATAAAAACATTCTCCAATATCATTTAAAAACACAATGTGTATTTTTACATGATATTAGCAGGGCTCGAAATTAACCTTTTTGCTTGGTAGCACCGGTGCTCCTAACTTTAAAAATTTAGGCGCATCAGCCAAAATTTAGTCGCACCCACCAATTAAGAGCACCGTTACTACAAGTTTTATACAAACATATTTATTGTATTTGAAATCAACACTAAACAAACTAACAAGCAAAAAAAATTATATATATATATATATATAAATGCAAGCTTGAGGAAAATATGTCTCAACGAAATCCCGTTATCACAATAAAATATATTTTTATAACAGAACTGAGTGAGCAAAAGATACACGGAGCGCTCACCGGCCCTGCACGCACTGCTTAAATGAATCTGTTAACGGTATAACTCTGCTGTTCTCACAAGTGCTGTCTGATATTGCACTAATGCTTTTGACACATATTGTAGCTTATTATATGCATACATGTTAATAGCAATACCGGTTTATTTTTATGAGTAGCAATATTAGTTTACTCAATGCAAGCCCGTTCGCGATGGTTTACGTGGTGTTCAATTTGACATATAGCTGTCCCTTGCATGGCGGACAGCATTTGGCGATTATATGAAGACAGAAGCTCTCGTGCTAGATGTGGCAAACAGTTACCTGAAAACTCCACCCCACAGACTTTACATAGCGGACTTGAAGCCAATGGAAGTCTTCTACTCTTGGAAAAGTGTAGATAGTGGATTAACATTTAGCACATGATCACTACTAAGATGTTTCAGTATTTATAACTTTAGATGTCATGGTTTCTAAAACAAAATCTGTCAGTGTTATCTTCATTCTCCTCTTCAGCGCTTTACAATTTTTCGCGGTAGTAGCTCTCTCTGTCATCCCAAGCCAGAAGCGCTGACTGAGTGATTGACAGCTGATATTAACCAATCATTCGCGTTCAGTGCTAGAGCAGTGGGCCAATAAGAAGAGCGTGAAGGCGGGGCACGCATTACGGACTTGGATTTGTTTACTGCAGCAAGTTGACATGACAACAGTTTTAAACCATTCCTGAGCGCTGCGTTTCACGTTTCAAGTGCAGAGATGCATTCTGCGTGAATGTCTCCCGAATCCGCGCATGTGGTGAACATTTTACAGTAAAAACTGGTCGCACATAACAATTTTAAGCACTCGCAGAAATGCTCCCAAATATATTTTAAGGTCGCATAGATAAAATTTCGGGCGCATATGCGACCAAAATGGTCGCAATTTCGAGCCCTGTATTAGAGAACGTTTTTATTCGGGAAATATTTTAAACATATTAAAATGTTTTATCGGTAAAATATTTTTACACAAGTCACCAATAGGTATTTCTTCCGCTTTTCATAAATATGCGAGTGTAAGCCATGAGTGTCTGATGCTACATCTTGTATGAACAACCTGGTCATGTCTATTTTCAAAATGGTAATTATTCCTTTCATTAATTAATGGATTCACTTCATACCATGTGTTTTTCCTACATTCATCCCATTCCATCTGCCATTTCTCATTAACATACAGATTTAAAACAGGTTTAACATCAGACACAGGAAGTTTACGTTCTGTTATCTCCAACTTCTATCTTCCTTTATCATGCTTTATCTGCACGCTCATTTCCAACTCATCCCATATGACCAGCCTGGTATCCAGCAGAAAATAATATCAAAGTCTTTAGTCTTTAAAAGGTCCACTTTTTCTATTATGCTAAAAATCTTAGTATGATCAGTTTTCATAGATTCAAGTGCTTGTAAGCAGGACATAATCTGAGCTAATTAAAAACAGACAGACAGATAGATATTGGGCATTTTTCTAATACTAAGAAACGAGTCTTATGTTGAGCAGGTAGATTTGAGGGAATAGTCACTATATGAGACAAAATATACTTTTTTGGCTATTTGCTCAAATTATTTAAGTTAGGTTACTCTACTTTAGATAAGAATTCTCTTCATAAAGACTTTGTAAATTGCTATAAATATATAAAAACGTCATTTCTGCTTAGTAATGTGGATTGCTAACTTAAAGATAATATAAAAACGTATATCTGAACATGTAATCTTCTCTCATAAATCAATGAGGAGCTTATTTATTCAGCTTTCAGATGAAATACGAGTGTTTAAATGACTGCCCCTCATGATTTACGCCCATGGGTCCGGGTCACTTATTTAACCAATTGCTAATCTGCACAGACTTTATTACATTATTCAATATATTTTCCCACTCATTCGGTGATAATAAGATAAATTAACGTAGATCTCAAGTTTTTTAAACAATTGATGGATTTAATTCAGTGTCATAAAAATAAGCAAAAACCCTCAAATATTTAACTTGCCTTTTGCTGATATCTTCTTTATAATAGATCAATAGTCTATCTGGCTTTCAAAAACACTTAATCAACAGATGCCATGTTATAGTTAAACACCGTTAAGTGATTCACTGAGAAGTTCTGCGCTCGCTGCCTGTCAAGTTCACTTACGTTATGCTAACTTAGCTTGCTATCCTCGGCCCGATCTTAATTTTGATTCTGTAAAATGTCTAAGAAACACAGCGAAAATGGACCTCATTGAGTCTCAACCTTTATTACAGCTCATGGAGGACAGTTCTCAAAGAGGGATTAACAAAAGTCTTACCTGAGACGGTGTGTGGGAGCTGCCCAGACATTTTGTTCGGGGGGCTTCCTTCAGTCAGGATTCAGGATCTCATCACGCAAGCGCACTGTTGTGATCGATGACTCTGGCTCGTTTATTAATGCCTGTGACCGCGGTGATGTATTTTGACAGTGGACTGTCGCTGTTTGATTCGTACTCTTCGTGTCCGTGGTGAAACTATTTCGTGTCTGTAAAGTAACGTCACAAGTTATGTTCCGTTTTCCTTTGCGGTTTCATAATTGCAGATGCGTGAATTTTATAATTATAACAGAAATTTTATTCCATAGGTTAGCAACTTCACGTACTGCCGCCAAGACATCCTCGTTTCCATGACAACTAACATTAGACTCCGGAGCTCTCGATTTCTTAGCAGCAGACTTCTGGACAAGAGTCAACGCATCGTGATTCCGTATTACATTGTAAATTCAGTGCAGAGCTAAAGGCCGATGCAGAGTCCTCAAATTAATCAGCCGTGTTGGACCCGTCAAACATCAATCATGCCAGGCCTTGCGTGATTAACTTTATTCTTCCCTCTTTTCCCCATGCAGAGATGGCAAAAGAGTTGTATAAGGTCCACGCGTATTTTATAATGTTATCACGAGCCCTAAACAGTAGGTTAATATGCCACTTCACCTTTTACACCCTGAAGAATAAACGCGAACACCTGTACCTACAGGACCCCCATCCCATCTTTGGTCTGGCCCTACGCTACGTCATAAATCGAACGCGCTCTGCACCGCGAGTGTCAGAATCCACCAGACGCCTGACAGAACAGACGTGTATTGAGGAACTTTTCATTTGATACTCAGACAAGGCGAAAACTCAGATAATTAACTGCAGTAAACTCATTTATACACCCTAGAGAGCGTTATTTACTGCTAATAAATGGAAAAAAGTATGTTACATGTTCCCGGTCCTTCCGGACAAAGAAGACCGCCATGTAGACAGAGGATAGGGCCTTCTCCTGGTTCTGGTACATTTGAATGTATTTTTAATGTTTGATTGATGTTGTTTAACCCTTGTGTTGCTGTTTCATACACACTGGGGTCATTTGGCCTCAACTTTCTCTCAGTTTCAGCAAATGGAGTGATTTTTTTAGTGACAAACTATTTTGACATATTTTGGGAAAAGGCTTTTGAATTAAAAAAAGTTTCAAAAAACTTAATTCGGGGCAAATTGGCTTTGTTTATGTTGTTGGCTGTTACGGGTTAAATTGCTTTATTTTTATACTGTCTGTTCAGGCATAACTAGAAGCTGTCTCAAATGAACATGCTGTTTTTATCTTTCAGTGGAAGCAAAATATGACCTGAAAGAAAATATTGGAGCTGGCTGCTACGGCAATGTCTATCGTGGTATCAGAAAAATGGACGGCAAACAGGTAAGTCTATTCACCCTAGTCCAGTTTAGAGGACATCAACTTTAGAGAAATCATGTTTGATTGCTCACTCATGTTTAATTCTACTTTTCATCCACAGTTTATCATCAAGTCGACTACTTCAGAAGTTGACAGCAATGTGGTAAGTCTGAAAACATCATGCGTGATTCATATTTGAAGCATCACAAAATACATTTAATAGATGAGTCTGTCTGCGGCTGTGGTTATACAAATATCTACTGATCATTTTGTGATTCACTGCTGTTTTCTGTTTATTTATGGTTATGATGGGAATTAATATGTGCTCTGCCGAGTTTTGATGCTGAAAATTTAACTCTGCAGTTTAACAGTGACTTTATATACATATAACAGAAAAAGTAGTCACATGCCAATATTCAATAATTCAGTATATCATAATAATGAACATGCACAATAATGAATAATTATTATTTACACTTTTAGAGTGTCTTTTAAGATTATTTTATTCTGCAACATGTTGAACCCTTATTAAGCCATTTATTTTCAAACATGATGCTTTTCTCAGGTTAATCTGGGCTACGACTTTGGGAATTCAGAGACTGTTTGTCTTTGGTTCGTTAACTCTGTGCAGTAAAGTCCTCTCGTTAACATCAGTTAATTTATCTAAAGTAGTTTAGTTTATACTTTATTATAGTGTTACCTATTATTGTACTTTATAATCTTTTTTTACATGTATTTAATAAGCAATACACTAGGTATTGTTGTAATCATACCTGATAAAGTAATCTGTTTCACAGCTCAGCTTAATATCTTGATAATATCAAAGCTTCCGCAATTCATCACATTAAAATCTAATACCGTCAGAAGCCGAATTACCAGATTTTTACATCACAATTGACAAAACCAGTGCAGATAATAAACATCAAGCTCCCATAATGCATTTCAAAAGCATAAATAAATACACAGAAAAAAAACATGAATCACAAAATACGGAAAGCTGCTGATTTACAGATTTTCTTTTACAGTTATATTGAAAAACAGGATTACATGTTGTTGATATGCAGCTAATGTGCACTTTATCTTCAGCCTGGATATCCGTTACCCATACCAATCGAAGTGGCCATGATGACAATTGTGAGAGATCCCCCCAGCCCGCTGCTCATCAAGCTCCAGGAATGGTTTTTAGTTAAAGTGGAGAAATTGCCAAGAGGAGTAAGTGTATTTATACAGCACATTTCATGCACAATGCGCTGCAGGAGGGTTTGTCTCGTTTCTTATTGTCGTTTTAATTTTGTAAATTCAAATTCCTAAATCAAGAAGCATTTCTGGACATGTAAATAACTTTGTCTTGTTTTCAGAAAAGCTTGTGGGTTAATGATATGCCGGTGCGGTAAGCAAAATAAACTCATTTCTACTTTAAAATCTATCCTGAATGTAACTGGAAGCCAGTGTAAAGACTAGGCATGGGCCAATAACTGTTTTTAAGGTATGGAAAAGTCGAGGTTTTAAAACTGCCAAATTTTCTGTAATACCGTTGTGTGAGATATATTATTTACAGTTTTTTTAGGACAACGGTATCTCCAGCTGAATAAATATCCAAAAATGCTGTTTTAAATAGTAAAGAAATCAGTGTTTTTGAAACAAATGAGGGCCGCAGAAGTCAATTAATCTTTTGAATTATTTAGCCTGACATGTTTACTGCCAAAAAAATATTATAAATCTATTACAAAATAAAATATATTGTTTTCAGAGGGGAACAAGTTTGTCTTTTACCCAGACATTCAAAAAGACTACATATTAGAGCAGTAATCACAATACCGTGAAACCGTGATATTTTGATCCAAGGTTATCATACCGCCACAATCTAATACCGGCCCATGCCTAGTAAAGACTGACCTGAGGACTGCTGTCGTGTGCTTTATTTTAACTCATTGCATCTGCTTACAGAAAGTGTGTAAGACAATAATGTTGGTGATGGAGTATCTCGGCCCGTGCAGAACACTGGAGGATTTCCTGCAGAAGCACCAACACCTGGAGGAGAGAGTCGCGCGTACGCTTATCCTGCAGATTGTCAAAGCAGCGCAGGAGTGCTTGAGGCGGAAAATTTGTCATCATGATATTCATGATTGTAATATCCTCGTAATCGACCGGCCTCTGCAAATCAAGCTAATTGATTTTGGCTGTGGGATGCACATCTGTCATGGTAAGTCAGATTATTTCAGGAGGAAGCCGAAAAACATTCATTAGTCTCTGAGACTCAGTTGAATGGGGCTTTAGCTGAACTGCTTGCTCAACACTAAACCTCTCTTTCTGACAGATCCAAAGAAATACCCACCAGACACAAGGATATCTCCAAAGAAGGCGGTTAAAAACACAGTGAAGCAGCTGTTTGGCATCATGCGGGAAATAGAAAAACAATGTTCCAGCATACCTGAAGGTAAGAAGATGACTGGGACTGACACTGTTCATCCCTCCTGTTGACTTATGGGTCAGAATTGACCCTGGCCACATTTTACCAGCAGAAAAACCCAAAACAATGTTTTTCTTTATCTTGAGGTTTGGTGACGGTTTCTAAAATGAGGCCAACATTAGGAAAATATATATTATATTTTCATGAAGACTGAACATTAGGGCACAACAGGAGTCATTCAGGTCAATATTGAGCTGTGTGTGTGTGTGTCCACCATTAACTAACTTTCTCTTTTAAAATGTTACAGAATTCATGGCATTTATGAATACCTGCATTACCCTTGGGGATGATGATCAGAGACTGCAAACAGTGCAGCAGATTCTGGATCAGCCATGGCTAAAAAACCAATAAAAATAAAGACTGTTCTAGATATGTGTAGTTTATGCTTTCCACCCTGAAAGAGGACCTGTTTTAGAGGAGATTTTGGAGCACGAGGGGTTCAGCATGACGCAGAGGCTTTCAGCAGCAGGAAATGGTTTCATTCTTCCATGTTTGATGTTTGTCATTTGTTGTTTTCCGCTTCTGCTTCCCAAATTCCTGCGAGGGTTGCAGTCAGAGCTGCATGTAAATGAGGGCCAGTTGAAGCCGCCATTAGAGTGACGTCAGCTTTCCTCCTCACCTGATTGGTTGGAGGGAGGAGGTGTCAATCTAGAGCTAATAGACCAATGGGGAGGCTTCAGCCGGCCCTCATTTGCATGCAGCTCTGACTGCGACACTTGCGGGAGGAAGTGCAGAATGTGGGAAGCAGAAGTTATGAAGAGCTTTGAGAATGGTGGTCTTAATATGCTGGATTTCCGTACATTAAATAATACTGTCAAAATTAAATGGGACAAAAAATATTCTCTAAAATCCAACATCAATCTGGAACTTTATTCCAAATTACATATTTTCTTAATTTGGATGGCTTAATTGTTATTACTCTGTAACTATAATGCTGATAAAATACCAGCTAAATTATCTCAATTTCATAAACAAAATTTCTTAATCGATTCAATACTCCCATCCCCCCTAAAGAATTTGCTGTCGTATTTGATGCCATACCATCTGGAGTTATTAGGTTAGTCCAAGGCATTCTCTATCCTTCTACTTCCCCCCTTGAGACGCTTCTACTACAAAGGTAGGAAAATATAGTTTCTCTGCAACTTCTTCAAACAAATCAGTACATTTACATTTAGCAGACTTACACATGAGGACGAAAAAAGAAATTTACACAACTATAAGAGCAACAATGAATAAGTGCTTTAGGCAAGTTTCAGGTGTGTAAAGTGTACGAAGCAAAACATTAGTAAATTATTTATTTATTTTTTTGTAATACAGTTAGCGGTGGAGCCAGAGAGGCAATTGCAGATTAGGAAGAGAAGTGCAGACTAAATAGTTGAGTTTTTAGTGGTTTCTTGAAGACAGCGAGTGACTCTGCTGTTCTGATGCAGTTAGGGAGTTCATTCCACCAACTGGGCAGATTGAGCGCGAGAGTTCGGGAAAGTGATTTCTTCCCTCTTTGGGATGGAACCACGAGGCGACGTTTATTCACAGAACGCAAGTTTCTGGAGGGCACATAGATCTGCAGAAGTGAGAGCAGATAAGAAGGAGCGAAGCTAGAATTCGCTTTGTAAGCAAACATCAGAGCTTTGAATTTGATGCGAGCAGCAACTGGCAGCCAGTGCAAACGGATGAGCAGCGGAGTGACATGTGCTCTTTTAGGTTCATTAAAGACCACTCGTGCTGCTGCGTTCTGAAGCAGCTGAAGAGGCTTGATAGAGTTAGCTGGAAGCCCGGCTAGTAGAGAGTTGCAGTAGTCCAGTCTGGAGAGAACAAGAGCTTGAACAAGGAGTTGAGCTGCATGTTCAGATAGGAAGGGTCGGACCTTTCTGATGTTGTAGAGTGCGAATCTGCAAGATCGAGCAGTTCTAGAGATGTGGTCAGAGAAGTTTAGTTGGTCATCAATCGTTACTCCAAGGCTTTTCACTGTTTTGGAAACAGTAATGGTTGCCCCATCCATCTGCATTGAAAAGTTCTGATGTTATTTCCTAATGGAACTGTATCAGTTCCAAATGTGACTTTTTTTTATTTTATTGGAATTCTTTTGTTTCAGATATTGATTGAAGAAATCAAATATGGCTCATCCCAAATAGCTACTTAATTACAAATAAGATAATAGAAGTTTCATTTAGAACTATTCACCATACACACTCGGTCAATACTCTCTTAGTAAGATATAAAAAAGATATTGATATTAATTGTTCATTTTGTAAGCAACACAAAAAAATAAGTGCCTAGTTCACTTATTTTGGCAATGCAGTTTTTCTAATTTGCTTTGAAATGATTTTTCTTTTTCTTATTAAGAATGTTGATAAAGATTTTTCCTTACTATGGGAAAATGTTTTGTAAATAATAAAACGGATGCTATACATAAAAAAATATTTTTTTTTTCTTAATCTTCTTATGTTATTAACAAAATTGTATATACATAAATGTACATTTTCAAACCAAAAACCCTTTTTAATATCTTGCTCACTGAAATGCAGCATTACTTTAAAACAATTTCTAACTCTTTTACAAAAAAATGCTTTAAAAACAACTGAAATGTGTCAATTGTATAATCTTTTTCTTTAATATATGATGTATATACCCCTACTGTTAATTTTTTTTGTTTTCTTTTTTAAAAATGTTTTCTTTTTGTCTTTCCATTTTCTTTATAATGTACTGTGATTGTATATTTTTACTTGTCTCATAATTTAAAAAAAATGTGGAAGCGGAAAACAGCATCATGTCAGAAAACAATGGAAGTATGAATTCCTGATGATCTGATTTGGTCACTGACCACATGTGTGCTGCTCTTCTATCATTTCTGTGAAACTGAGACTGTATGCAGAGCGGCCTGCGAACCCCATGGAGTGTGTTGAAGCTGTTTTCTGCTGATCAAACTGTAAACTATTGTCTTCAATAAACTGTATCTCTGACTCCTGCTCTTTGTTCATCACACCGGCTCCTTGCATTAACACAAGTCAAATCCTTCAGCGTAGTGATACGGCACTGTAATGCACTCAAAACATGCCTGAACTACTTTATCTGTTTGTTGATCTGACAATAAGTGTGAACACAACACAAAACAACAAAGAGAAGATCTGTTTTACAGACTGCAGACTCAATTTAGCCTTTATAGAACAATATTGATGCGTCATGTAATGTTTAAAGCACATTGCCCTGCCATTTGTGTGACTATAATGTGAAATATAAGAGTGTGTTTACTGATATGAGTAATCCTACTATAATATCTACTGAACTAGCACCAGGGCTCTTTCAGTGTCTGACCAGCAAATGTTGAGCTTTAGCCAAAGAACAATGGTTAGAATGGAAATGTCTTCATTTCACAACAGTTTTTAACAACACTCAGAAAAGTTTTGTGGAAAACTAATGGAAACACACTTATGCTTCAGTTTGTGCTAGTGTTACATCTACACAGCACAGTACACTCAAATATAAGCTAATAAGTAAAGTGAGCCAGCTAGTGTTCACTGAGTTAAAGAGACCCCTGGTGAAAATAAGTACATTGCAAGTATACTAACCAAAAGTTAACTTAATTTAAATATATTAAAAGTATTATTACCATACTTTTATATATGAAGAGTTCAGATGCAAAAACCTCTAAGCGCCATCTGAAATGTTCTTCTAAAACGACCATTTTTGTCAGCCTCCTATGTTTATGTTCAGTTATTTCACTTTAAAGGCAATGTAAAAAATTATTCGTCACTATAAAAGTCAACTTACTGAGCCTACACACAGGAGTCGGAGAAAAATTTATTTATTTAGCATTTGATGTTAATATATTTAAGTATTATTTTACCTATGCATTGAACAATGAACTTATGTAAGAATGTGTCAAAGCACACTTTTAAAGCACAGTGTTAAATAAACAGTGTAAGTTTTCATTCATGCAATTCAGTTCATTACTGCCTTTAAAAAGTAATAAATGCATTAAAAGCCCATTTAAAGCATTTGTTACTGTATAAGAGATGTTGTTGATGCTGACTAAATATCTATATTTAACATAAATATATATATATATATATATGTATATATATATATATATATATATATATATATATATATATATATATATATATATATATATATATATATATATATATATATACTCAATTCGTCTTTATTTCTCTAGCGGTTTTACAATTTAAATTGTGTCAAAGCAGCTTCACATAGAAGATTATAGTGTTTGAAACAGTGTCAGTTCAATTTTCAGAGTTTAAGTTCAGTTCAGTGTGGTCTAATAATTATTACTGAGAGTCCAAACACTGAAGAGCAAATCCATCGATGCGCAGCTCTACAGATCCTGAACCATGCAAGCCAGTGGCGACAGCGGCAGGGAAAACCCTTCACCAATTGGGGAAAGGTCAGAATAAAAAAAACCTTAAGAGAAACGTGGCTCAGTTGGGCACAACCATTTCTCCACTGGCCAAACGTCTTGTGCAGAGCTGCAGTCAAGGCTCTGGAGAAGCTGGACCTCAGCGAAGGCTCATCTGTCCCTGGAGCGTCGCAGAAATCAGTCTCATGCTCTCCACTCCTCCATGATCACCACAGCAGCTGCTCAGGAAACGGCCTGGTCCAGGATTAAGGAAACCTTGGGATCATCTTGTCGCTGGTCTTGGATCGAATCAGTGGCGCTTCATAGTCTAAGGGTCTCGGGATGAGTATACCCAGGTGGAAATAGAGAATAAAGAGAATAATTAGCGTAGCTGCTGTTCATAGTGTTTATAAACGAGATGCAGAAACCTGTGTGGAAACCTACTAAGTGATGCCCTGAGTGTATGCTTTGCTAAACAGATAGGTATTTAATCTAGTTTTGAACTGAGAGATTGTGTCTGAGCCTCAGACATTATCAGGAAGGCTATTCCAGAGTTTAGGAGCCATAAAGGAGAAGGCTCGACCTCCTTTACTCGACTTTGCTATTCTAGGTACTACCAGAAGCCCTGACTTTTGAGATCTTAAAGAGCGAGTTGGATTGTAGCGAGACAGAAGGTTGTTTAGATAAAAAGGAGCTAGATTATTTAGAGCTTTATAGGTGAGAAGTAATAGTTTAAATTCAATATGAAACTTAACAGGCAGCCAGGGTAAGGAGGATAACTTTGGGGTGATAGGGGATCATATTTTCTAGACCTGGTAAGAACTTTAGCTGCTGCATTTTGTACTAGCTGAAGTTTATTAATAGAGGATGCTGGGCAGCCAGCAAACAGAGTATTACAGTAATCCAGCCTAAAATTATATATATATATATATATATAATATATATATACATACATATATTATTGCATTACAGACATCCTGCAAAAATAACTTGAAAGAAAATCATCCAGATTTGAAATGACATGAATGTTAATTTTTTATTTTTGGGTGCACCATTATTTTATGTATAAGGTTAACATGAATGTTTTTTTTTTATTTGTGCTTAGCCAGGTCGTAAACCGCAATAAAGTTAGTTTGACGTTTGACATTCATTAGACATTCATTTATATGGTTAATTTAGTTTTTTAATCTGGAAATTAAACTTTGCAACATAAAGGGCGTATATTTATGCCCATCTGACATATTTTTGGCTCAAACTATAACAGGAGCAAATAATTTAATTGGTTTTAAATCGAATAAAACATCACAAACTGGAACAAAAATAATTCATTCATGAAAACAAAGACTGCTACTGAAAAAAAACTGCTTAAACCAGCCTAGGCTGGTTGGCTAGTTTTAGCTAGTCAACCAGGCTGGTTTTAGAGGGGTTTTGGTTGTATTGGGGTACTTGAACTAGGACTCGAGTCCAGTTTTGATTGGACTCGGACATAACCTGGCCAGTCAGAGTCGTCAGAAAAGAATCGCCGTTTCAGAAAAGAAGCCGATGGGCAGATTTTGATTAAAGATCCACAAAACAAACTTTTCAGTGGATTCATTTGCACAGATTAACTTGTTTATTTTAAGACTAGCCATATGCTAGCAACATAAACATTGAACATTTTGATTTAATGCAGACTTTAAACGAAATATTCACCCAGATATGATAATTCTGTCGTCATTTACTCAATCTTCACTTGCTTCAAAACATGTTTGAGTTTCTTTTTTCTGTTAAACACATTTAGGCTAAACATTGCTAGACAGACTGCTAGACAATGACTTCCATAGTATTTTTTCCTGCCGATTTCTAGCATTATTCAGAATACATATTTTTGTTTAACAGAGGTAATAAATGTTCAGTAAATAAATGGTGACAAAAGTTTTCTCTTGCTAGGAACTATCCCTTTAAGTGTCGTGCGCGCGGGACTTTTATTGTGAAGGCGCAGCGCTGCTGTGTTTCCGTGTTTAGTCAGCGTCGATCATCTGACGGCTTTAGTTCCTTTAAACGGAGTTTTGCAGTATTTTTTGGGAGTATTTAATCTGTTGAAGGGAGAGTTTAGGGTCCAGACATAAATTCAACAGTGTTCTGCTGTTTAAAGCGTACAATTCTTCACATTATGGGGCAGTTTCTTGTGTTTTGGTCGACCTTCCTGCTGATGTGCGTCGCGTTCAGTTTTTCTGAATCAGAATCAACAACAACACAACAACCTACAACTGCTCCACCTGTGCGCAAACGTACATTTTCATCTGCATCTGCTTCCTTTATTTTCATCCCATATTTCTATTCCATTGAGGTAAAGTTGGTGTTATAGCCGCAAATTCGTTCATTGCCAACTTGTGACTCGCTCCCTATGTTGTTTACCATGATACGTTACTTTGAATATTCGGTCAAAATCACATACAAGTAACTTATGACTTGAAAACAACATTAGCTCTGTTTATTTGACTGTGAACAATGTTGTACTTTGATAGTCATTGACTGATAATAGGATTTCTCTATTTAGAATTAGCAAAGAATACTTTTCTGAAATTAAATTAAGGAGAAAATCTGAATGTGTTAATATAAAACTAACAATCTGCAGTCTAAAAGTGCTCGTAATGCACATACATATTAATAAATAGAGTATTATACATGTTTCTATTATTGTTCTTATTGTATGTGTATTTCTGTTATAACTTACATAATGTAAATATGTTCTTAATGTTAATGTTCTAATTTAACTTTTACATATTAAAATATATCTAACATTTAAAGTCAAATTTGAGGGGCAGTAGTGTTTAGTCTTCAATATAAAATGCAAAAACTGTGTGTCTGTCTGTGTGTGTTTAAGTAATGTCACAGAAATATAAGCTCCATATTTTGGGAATTTTGGAAATTAAATTGTTTTGAAGGCCCTTGTTTTGTATTTTTAATTATATATTTCATTCTATCGTATATTTCTTTATCATATTTTCATTTTAAACTCATATAATCATATACAGTACGCCCCATTTGAAAATTAATATTTTTCAGGGAGTAAAGGTCATATTTTTATTGATATAAAGTTGGTTTTATATTCACACATTTCACGATTTACACGATTTCATATCCAGTATTTAAAATATAGCGCAGTAAACAATATCTAGACTGTCTCACAAATTGTCACTGAATGAATGTGCCAATAAAAGACTATTTCACCTCAATTTCTTACTGTATGTTTGTATTTCTTTAATATATTTTTTAGTTTTTTAAATATATCTAACTTTTAAAGTTGTCATATATTTGAATGCCAGTATTGTTAGTCTTCACTATAAAAACACTAAAATTATGTGTGTGTTGAAATAATATCACAGAAATATAAGTTGCATATTTTGGGAACTTTGAAAATTTGTTTTTTTGAAGGCCAATTTTTAGTATTTGGGGTAAAGTTGGTTTTTATATTTGCACATTCAGACATTTATTCTTCTTAATAAGATTACAGAAAAGTAATGTTTGCAAATTGTAAGTAGTGAAATCATATTAGCAGCCAATGACTATTAAAATACAGTGCTAATGTTGCTTTCAAGTCATACATACATGTGATTTCAGATCCAATATTCAGTATAGCGCAGTCAACAATATTTGGACCGTCTCACAAGTTATCACTGAAAGAATGTGAGAATATAAAAGCAATGCCCTCAATATATTTACTCGGTTATTTTAATGAACACCCCAGTTTGAAAATGAATATTTTTATCCATTTCTCAGTGAATATAGGTCTTATATTTTTGTGCATTTGAACAAAACCGATTTATTATTTATTAAAATATTTTTGTAGTCATCAAACATCTTTAGAAATGTTTACATCTTTAGTTTTTTTGTCAGATTAGCTCTAGTTTTAGCTTCATTACTGTCTGATCTAATGTATGTGCACACAAATAATATTATAAAGCATTCATTTTCTTTTTGGCCCAGTCTCTTCATTAATCAGGGGTCGCCAGAGTGGAATGAATCACCAACTTATCCAGCATATGTTTTATGCAGCGCATACCGTTCACTGAATGCGTGTTTGTGTCTCTTTCTTAATGTTTTATGTATTGTGAGCATCAGGGTTATTAAAGTAAACTGAAACCATTTTGTTACTTGAAATAAATTAAACATTAACTGAAAAGTGTATATCAATATATAAACCTTTAACTTGCTTTATTGCCAAGGAATTTTAATTTAGTTTAACTTGATGCATTAACAAAATTAAAATAAGAAGCATAAAAACTATGTAGACATATAAAAATAATACTATAAATTCGAAACAAATAAACTTGACTAAACTAAAATAACACAGAAATCCAAAATTAAAAGCCATTTACCAAAATAAATAACATTGAAGTGTTTTAGCATTTATGTGAAGATCTTATAAACATTAAAATACTTTGGAGTAGTTTAATAATGCAGAAGATTTAAAAATAAACACAGAAACAAAAACATTTGAATATAAATTTTCTTCCTGGCTTTAGTATTAAATACATTTGTTTTCAGAACATCAAAACATGTTTCTGAACACACAGATCTCTTTATTGTCAGAGTGTTTTTATTGTTTGTGTTTTGTCTCTTCTCTTCATATACTTTATTTTTAACCCCAGCATGCAACACTCTGACTTCCTGTGAGACCTGCCTCGCCAACGTCTCGGTAAGAGTGCAAAAAACCACTCATTTACTGGTTATTAGCTGTTGTTGATGTTGACCAGTGTTTGTGTTTCTGTGCAGTGTTTGTGTGTGTGTCTGTGTGTCTGTGTGTGTGTTTCTCTGCTGTGAGTGTGTGTGTGTTTGTGTGTTTTTTACTCTGCTGTGAGTGTGTGTGTGTGTGTGTGTGTGTGTGTTTGTTTCTGTGATTGTGTGTATTATTATTATTGTTTAGTGTGTCTTTCTCCGCAGTTTCTGTGTGTGTATCATTGTTGATGATAATCAGTGTGTGTGTGTGTGTGTGTGTTTCTCTGCAGTATATGTGTGTATTATTATTATTGTTGATGATGATCAGTGTGTGTGTGTGTGTGTGTGTGTGTGAGTGAGAGAGAGAGTGTGTTTGTGTGTGTTTCTCTGCTGTATATGTGTGTATTATTATTATTGTTGATGATGATGATCAGTGTGTGTGTGTGTGTGTGTGTGTGTGTGAGAGAGAGTGTGTTTGTGTGTGTGTGTGTGTGTGTATTTCTCTGCTGTATATGTGTGTATTATTATTATTGTTGATGATGATCAGTGTGTGTGTGTGTGTGTGTTTCTCTGCAGTATATGTGTGTATTATTGTTGATGATGATCAGTGTGTGTGTGTGTGTGTGTGTGTGTGTGTGTTTCTCTGCAGTATATGTGTGTATTATTATTATTGTTGATGATGATCTCTGTGTGTGTGTGTGTGTGTGTGTGTGTGTTTGTGTGTGTGTGTTTCTCTGCAGTATATGTGTGTATTATTATTATTGTTGATGATGATCAGTGTGTTAGTGTGTATAGGGAGTTGATGAATTAAATTGGCTGTAGTGTGTGTGTGTGTGTGTGTGTGTGTGTGTGTGTGTTTGTGTGTGTGAGAATGAGTATGTATGGGCGTTTACCAATGATGGGTTGCAGCTGGAAGAGCATCCGCTGCGTAAAACATTTGCTGGAATAGTTGGCAGTTCATTCCGCAGTGGGGATCCCTGATTAATTAATGCACTAAGCCGAAAAGAAAATGAATGAATGAATGAACATCTCCCGTCTCCTTTTGTGACAGCTTACAGGCTTTCAGCTTTGAGTAGTGTTGTCATAATCAGGGTAAACCATGGTACATTTTCTGATGGTTAGTAATATCTTTTTAAATATCATTATCATTAAAAGCATAATTGCTTACCATGACTTTTTTAAAACTCACAGTAAATCCTGTAACATCGCGATTCGCTAATTGTGAAAGGCTGCACTGTAAATGCATATTTTTATATAGACGGTTACTGTAATATACTGTATATTCATATATACAGTGCAGTTAAAGGGACAGTTCACCAAAACTCAAAATTCCGTCATCATATACTCAATTTCTTTCTTCTGTTAAAAACAAATAAGATATTTTGAAGAATGTTGGAAACCTGTAACCGTTGCTTAACTCTAAAAAATCATCTGTGTAAATATTATTATTTTTTTCTGAAGAAAATGCATCTTTATTTACAATGCACAGTTATGTTACGTAAAGTGGGATGCACTTTGTCTTCCTTTTTTTAAAGAATACTTTGTAATTGAATAAATACATATACAGTTGCAATCAGAATTATTAACCCCCCTGAATTATAAGTCCCCTGGTTTATTTTTCCCAAGTTTCAAAATTCGGAGAGCAAATATTTATCAACATTTCTAATCATAATAATTGTAATAACTCATCTCTAATAACTGATCTATTTTCTCTTTGTCATGATGACAGTAAATAATATTAGACTAGATATTCTTCAAGACTCTTCTATACAGCTTAAAGTGACATTTAAAGGCTTCTCTAGGGTAATTAGGGTTAACTAGGCAGGTTAGGGTAATTAGGCAAGTTATTGTATAACGAGGGTTTGTTCTGTAGACTATCGAAAACAAATATAGCTTAAAGGGGCTAATAATATGGACCTTAAAATGTTTTTTTAAAAATTAAAAACTGCTTTTATTCTCGCCGAAATAAAACAAATAAGACTTTCTCCAGAAGAACAAATATTATCAGATATACGGTGAAAATTTCCTTGCTCTGTTAAACATTATTTGGGAAATATTTAAAAAAATGAAAAAAATCAAATAATAATTGTAATTATTAATATTAAAAGTTGAATAATTCTGATCACAACTGTATATATATTTTAGAGTTGTTATATGATGTTTCATCATGTCTATCTGCTAAACCACACATGCACGCAATGATAATTTCCCATCTGTCATGCTGCATTACATATACGTATGCGTATAGTTTCCATATAAAAACAAGCAATTATAACTATGGATTTTTAGCTTATTTGATGACATCATTGCTCTGTTTTACATGCATGACCTTCTGATAGTTGCACTGATTTTACTGATCTTAAATTTGTTTATTAATGTTTGAATAATCTTGAGGCGTCACGGTGGCGCAGTAAGTAGTGCTGTCGCCTCACAGCAAGAAGGTCGCTGGTTCGAGCCTCGGCTGGGTCAGTTGGCATTTCTGTGTGGAGTTTGCATGTTCTCCCCGTGTTGCCGTGGGTTCCCTCCGGGTGTTCCGGTTTCCAGGTACAGGTGAATTAGGAAAGCTAAAATTGCAATAGTATCTGGATGCAGCCTTTATGATGCGAGCTGAGATTGAATCACTCAGTGATGCAACGTCAGACACAATGCACTCAAATGGAACTAGTGATGTCACTGTGAGGGGTAGGGTAAAGGGTGAGGTTAGGTGAGCCAATTAAAAGCATTGGATGCAGCTCAGATTGCACTGCACCAGGTCTGCATCCAGACCCCTCTCTAAAATTGTCCTTATACAAGTGTGAATGAGAGTGTATGTGTGTTCCCCAGAGATGGGTTGCAGCTGGAAGGGAATCCGCTGCGTAAAACATATGCTAGATAAGTTGGCGGTTCATTCCGCTGTGGCAACCCCTGATTAATAAAGGCGCTAAGCCAAAAAGAAAATGAATGAATGAATAATCATGTAGTATTGCTGTTTTCTGAGCTGATAAAATGATTAAGCATTCTTCACTGTGAAGGGAAAAAATTCTGAAATTTGCACGTCTACAATGAGAAAATAATGTAAATGTTTTATTAGAGTTACAAACAAAACAGCAGTGCCTAAATTAAAGTTTAAAGTTCAAATTAAAGTCTTCCTGGAGGTTTCCACACACTTATTCACACAAAACAGGATCTTTTTTGATTGTTTGTTTGATTGATTGTTTTCTTTTCAATTATCAGTATTTTTTCTTGCTACTGTACCTCATAATGTTTTCTTTCAAGGTTTCCACAGAATTATGCACAAAAAACAAGGAAGTCTATATTGGGTTGATAGATGTTTTTCAATAAAGGATCTAAAGATATATTTGACACTTTTAACATGTTTTCTAATGCATCTAATTTTTTGTTTAAATTTAGATTTTTGTTAACATAATTTTACATGGGCAGCACAATCGCTTGACTGCAAGAAGGTCGCTGGTTCAAGCCCCTGCTGGGTCAGTTGGCATTTCTGAGTGGAGTTAGCATGTTCTCTCTGTGTTGGCGTGGGTTTCCTCTGGTTCCTCTAGTTTCCCCCACAAGTCCAAAAAAACATACGGAATAGGTGAATTGGGTAGGCTAAATTGTTTATTATAAGCTAATATTTATTATATTAATAATGTATCATTATATAAAATATCATATTATATGGGCATCACAGTGGCACAGTGGGTAGCACAATCGCCTCAGAACAAGAAGGTCGCTGGTTCGAGCCTCGTTTGGGTCAGTGGGGATTTCTGTGTGGACTTTGCATGTTCTCCCCTCGTTGCCGTGGGTTTCCTCCAGGTACTCTATAGGTGAATTGAGTTAGTTAAATTGTCCGTAGTGTGTGTGTGTGTGTGTGTGTGTGTGTGTGTGTGTGAATAAGTGTGTAAATAAGTGTTTCCAAGTGATGGGTTGAAGCTGGAAGGGCATCCGCTGTGTAAAACATATGCTGAATAAGTTGACGGTTCATTCCGCTGTGGCGACCCCGGATTATTAAAGGGACTAAGCCGAAAAGAAAATGAATGAATGAATGAATGAATTAATGATTTTACATTTAAATTTCCTCAGTACAGAACTGAAGCCACGGCCTCTGCATTGCAAGCCCAGTAATCTATTGTTGATCATAAAAACTGAGCACTTTAATGTATTTTTGTATTATTCAGCTCAGCATCTTAAGTTAAATGCAAAGTTCAGCATGTGCTCAGGGAACGTCTGACTCACGCTCACATTTTAACCCATTTCCTCTCCAAACGCTTCCTCATCCTCAAGTTTTTTGCTCGTCTGAACATCCACACTGTCCTTCTGTTCAGACAAATAAACACAACAGTGCAAAAAAATCCACATGACATGATAGGAAACACTGCAGAGCTGTCTTTTTTTATGCAAAATATAAATTACAAAGCAAAATAATATTAAAAAACACCAGAATTATTTAATTAAATATGCTGCTTTCTATTCTGACTGGAAGAAAATGAATTGACTGCCTCATTTCTCCATTGAAAATCACTTAGAATGAGCTTAATATTCTAATTGTTATTTCTGTGCAACCTAAACATAACTTACATAACCTGAACAGAACCAATATATGAAAGCCTGAACATACTCTTAACATAACCAAATACATAAACTAGACATAACCTTAAACATAACCAATAGATAACCTAGGGTTACCACTTTTGATAGAAAAAAAAAAAAGGGACGCATACTGCTTGGGGGCTAGATCGCTTGGGGGCCTAGACCAGGGGTTTTCAAACTTTTTCAGCTGAGGGCCCCTTTGTGTAGGGCGAATTCTTTCGGGGACCCCCAAAAAATAAATATCACGCCACCCCTTCAAATTAACAACTGTACTTAATTTTCTAAAATTGTATTATTCAATACATTTATATTATTATATATTATTCAATAAATGTATATTATTCACTATCTGGATTAATTTTTGTAAGATGTCAGTTGAGTTGACATGGTTTCAGTGCTTCAGTCTATTGATCAAATCTTCATGCGCAGTGTTCATTGTGGTCTGCTCTCACTGGATTCCATCAAGCCATATTTTGTGTACGAGTCGTCACTTTACAGTTTTTTATGCCATTTTTATGCTTTTTTTCTGCCTATGCACAGCTAGACTCTTCTGTATTTACCCTTACAGCTGAGAGTCTAAATGTATCTAAAGATTTAAAGCTTTGAAGGTGTAAAGAGTTTTGTCATTCATCAGCCTGTTAACAGTTAACTGTACTGTTGTAACCAGCAATACTACAATGGAGGCTGTAGTGGTTCAGTGTGTTTTGTTTATTTTTATTCCTTTTATTTGTGCACATCATAATTTACTCAGGTCGACAATCCTGACTTACACTGATAAAAAATAATTTCCTAAATGCAATCTAGAATTGGGTATTCAAGTTCAAAGAGCCACAAGTTTTACTTTGCTTAATTTTAGAAGCTTTGCTGACTTTAAAATGTTCATACCAGTTTGTTCTATTAATAATAATACTGAACATTACATTTAAATTACTCAAATGAATATGGGAAAAAGTGGAACAGCTTGAAAAAAATGCATTTATATTCAGAGTATTAAAATTTGATCAGATATGTTGAGCTCCATTAAATACAGAGATCACTAATACATTTTAATATTTAATAATTAATTAGCCCTATAACATAACACAAACAGATACATTATAATTTTTATAGGCTATAGTGGTTTTATTCAGGGTGTATACAATTTAGTTTTTTTTTAATCATCCAGTTATGAACCAATGTGAGTAAGAGGTTCACTGCAGAGCTCATCCAGCTGTCATTAGTGTAACAGGAGTGAAACTCTTAGAACTCGCTGATGTGATGACAGCTCCATTCATTGTTATTGCAGCACTTTTTGCTTTACAATTTTAATATGTTTGTTTGCCATGCTGCAAAGAGGACCGTCTGATATTTGTACAATGCAAAGTGTAAAGCCTGTGGCACTGTGGACGAGGTGCAATGTTGTGCCGTGTCTTTAAAATGATATTTGTTCCCCATGAGTGAAGCCTGCGCAGAGAGGCGCTTGCTCCGCAGCACCCAGCTGATCGATTACTTAGGAACGCAAGCCATAAACAGGGTAGTGCTTTCAGCCTCCGATAATGTTCTTATTGATCATGTATTTTAACTGAAATATTGTCAGTAAATAGACCTGAGCATTCATTTAGTTGTTTAGCGTAAAAGAGGTAAGCGTAAGTGAAAGGTAAACGCTGTCAGGTGCAGCAGACAAGCGCCAAAAATAACAGGAAGTGCCCGGCCAGAAGCGCTTATTCAATAAAAGTCCCCGTGCGCAGAGGCGGGCCGCTGTGCTTTTTTTCCTGTTTCACGAAAGTGTCAACTGCATTTAAATGACATAAGCATAAAGCTTAATTTTTGCAGTACTTTTGAGCTCAAATTATTATAAAAAAATATATTAACCTTCAGGATGATGCGGGACACAAAATTCAACCATGTGGGCCCATTGATTACCCCTTATCTAAAATTTTTGCGGCCCCCCTAGCGCCATCTGGTGGCCCCCCAGGGGACCGCGGCCCCCAGTTTGAAGACCCCTGGCCTAGACCACAGTGATCACAGGCCCAATAGCATGTCAGTGGTGGTAAATCACAATTTAAAATATGTTTTCAGGAAAGTATGAACACTTGAACATTAAAAAAGCTGTCTTTTATTGAAATCTGTGTAAACAGACGCAGTCAGTCTTTCTCTTTTACAGCTCTGCAGCACTGATATAGCTGATGTTATGCTTAATAGTGATAACTAGCGATAACTCAGCTGCTGTAACTGTATGCCAATGCAAAACCCGGCACGTTTAAGGTTTGTTTTCTTGCAGAGTGATATCCGATATAAAGTGGGTCCCAGATTGTAAAAGAAGCACTGCATTAAATGACATTTTCCCGCCATTTATGAGCGTTTATTTTACCCCAGTATATACAATGGAGCTTCTGCGCTAGCCAGCCGATTCTGACGGGCGCGTGCGAGTAAACGACTTTTTATCTCGTTTTACGCTTGAGCAACTAATGAATGCCAACGTTTATTTAACTGAATGTATTTTAATTACATTACAACATTGATGCTGTAAAAAAAAAACTTAAAAAATGGACCCGGAAGCCGCTCCGCGTGACGTCACACTTAACAAGCGGATAAGAGTGTAGTAGAAAAGCGTCAGTAAAGATTTGAATACTGGAAAACTATTTAAACAACATTTTCCACGTTATATTTTATCAGGAACAACAATGTGAACTTTATTAAAGATGTGTTTGGCCATTAATTTCTGAATGAAAAATTATCCCGCTGCCGAGGATGACGTGAGAAGATGATTGACAGGTCTCGTAACTAGGCAACATAACGGTCCGTTAAAGAGGAATAACGGTAGTTTGTCCTAAAGCTTGCGTTACACACTCAAAAGTACGGTTTCTTTAAGTAAGTTCATACTGTTGGATGTCGTATAATAACGTTTGGTTTTACCTTATCTGGGACGTGTTTTTCTCTCACTTCTTGACCGGAATAATCACGATGATCCTCGGTGACGGTAGCTGTTCAGAGCCGAGTACTCGCGAGAGTCTCAACGGCGGCCAATAACGGAATATTGGATAAATCTAGCGAACAAAGCAGTGATTTGATACTCCAAGAGGACATTTCTGCGATTATTGACACACTTCTCTTGTCTACTGACAGTGAAATGTCTGCTTACTCAAAGATGCACATCTTCCTTCCACCTTTGGAACTTCCGGTCACCAATCTCCATCTCGACAACAGGTAAGCACTTTTTAATTAACACAGGTTAAGAGCACAGAATCTATGGTTAAATATGTTATATTAGATTCTATGCTCTTTGGCAAATCGGTGATGATTTATGTCAAGAGGGAAGTTGTTACATCACTTGTTTCTAGAAACCCATATTAGAAATTGGTTATGTCACCACATACTTTTGAAGAGCCTCCATTTTACCCATCCATCTGAAAATGAGTATGTTCCTCCATTTCTCAGTGTATATTGGCTGTGTAATTAGGTGCATTTTAAGAAAATAGATTTATTAAACAGATATATGTTACAATAATATTTTAGTCACTGAACATTTAGACAATGAAAAGATAATACAATTAAATTCAAGCAAACTATTGCAAAAATATGCAAATATTCGCTTGATTTTTCCTCTTTTTAAAATTAGTATTAAATATTTTTATCCAAAGAAGAAAGACACATATTGTTGAATCTAAGGTATTATAGGCAAGTTAGAGAATATTTCATATATGTTGTAGTAAGTTACTTTAGTCAGGCCCGTAGCCAGCCTGGTGAAAGAGGTGGTTGCTTTTCCCAAAAAAGTGAACCTTTTTGCAGTTATTCGCCTCATTTTCTATTTATTTATTAGGCTTAAATACTGCATTTTGAGACATTTTCAGCACTGTTTATTGCTGGATTAGCTTGTCGGATGGTCGTTATACCACACTCTTTGATGTGTAAAAATATTTCCAAAAGATTTAAATAACGAAATATAAATAAAAAAGAAAAGATTTTTAAAATACAAATTTATTACATTTTATGTCATTAGCAAAAAAAGATCTGTTAAAGTTTTAAATTATTGGCCTAATGTCATTTATTAGGCAAATATCCTGAGCAGCACATTCAACTTTCCTCAGTCAGAGTTTGAGAGGGGTCTGGATGCAGACCTGGTGCTGTGCAATCTGAGCTGCATCCAATGCTATTTAATGTGCTCACCTAACCCCACCCGTCACTGTGACGTCACTCACTCCATTTAGTGCACTCACTGTGTCTGACATTGCATCGCTGATTGATGCAATCTCAGCTTGCATCATAAAGGCTGCATCCAGATAACATTGCAGAATTTGGCCATTTGAATATTGAATAATTAAAACATCATTTATTTATTTTCTTTTCAGCTTAGTCCCTTTATTAACCTTCCAGGTGCAACCCATCACTGGGAAACACCCATCACACTAATACACTACGGCCAATTTAGCTTACCAAATTCACCTGTACCGCATGTGTTTGGACTTGTGGGGGAAACCAGAGCACTTGGAGGAAACCCACTCGAACACAGGGAGAACATGCAAACTCCACACAGAAACGCCATCTGACCCACCCGAGGCTCAAACCGGCGACCGTCTTGAGGCAAGACATGTGGTACAGCTGAATTGGGTAAGCTAAAATTGTCCATAGTGTACGAGTGTGAATGAGAGTATATGGGTGCTTTCCAGTGATGGGTTGCAGCTGGGAGGGCATCTGCCGCGTAAAACGGGCTTGATAAGTTGGGGGTTCATTCCACTGCGGCGACCCAGATCAACAAATCTCGAAAATAAAATAAATGAATGAATAAAGTAGAGCAGGGGTGTCCAAACTCGGCCCTGGAGGGCCAGTGTCCAGAAGAGTTTAGCTCCAACCCTATTCAGACACACCTGAACAGCTAATTAAGCTCTTACTAGATATACTAGAAACTTCCTGGCAAGTTTGTTGAAGCAAGTTGGAGATAAACTCTCCAGGACACCGGCCCTCCAGGACCGAGCTTTTGTAAAATATTGTACATTTGAAAATGCATGAATAACAACAATAGCCAAATTATTATAATTAACTTTAATATGGGCCACTTTTGCTGCTTCACACTTTTTTCTATCGTTCATTTTTTTTCTTTCTAGAATAAGGTCCAAGACTTCTAAAAGTTACTTGTGAAATGTTTTCTCTATTTAACAACAGTACAGGTCAGTGGTGAAAGATGACTTCACTTATGTCAGATTCCGCTTGGACTTAAAGCCTTTGATAGGTTAAACGTTACATGACGCATCAATATTGTTCTATAAAGGCTAAACTAAGTCTGCAGTCTGTAAAACAGATCTTCTCTGTGTTGTTTTGTGTTGTGTTCACACTTATTGTCAGATCAACACACAGATAAAGTAGTTCAGGCATGTTTTGAGAGCATTACAGTCCAAATCAAATCAAATCACTTTTATTGTCACATCATCAGCAGCAGTGTGCTATGATGAGTGGAAAGCTTAGGTGCTGGCTCCAGACTGTACAAAATACAGATAGTGCAAATAAAATGACAGTGCAAAACACAAACAGTGCAAATACAACAGCATACTAAATAAAACAAAAAACAAAAAAAAAAACAGCATAATGTGAAATTGACAGCGATATGTACAATAAACATGCCGTATCATACGGTGAAGGATTTGACTTGTGTTAATGCAAGGAGCCGGTGTGATGAACAAAGAGCAGGAGTCAGAGATACAGTTTATTGAAGACAATAGTTTACAGTTTGATCAGCAGAAAACAGCTTCAACACACTCCATGGGGTTCGCAGGCCGCTCTGCGTACAGTCTCAATTTCACAGAAATGATAGAAGAGCAGCACACATGTGGTCAGTGACCAAATCAGATCATCAGGAATTCATACTTCCATTGTTTTTTGACATGATGCTGTTTTCCGCTTCTGCTTTCCACATTGTGCACTTCCTCCTGCGAGTGTCGCAGTCAGAGCTGCATGCAAATGAGGGCCGGCTGAAGCCTCCCCATTGGCCCATTAGCTCTAGATTGACAGCTTCCTTCTCCAGCCAATCAGGCGAGGAGAAAAGCTGACGTCACTCTAATGATGGTCGATACGCACAGGCGAGGACAGAGAAGTGTATAATAATTACCAATCGCTCTTAAATAACAATCTGCAGTGATCACACAACAGTGACAGAGAAGAAGAAAGAGGAGAGACTAAAACTAAAC
Source organism: Danio rerio (assembly GCF_052040795.2). NCBI lineage: Eukaryota > Metazoa > Chordata > Actinopteri > Cypriniformes > Danionidae > Danio > Danio rerio. The sequence goes on along the minus strand of NC_141036.1, from coordinate 41,766,551 downwards.
ATAAAGCAAAAAATAATTAACCCATAACCCAACCATAAACCAACCCTAACCAAAACCTAACCCAACCATAACCCTAACCCAACCATAACCCTAACAAACATCCTAACCATAACCTAACTCTAAAAACAAAAAATCAGGTGTTTAGAGGGAACTGGGAAAGAAAGAAAGAAAGAAAGAAAGAAAACAGAAAGAAAGAGGTGAGGTCTGTCCTCATTAGTAAAGATGATTACTCCTCTATGTTGAGTATGTCTAACCCTAAACCCTAACCCTGACTGATTATCCTTCAATAATGAACACGTTTAACTATCAAACCTTTAACTATCACTAACTTCCTCCAATATTTACTGATGTTTCATCAATGAGGACCAAAGATTTTCTCCAAACAAGCACAGGATTTCCAGCACATAATCTAAAGAACACGAGCAGAAATAAACTAAACATCATCAATAATAAGCTGATTAATATCAATAAACATCTATTAAAGTCATACTCTAAACTACACTTGTGTCCGTAACTAATCTCTAAATGTCCCAGTCTTCACTAAAGCGCTGTTATTTAGCAAACCCTGCTGTTCAAAATGTCTCCATTAAACCCCTTCAGCTACTGGTTTATGTTAAAGCTCATTTGCAGAAATCCAGCGCTCGCTTGGAGAACAAGTGAGAAGAAGAAGAAAGCAGAAAGGTGTGAGCAGCAGCACTAGAAATAATCCTCATCAGATCTGACAAATCCACAGCTGGGCTAAAATCTGTCTGTGGCAGGAGGCTCTTATATCTAGCGTATCGGCCCATATAATCCTGCCCCGTCAGCGCCATCTACACCACCCTAGCCTATCTCTGTTAAAGAGAAAACGCCTTCAAAACCGGCCCGCGACGCCCCTGTTATATGCGCTTATCTCACTTAAACCTGCCTAAAGTCCCGTTAGAGCTACGAGCACTGTCTAATCTAGGCTTCCTGTCTTTATAAAGTATTGACGCACTACAGTAATGATATGCAGACTTTATCTTTCACTATTACTCCTACAGCTAGAGAAATAAAGCACACCAGTATGCTAATAAATCCAGCAGTTTGATTGATTCATCTGTGACTATTTCCCTTAATATGACTATTTACTCTACAGTCGGTGCTAACCCAGTTCATATAAAACACGACGTCCTGTCTAAACGTCAATCAACCTGCTTTCCTTATTTCAACTATTAATGCTGTCCTGCCGCAGACACATTCTACCCCAGCTGAGGATTAGCGCTAACACTCAATCTCCGTCGTCGCCTGTGCGCATCGGCCGCCATTAGACTGACATCAGCTTCCTTCCTCACCTGATTGGCTGGAGGAGGAGCTGTCGGTCTAGAGCTGGTGGACCAATAGGGATGCTTCAACCGGCCCTCATTTACATGCAACTCAGACTACAACCCTCGCAGGAGGAAGTGCAGCATTTGGGAAGCAGAAGCGGAAAACAACAAATGACAAACATCAAACATGGAAGAATGAAACCGTTTCCTGCTGATGATGGCCTCTACGTCATGCTGAACCACTTGTGCTCCAAAATCTCCTCTAAAACAGGTCCAGTTTCAGGACGGAAACCGATCACCCACTTAAACAGATCCCGGCAATCTGTGGAAATATTAAAAAGAGATTATGTTAGTCATGGATGCTCTTGATGATGATACAGCACAGAGATTTATTCAGTGTTCTGGTGAAATTCTTGATTCTGATTGGCTGGAATGAAATCATTAAATCCAGTTTCAGTCAGTCATAATCAGTTCTAGATGAATGCGCCACACGCAAATATTAGCCTTAACCATAGCAACTCGGTAACCATCGCTGAAGCTTTCATTGGATGTGTGCTTTATCTGGAGCCAACGGGGATCAACCAAGTCGCAAATACGGTCAGAAATGGATGAGGTAGCTAACACATGTTACTATGAGCTATAATATCAAATACATGACAGAGTCAGAGATTCAGTCAAATCTGCTGCAATAGTACTTTAACTTGTCTTAAGCCCCTTTCACACAGTAATACCAGTAAATATCCAGAAAATTACTGGAACGACTTTGCCGGTAAATAAAAAAGAAAAACACTGTTGACAAAGGCAAAGATGTTCTGGAATTTTTCCCATAAAGAATATTCACACATCAATTCCAAAATACCGGTAAATTCTGACATCATTCACCGGAAATAAGCTCTAAACGGCAGCGCTTGTGTTTGTACACAGAGAAGCGGTCGGGCTTTTGTTGATGGCTTCACATTTATTTAAAGCTTTAGCATTCATGCAGCTGCTTTGTCCCAGAGACATCCAAAGCAGAAGCACGAACAGCAGCTTCGTGTTTACACATTTGACGACATTACAAATTCTGTGGATGGACGAGTATTGTGAACAACTTTGATGAAAACATATAGAGGAACACTTTTGTATGTTGAGATGTACATAATATGTGTGCTGGCGCTCACCAGCTGCTTTACATGCACACATCACGCAACTTAAGCGGAGCTTGAAGGTAAACAAACAGCGGCTAATATAAGCATTTTATCAATAATTATTTACACAGTTCAGGGCTTGACAATAAGGACTGCCCAATGGCCTGCAATGGCCTGGAGCCAGCCTGCGATACGCTCGGGCCAGTGAACAGAATGGTTACTGGCCGATCAAGCCAGTGCTGCCTTGTCATAAAAGTTTGGCTGTGACCGTCTGTCAAGTGCATGCAAGTACAATCTTAGGGTGCTTTCACACATAAACGTTTGTTACGGAATCTGTCTCGTTTCCCTCGTTTGTGCGGTTTGTTTGGCATAAGTGAATCCAGCAATCGCACTCGGAACCGCGCCTAATCAATCGGTCCAAGATTGCCTGAATGAGGTGTTCTCTGTTCGATTGAGTGGATCGATTGTAGTGAGAAAACAAAGCGATCCAACAAGCTAACGAACCACGCTATATCACAGTGTCTTATGATTGTGTAATAGCCATACATTCGGTTTAACGAAGAATGATGAGCAGGATGAGATGTCATTCCTACCGGCAAATGTGCGTTTCATGTCTAATATGAAAGTAAAAACATGCTGAAATATTACCGAGAGCAGTTTATCCAGTAGGAAAAGTTACCATCTGATAAATTTTCCATATTTTAATCTTATAATATGTTCTATTAGGCCTGTTGTTTTGTTCATTTCCGCATTGACAGCTCGAAAGAAAGATCAACACTGATCTACCTCATGATCTGATGCAGTCTCGGTTCATCTGTTATCTCTCTCTATAATTTAAGCCTATAATGCAGAATTCTAGTCAACGTTTCTTTAATATATTGATTAATTTAATAGATGGATAGATTTTTTTTGGCAATAAAACTAATTCTGATGTCACTCGATATTAAAGTGAGAGCATTCACTGAGAGCTTCTGTCACTGTGTAGTGTTGTTTTCTCACCTGCTGACAAACTGGGGTGACATCGTGGACGTCCATATCTGGAGAAACAGCGATATCCATTGACCATATGTGACAGCACTCGTACAACATCACTGACATACGAATGGATAGCACAAAAAAGATATGTGAAGTGTTCCCCCTCCTTTTTACGGTATCTCGTTACTCCTGCAAAAGAGAGATTTTCATGTTAGTAATTCACAATATGTTTGCCCTCCTGACATCAGCATACATGCACAGGAGGTTACAGATGAAGGGTCAGTTCACCCAAAAATGTCATTCTCTTATTAATAACTCAGCCTCATGTCGTCCTAAACCCCTGAGACTTTCATTCAGCTTCTGAACACAAATGAAGATGTTTTAGAAGAAACACGAGAGCTCTCTGACCATATATGCCTTCAGTGGTTCAACTGGAAATCATGACTTTATTGAACAGTTTCTTGTCCTCAGTGTCAGTATATTGCGCGCACTCAGAAGAGCTCTGTGCGGTGGCGTACACCGCTGATGACCTCCTCTAATTTGAAGAAAGCACAGGCGCATCCGAGATGATACATCAGCAGTGCAACTGAGAGCAACATGCGTGAAAGCCTCAGAGCTGTCCTGAACGTGCGCAATATACTGACACTGAGGGTGAGAACCTGTTCACTAAAGTCTTTATTTAAAAGTATTCTCAGAGTCTGATAATGCTCTGATTGATCCACTGAAGGCATACGGTCTGTTTTGAGGATGCTTTGGGTCCTTTTATAGACCCTTGCTGTCTATGGAGCTCTCAGATTTCATCTAAAATATCTTCATTTGTGTTCAGGGCTCTCAGGGGTTCAGGACGACATGAGAGTTATTCATTACTAAAACTATCTTCATTTTTGTGTGAACTTTCCCTTTAATAAGCAGCACTAAAAAGCCAACTCACCCAGATAGGGGGATCTCCAGTAGGTTTTTGGAATAAAAAAACTGTAGCCAAAATCAATCAGCTTGAGCTGCAGGGTCTTTGGATTGACCAGGATGTTTTCTAGATGTATGTCATCATGGTGTATGCCATGTTCAAGGCAGCGCTGTGCAGCAATAATGAGCTGCATGATCAGCTGCCGGGCAACACTCTCGCTCAAGCGGCCATTGTTCTTCCTGATGAACTTCCCCAAGGTTATGTACGAGGACGCGTACTCCATGACCAGGTAGTGTTTCCTTCCCTCCACGGCGTACTCGTACAGCTCTATGACGTGCGGGCAGAGCGGAGGTTCCTTGAGAAACATCATATGACGTGCTTCTGGGATCACATATATAGTAGATGTATTTGTCCACTAGAGAAAAAACAAGTCAGGAAAAGGTTAGATGTGAATGTCTTATATATAAATGACATTGTTATGTGTCTATAGCTGTGTTTCCATCCAAAGATGCAGATTAAATGTGCAAAACTGGCAGATCATATAAAAGAATAAAGCAGCGTTTCCATCAATGAGTCCAAGAGAACTAAATCATCACTGAATTATAAACTGGCGGCAAATATCAGTCAGAGAAATGAGTTTCGCCTCAGAAGACCAAGACTAAACACAATGAGCGCGGTGAATGCGGTGGCTTTTAGAGACAGATGCTCAAGACAGTTCTGGAGGGAATAATAATAGAAGAAGAAGAATACTGAAGCACTGTGATGACAGACTGACGGAGGACTGAGGCTTGAGATGGGTACCAGAACTCTGTACTTTATGGGTATCGGTGCTAAATTATAAAAGACCGAAGTATAGGAAAAACTCTGACGTTAACGGTTCTGCTTTCGGTTCTGGAGAATTATTGCTGAATAAACATTACTAACATTAGAATAATTAACTGACCAACCTTTTCTAATTTGCGAAATTAGTCTGCACAGTAGGAAATCTGACATTAGGAATGCTCATGTTTCTGCCCAATAGTACAACGGCGAGTGCGTCAAGTATAAAAGCCTTCGCAGTTCTCGGCTGAGCACGCCCGTTCAGTAGAGGCTCGCGCTGAGCGCACACACACAGCTCACAATACAGACTCAGGCGCACACACAGCTCGTAAGCTTGCGGAGTGGCGGAGAGAACCTAATGGGTTGTGTTTCCTGAGTGGACAGCGACAATGCCCATCGCAACAAACACAACAAGTTGTTTACTTGTATGAGCAGAAACGCAAGCTTAGTGAAAGCATCGTTCAACGGAATCCTAAATGTGCATGAAACAGGTGGATGGAAACAGAGCTATGTTCACATATGAACTCAAACTCAACACTACATGTGCCCCTGGACCACTACACCAGTCTTTTGTCATGCGGTTTTATTTTTAGGAAAACTCTCAATTCTGACTTTAATTAAAGATTTAGTTTCAGTATATGTTTGTGCATTTCTTATCGATGTGGTATTATTATCATATGTAGTTTACATGGAAATATGCGGGACTTAGTTGAAGTTATTCACTTTAAAGCTGATTTTCTCAATACTCAGATGTTTTTCACCTTCCAGATGGTCAAACAGCCGCATCTCTCATCAAATATTGTTCTAACAAAGCAAACATTATTGACAAGCTTCTTTATTGATCTTTCAGACGATCCACAAATATCAGTTTCAGACATTATGACTGGTGTTGTGCTCCACAGTTCATCTACTAAAGCTGATAACCCCCAATATTAGAAATGTCCAGAAACTCTTTAATATTCAGTCAAAACAGGATTTCTGGAAATGACTAAACACGTCCAGTTTCAGTCTTTTCCATAAAGCGTGTTGTTTACACGTGTACCTTTCAATACACAACATGAAAACATGACTAAACTTGGAGTTCATCACTTCTCTTCAGATATTTTCAGTAGAGTATGCAAACTTACCATCGGGTACCGCGTTCCCAGAAGCTTTTTAGTCACAATTTTTATGGCAACCTGCAAAAAAAGCATAAAGTCAAAACTTATTCAACCAGAGAGATGTCTGATCACACACACACACACACACACACACACACACACACACACACACACACACACACAAAGGAAAATTGAATGTTACCTTCTGGCCGTCAGATTTCCGTGTAGCCAGATAGACAGTGCCATGGTATCCCTCTCCCAGCTTCTTCCCAAGCACATATCTGTCAAGTAAAGATCCTGGAGAAAAACACATCACATTTATGACATTTGCTCACTCCTGTTACTCTTCTGCTCAATCTAATCATGAGAAAATTCTGTAAAACTCTGAAAAATAAAACAAAACCCTGCAGATTAGACAGAAAACATTACGGCAGAAGACGAACCTGAGCTGCTGTCTTCAGCTGAGCTGCTGTCTTCAGCTGAGCTGCTGTCTTTAGCTGAGCTGCTGTCTTTAGCTGAGCTGCTGTCTTCAGCTGAGCTGCTGTCTTTAGCTGAGCTGCTGTCTTTAGCTGAGCTGCTGTCTTTAGCTGAGCTGCTGTCTTTAGCTGAGCTGCTGTCTTTAGCTGAGCTGCTGTCTTTAGCTGAGCTGCTGTCTTTAGCTGAGCTGCTGTCTTTAGCTGAACTTCTGTCTTTAGCTGAACTTCTGTCTTCTGCTGCAGTTTTGCTGCTGCCGCCATGTTGGATCTGGGCTGTTTTCACTCGTTTTGCAGCAACTGTGTCCTGATCCAGACATCCAGCCTTCCTCTTCAGTGCTCTTGGAGCTTCTGTGGATTCCAGTCAACAATGCATTATTAATGATCAGTTCTTTCATTAATTGGCATTTATTGTATTTGGGGATCTGTTTAAATGGCAGCAGTGCTACTACTTTCCAGATGTTTTGTCATGAAGCTCTACTGAGAAATACTTTGCACAATACTGCATCATTCACAGGTTTAAAGGCACATTATGTGAGACTTTTATTATCAAAATCTCCAAAATCCACTAGAGGAGTGATTCATGAATGATCTCGCAGTGCATTATGGGACAGTGTAGTGTCCACTGGATGCACACTTCAGAATCTCTCCAGTAGTAGTAGGTCATCCGGGTACTTCTCACATGCTGTTTGTCAAATACTGTGAGGTCAGACATACTACTCGGCTCACATACTGTCTTAATGTACTATTTAGTATGGAAGCGTGTGATTTTAGACACAGCCAGTGTGTGTGTTCATGTTAATGACGTCACACATCCTCTATTTCTGCTCTGTTTGTTTAGCGAGGTTTTAATATGTTTGTGTTTTATTTGACAGCACAGAGCAGCAACTGTAGAAGAGTGACGGGACACTGACCTGAGCGGCTGTTCTCATCGCTGGACGTCTCTGCTGCTTTGATGCGTTTCCGCAGAGCGTATGGTTTGACTCCATCAGAATCACTCTGCAAATCATCATCCGCTTTCCTCTTCACTCCTCTTCCTCCTGATGTGGATTACAGTCAATAATGAATTATTAATAATCGATTATTTCAATATTGCCATTTATTTTACTCTGGGATTCAACAAATGGCAGCAGTGCTCCAGTTTTCCAGTCATTAAGAGTGGACTGACCTGAGCTGGACGCCTCTGTGTCGGCGTCTACACTTGTTTTCTCCAGCTCAGCAACTCTGATGCGTTTCCGGTGGGCAGATGGTTTACCTCCACCAGAAACACTCTGAAAAGCATCATCTGCTTTCCGCTTCACTCCTCTTCCTCCTAATGTGGATGACAACACAATGAACAATACACTCCTAATCTTAAGAATCATTTATTTTTTATGCCAGTAATGAAGCTTTTTCACGTTTGTTTTCAACTCTGAAAACTGGACTGACACAGTTTCAATTTACTACAACTTCTATGTTAAGCTGCTTTGACACAATCTACATTGTAGAAAATAGTTTGGACTGTGGGGGAACCCATGCCAACATGGGGAGAACATGCAAACTCCACACAGAAACACCAACTGACCCAGCCGAGGTTCAAACCAGCGACCTTCTATCTGTGAGGAGAACATGCTACCCACAGCACCACCGTGTCGCCCTATTTGAATGATTTTTTGGCACAAATAAAAGTGGATAATTTTCACACATACCGTGTATTTCTGCCATTGCTTTAGCAGCTAACTGATTAAAATACTTTGCAGCTTGCCTCTGTATTATGAATTTTAAGTGATGAAACTGTAGAAAATTGTGATTCTGTAACGGGAGACTGACCTGAGCTGCTGTTCTCATCGCTGGACGTCTCAGCAGCTCTGATGCGTTTCCGCAGTGCATAAGGTTTACCTTCACCTAAAACACTGTGAAAATCATCATCCGCTTTCCTCTTCACTCCTCTTCCTCCTGATGTGGATTACAGTCAATAATGAATTATTAATAATCGATTATTTCATTAATTGGCATTTATTTTACTCTGGGATTTAACGAATGGCAGCAGTGCTCCAGTTTTCCAGTATTTCTCCAGTCATAAAGAGTGGACTGACCTGAGCTGGACGCCTCTGTGTCGGCGTCCACTCTTGTGTTCTCCAGCTCAGCAACTTTGATGCGTTTGCGCAGTGCATAAGGTTTACCTTCACCTAAAACACTGTGAAAATCATCATCCGCTTTCCGCTTCACTCCTCTTCCTCCTAATGTGGATGACAACACAATGAACAATACACTCTTCAGAATATAAAGATTGAGAAAATCCCCTTTAAAGTGCCCGAATTAAGTTCAAATCAACATCTGAGTTCTGACATGTTTACAGTAGAAAGTGTTCAACTTGATGGAGCATGATCATAATATAATATTGTATTGATTTTGGCCATAATAGATAAATCAATCACTTTGATCCAGACACTGTATTGTTGCCTAGTGGCCAAAATCTCCGCATGCTCACTGGATTTAGCAGCTAACTGAGTGAAACACTTTGCACCCTGCTTCATGTTTCAGAATCTTCAGTGGTGATAAATGTATGGTGCTGAAGCTGTACAAGTTTTGATGGAGACACACCTGAGCTGGTTTTCTCTTGATAGCTGCTCATCTCTGTGTCTCTTGTGTTCTCCAGCTCTGCAACTCTGATGCGTTTCCGCAGAGCGTATGGTTTGCCTTCACCTAAAATACTGTGAAAATCATCCTCCGCTTTCCTCTTCACTCCTCTTCCTCCTACTGTGGATTAAAACACAACGAACAATAAACTCTAAATCTCAATCTTGATTTTTATTGTCAATATTTCATTAAAAAATCCTAACATTGAGAAAAAATCCCCTTTTAAATAGTCAAATGAAGTTCTTAGCGGTGCAGATTATAAATATCAAACACTCAGATTTACAGCAGCAAGTTTGTAAATAATTTCATGCTTCTGTCATATTTCAGGCCCGTAGCCAGAGTGTGGGGGGAGGGGATAGTACAGAATTTGTCCTATACATAACCTCATTTGTCCTATTTTGGCTCCTACACCATCATAAATTGTGAAAATAACCTGTTGAAAAAAGCCGAATCATCTGTTGACGTCACATCAGTGTGACTTCAGCTAATCAGTATGCAAACTAATATTTTTCATGAGTCAAACATCCTCATCCAGCAAGACAACATACAATATGACAAAAGTGAAGTCATCTTTCACTACAAGTAGCCCAACGTTTATTCTGAATCTTGGACCTTATTCTTGAAGAAGAAAAAAAACACTATGAAGGTTTTGAAGCCAAAAGCGGCCCATGTTCAAGGTAATATTAATACTAATTGGGCTATTTTTGTTATCCATAAACCTTCAAAAAGTGAAGCTCTGCATTATTAATATTATTATGTTTTAGAAGGATGAATTCTGACTGAGGAAAGTTCAATGTGCTTGCCAGTTTATTTTCTCATTAAATGACAAAAGACCACAATTTTTTTCATTTAAAACTTTAACTCTTTTTTTTAAATTATATATGATATCCTCTTAAGGGCCAAGATGATTTTTACATGCATTTTTTTATTTCTATTTGCTATTTGGGCTTATTGGAACCTAAGTAGAATAAAAATCTAAGTATCATCTTTTGATATGATGTACTTTTAGAGAAACATGGTGTCCATATATGTGGACTCGTGGTCTGAATTTACATAAAACCCTTTCCTGAATGTTTTTGAATGCATATATAACATAGCAACATGACTACCAGAGGGTAAAAACAAATTTTTCCCCCATTTCTGAAAGTTCAGAATAGGGTTTGGGACATTTCATATGCTGAAAACAGTTGCAGGATGACAATGTATGCCTGTAAGAAAATATAAAACATTCAAAGTATTTTAAATAGCCACTTAAGAGCTTAAATGTGCCGTCCACATATGTGGACACTCCAGCCCCAGGAGGTTATAATAATTTGTATTTTTAAAATAAGTTTTTTTTCATATTTCTTAATTCTTTATATTTAGCAAACAGTTTTTTTTTGGTATCTTAAAGTGCTATTATGATGACCATCCATCAAGCTAATCCAGCTAAAAGCAGTGCTTAAAATGTCACTAAAATGCAGTATTATAATATCATTATTAAGAGAAACATAAGGCGAATAAATACAAAAAGGTCCACATTTTTTTTTAGAAAAAGAAGCCCTATTTCCCCCCAGGCTGGCTACACGCCTGTATATCATTATATATTCGTTAGGAAGAGTTTGACTCTGACTCAAGTAAGAGTTAGTAGGTTATCTGCATTTTACTCTGGTGTTTATTGTATTAAATAGACTGATGTTGTTCACTAAAACACTGAATCTGCATTTATATTCACTATGCTCTGAAAACACCTCTGTGTACCGTCAGGTTATCGAGTTATGATCGCCATATTTCGGCTAAACAGCAGCGCCGGGATAACAGACACCTGAACGTACACACAAATGGGTTAAAGCTACTGTCAGACGGGCTTACGGCAGTGTATGATTGTATTTATTAATCCAAAATAAGTACACAAGTTATTTTACAGTGTAAAAGTAGAGTTTTAGTATCAAAAATTGACATATAAAACAGGCAAATACGAAACACATGTGTTCTTAGTGTCTGGACTTACCCGTCAAAGTCTTACAACTTTCCATTTCCGCTAGAATCTCGAAAGGTCTTGTAGACATCTTCTGAAATCGCTCAACTGTTTTGCTCGATGTGTTTATCGACCGAGACTCGGAACAACTTTTACAATCAACCTTCATTTCTTGTTCCAGCAGATTACTGAAGCTGAGTTTGCGCGCGCCTGCAGACCCTCTACAACCGTTAGAACGCGTTCTGCTGTTGCCAAGCAACGAGTCGTCTTTCGCGAGGGTCTGTGACCTTTACCCTATAAAGCAGCGCGTATTATCTTTAATACACAAGTTTATAAGATCTGTATATTATAAACCTGAGCATTCGTTTGATTGAAAGCCTGCTGTATATACTTTGATACGTGTATTTTGCCCTCTTGTGGATTTTAATGACACTGCAGGCAGTGGAAGAGCTTTTTTGACCTTTCCAAAATGTCCGCGCTCATTGAGTTGCTCGCATGCATTTTGGCTGGAAACTGTTCGCTAAATTCAAGATGTTATAGTAAGAATACAACTGTAAATGTTACTAATTGTATTAAATAAAGGTTTTCTTGATTGAAACTAAGCATAATTACTTAATAATTCATTCTTTATGTTACAAATAAATTATGTTGAAAATGCAGATTTGACCCAACAGGTGTAAAAGGTGCATTATTCAATCCCGAACAGTCATGTCAGATTCGTGTAATGTCATCTATACAATCCATACCTACTACAATGCAAACACAGAACATTTGAATGATTAAATGAATCTAATTAGTGACATTAAATGGCATCTTAAAATAGATTATGGGTATTTTTACAATAATTCCTAACCGGTGAACTATCAACAATGTCTGTGTATTTTTAGGTGTCAAAAACAAAAGAGGGGGGAAAAATAGAAAAAAAGTGTCGTTAAAATGTCATAAACATAATAATAGTCGGCAATTAAAGTGCCATAGCGCAGTTAAGGGAAGATGAGGAGGAGGAATGGACCCCTCGGGCCATGCATGTTTGTTCATGCACCACGAGTTTTATCTTCTCCCTTTAAGTAATCGATACAGAACTCCTATTAGTAAAACAAATCAGTTTAAACTTTCATTCATCCCCTCAGCTGTAACGTTTTTGAATTTAGGGTAGAATTTTGTATTGTATTATGTGCTTTGAGTATTATGTGTGACATGCGTGTATGCTGCAACCAAATCGCCTTCGGGAAATGTATAAAGACTACTTGACTGACTGATGATGATGGACATTCAGACAGCAGTAACGTCACCCCTCAACTGCAAAACGTTTCTCTACAGACAGTGATAACCCAGATGAGAAATTCTACAACAGAAATCAGCTAAAGCTAATGAGTCCCTGTCATCTGAGTCGCTTTGCTGATCTTTAAACTCCCGCTTTAATCAGCTGTGGTTTTCTTTCTGTCCAATGACAGTGCGCGTTTCATACAAGCGAAAGAGGGTTTAGCTCAACTTGAAGTGAAAGTTGATTTTGGTGCTTGACTGGTTGCAATTTGTTGATTGAATGAACAGCAGGCAGCAAAAGAAAAGAAAAGCAAGTGGCAAATAGAGAGAAAAGCATGTCAAACATACTTGACCGTTGTGATGGTACGAGACATTCTATAGCAGTTCCCCTGCTATTAAAAGGTCAGGGCACTATAAATAAAGACATTTTGCACCACACTGCTAATACGATTTTTGCCATACGCTTATTTCACGCAGTCACCATTTTGAAGAACCAAAGCGAGGCTGCAGTGGGAAGAAACCCAGAAGTATAAGACCAGAACTGTAAACATTGCATTGACAACACAAACCTCAAGCTGTTGCTGATATTTCAAAATGCAGAAATAGTGTGTAAACATCACTTTAATATCATTCAGTGAGTTTAATGTAACCCATTAAAAGCAGATTAGGCATCAAACAACATCACAGTCTCTTTAAGAGTAACACACTCAAGACCTCCTAGACTTCAGTTCATGGCAGCAGGTAAACACTGTGGGGGCTTGCCTGCTTCAGCCTATGTAACCCGGTGAGTTGACAGGTGGGCAAATCGAAGCTGGTTTTTAATAAAACAAATATAATCTGCATATAATAAATAATATTGGTAAAGATATTTGCGAATTGCTGCACATCCTGTGTGTATTAAGCAATGTTTAAGCAATACGCACAACTGACTCGCTCTGCGCTGGACTTTAGACCTCCTCTCAGCTGGTCTATTGAACAGTTTAGTTCCTCAAAATAGCAAAGTGCCAACAATGCGCCTCAGCACACCTCCTTTTTTAGAGCAGTACGCAAATGTATTTGCTATTTAAACAGCGTGCTGCAAAACGTCAAAATGTCCAGCTGAAACTAGCAAACAACAGTTGCATCACACCTTAAACCGGGTGTATGACAGGGCCCAGACACACGAACACTGAAGCGTGAAGCAGCCACGAAGATCATTCGAGTCATCAAGTGGATCCCTCATCTGTGTTTGCACTCAGTAAACAGCGGTGGGTGAACTGATGACCTTCACGGCCAGTCATTTCTGTTTTATTAACTCTAGTTTGATAAATGGCATCTAAAATGTGTTTGGGAAAGGTTAGCTAACTAGTGGCATTTTCCTTAACTTAGCTGAAAATGAGCTCTGACATCCCTTTTTATGTTCACTGTTCATTCAGAACGGACCTTTGGGTCACTCAGAAGGCAGTGAAATGATAAATTTGTGTCACGTTCTCTTCCCTGATAAGATATACAGCCAAGTGCACAACGTTCCTAGTAACTCCAAGCAATACTTCTGGATTTCTTCCCATTTTCTTCCTATTCGATTTCACTTTTAAAAATGCCGGTCGCGTCAAATCACTCTACTCTTGCAGATTTTGAGATTAGGGAGCAATAAGAAAATTGTGTCTGAAACACTGCCTGAGTGATCCTACAGCTATGTTTTTGGGGGCTGATGCTCCTGGTAGGGTTTGCCATGGCAAAAACGTTTTAGGTGACAGGTCAGGCTACAGGTATGTGCCAAAAAAATTGGAATAATTTGTTTTAAAAAGTTTAACTTATGTGTTATTAGTTCACAACACACAAAATGAAGTATTTCAATCCTTTGTTTCAATTTAAATGATTATGGATAAACATGAAAAAACTCAAATCCAGTATTTCACAAAATTAGCATATTTCATTTGACCAATAAAACAGTTCTTAAACACACGCTGGCCTTCTGAAAAATGTGTTAATGTACTGTATTATGTCCTCAATATGGAGGCGATCGGCCTTCGACAAAGTTGAGGTACTATTGTAGCCCAAGTTGCTTTGATATCGGCCTTTAGCTCGTCTGCATTTCGGGGTCTGTTCCCTCACCTTCTTCTGTCATGTTCAAGGTCCCGAAAGGTAAATAAGAATATCTGTAAATTAGTGCATGTGACATCAACAGTTCAACAGTAATACATGTGATTCACAACCTGTAATCAAAACTGCACACCTGAAGTAATTCTGACCTACGCTGTTAATGCTGTAGAGGGGACTCTTTCCTCTTTTGTCTGCACCACAGATGAACAATCGGTCTTCGATCTCTGCTAACATTACTGCACAACAGAAATGACGTTGTAATTAAAGAAATCTGATCTGAAATTCCTCTTCGAAATTATTATGACCTGTTAGCTACTGTCTTTGCGTAGGGCACCAGAGTCTGTGCCTGCTTCCCCAAAGAAAGTAACCTTTAGTCTCGATTTAGGGGAAGCTTTCTTTTGACGTTGCCACTGCTGCATGCCTCTGTGTAGTTAACACAATATATTAGTGCAAACAGTTTTAATAAAGTTCAAGCAGTTTTCAGTCAATTAATTTTACGTATTTGTGAGGCTTACAGCTGCTTAAAGGTTTAGTTCACCCAAAAACTGAAATTCTGTCATTAATTATCTACAAATGAAGATATTTAGCATTTAATCCAAGAGCTTTCTAATCCTCCCATAGATAAATTGTTGAATAAAGTTATTTTTGTTTAGCTTCATATAATTATAATTGAACAACTTAAGTCACATGAACTTATTTTGACTATTGTGGCGAGTCAGAGGAAAAACACATACACAAAGCGTTGGTGTTACAAACAGGTCTCCGGAGGGTGATTTATTTATATAGTGAAGTACGTGAAATGAGATGAATATGGTGCTCTTCAGTGGATAGGTGCTCTGGTGCTCCAGGGAGAATGTGAGGTTGAGTGAGAGTTCTGGTGAAGGATCGGTCAACTGCTGGAGTCCGCTAGAGAGGAGAGACAGAGAGACACAGACATTAGCACAGGGAGTCATTAGCTGCGTTTCCACTATCGCGCCTAAAGCGAGCGAGCCAAGACCAGTCGCGTTTCCACTGTCATTTCCGGGGCCTAATCGGGCCAAAGCGGGGCTTTCTTGGGGCCAGCGGCCGGCCTTATTAGGCCCGCCAAATACCTTGGGCCAAGGAGGGCCAGCTGGGGCTTCGGGCGGAGTGAAAGGAGAGGCGGGCAGTTTTCTGGTTGCACATGAGCACATGCGCCAAACAAATAAAGAAATAAGGGAAAGAAAACATCTAGCCCTATAGTCTGGGGTCTTTTTGCGTATGATCACCCTTATGTTTCCCTTTTAAATGTAAGGCTGCTGCATAAAATAATAAAGTAGTTTAAATTTATAGTGACGTTCTTTGCTGCGTTCTCCTTTATGTTTCAATAACGCATAATAATCTTTACACCATATTAAAGACACAGCAGACAGTAAAGGTTTTCCAGAGTTTTTGTCAAGGGTAAAATGTTTGTTTGTGCGCGTTTAAATGCCTGTATGTGTGTGTGAGACCGGGCAAGAGCGCTCCTTCACAGCTCTGTTATGCCGCGAGCGGCTTTTTTCTGTATTTATTTTGGAGATAATACACAATATAAATACAACAGAAAGACATAAAACTTAACAAATTACATGCCCACTTTCATAGACTTTAAACAATATAGTGTCATATCTAGATAAAATAGCCTAAGCTATATTGAAATATAATTTAAAGAATTACAAATATCGGATATATATATATATATATATATATATATATATATATATATATATATATATATATATATATATATATATATATAAATCGTATTAAATAAATAAACCAATTTAAAATAAACAAAAGCTAGCTATATGTAGGTAGCCTATATACAATACATAAATCAAACCGTTTTAAAGCCACTTTTATCCTAACTTTCATTTTACAAAGACCTGTCTGAAAAAAAAGATTTTCGATATTTTCTAAAAACAATTAACACCGGAGAAGGTTTGAAATGTTATTTATAAAGTATTTGGTTGCGATGATATTAATCAAATCGCGCAAACAGAGCATCATTTGGGTGAGTGAAAGCAGAATCTTTCCTACCTTTTTTTCTGTCACTCAGTCCTGCGCAGCGCTCGCTGCTTTAAACGCATCGGGGGAAAGTCCAAACACAAAATGTGTTCTTTATCCTCAAACAACTGTTTATGTTTTTATATGATGTGGTTAAATTTATAAATGAAACTTTAAATGAAGAGCTTTAGTGAATAGCTGCCGAGCGCAACAAATATGGCTATATTTTATTAGGCTACTCGCTCTTGTGCCGGAAACACTTAACACGATGTCTATCAAAACGAGGATGTTATAAAATACATGCCATATCGAGTTATAAACGAGAATTTCTGTGGCTTTATATTATGGATGTGTGCGCTCTCTGTGTTGGGTCCCTCCGTTAGTGGCGAGAGCACTCGATGCACAATGCCAACAGTCGGTCGGCGACTAAAATGTAATGAATGGAAATACACAGGTCTGTGCGTATAGACATTTCATGTAATGCTGTACAGTAACGTGTCATTTGTTTGTTTCGGTTGTCTTCATTTTAATGGTTTCGTTTCGTGATGATTCTATGGTGTGCTTTATCTGCCTGTCCTGATTCCCACTGAAGTGGGCGGGTTGTGTGACGTTTGATTCGGGGACGTTCTGTGGGCGGTGTTTGCGTGACGCGCTATGAGTGAAGAAGATTTTATTCTCTCTGTATGAAGTATTTTCTAAGTGTAAAGCAGTTAATTTTCTCTTCACAAAATGTATGTAGTGTTTGCAGCAAACATGCCAGCCTGTGTTAAAAATACAGTGATATGTCTGTGTAAGATGAGTATGCCTGCACAGGAGCAACACTAGGAGAAGGCTGAGTGACTGATTGTGTAGAATAACTGAATATGTAAAGCACTGATTATTTATGTTAAATACTTGTATGAAGCTATATGTGTCAGAAGTTAGAATGAGTAACATATTATCAAGTTATTATCCTATCATAACAATGTATGTAAACACTTAGTTCCTTTGCATAAGTTGCATCTATACTTTGCTGACATAGACCTGTAACATCTCTGTTGACATGAGCTAGTGGGCTGAGAGCCAAGAATAGCAGGACCCCTTAGACTAGAAAACCTATTCAAAAATGGTCAAAAGTTAAAAAGAGACACATAGGGGTGTGTCAAAAACATAAATAAAGGAGAAGGAGCAGGAGAGACTTTGGAAGGTGTCCAGGAGAGACTTCAGAATGCTCTGGGGTCTGCTCTGCTCTTTCTCGGCTTTATTATGGAGAATAAAGTCTATTTTCTGATATTCAAAACCTCTGGTCTGATAATTTGTAATTGATGAGAAGTCAATATTTACGACAAATGGCGCCCGCACGTGCGGCTGGAAAGAGATAGACGGGTGACACTGGACATGCTGAGGCTTGGAGGAAAAACACAAATATGTGGCCACGATTAAAAACGGTAAGCAATTTTCGCTTATACGTTTGTGTTTTTTCTACCAAGGACCTGCTTGTAACGGTAAAAAGTCACTTGAACTGTTTCTCCAGCTATAAAGAACTACAAGTAAAACTAAAAAAGTAAAAGTAAAGATATAAAAGGAAAACAAAGGGGTTTTGAATACCAGAAGAAAATAACAATTTGCATGCAAATGATCTGTGTTTTCCTAAGAGGGCCTTGACGGATAGGATAAACGTTAACTAGTAACTGTTACTCATGTTTGGGAAATTTTTTAATGATGAAGATTATGCCTAGAGCATTTTTAAGTTTTAAAAGGAAGTTCTTAAAGTGTGGTGACAGTTAAGAGATTAAAGCAGATTAATAAAGTAGAGAGAAGCGCGCAAAGACCTCGGAGTACCCGTTCTGTTTTAATAATGATAAATATTATTATTCAGGAGGCTGGGGGAAAAAAGGCAAGAATCCTGTGAAATGCTATTTTTACTGAAGAACAGTAAAGACGGGAGCAGAAGTAACAGGTCACTCAAGAGGAGTGTAGTGGAGAATTCTGTGGTTATAGCTCTAAGGTTAGAGGCTGCTCGGACAGGTCACTCAAGAGGAGTGAGGTGTATTTATGTAATTGTAAGTATTTGTGTATTTGTCTGTGTTGCTGGGGTGCTTAGAAGCTATCACCTTTGATCTAGAGCAGGGGTCGGCAACCCAAAATGTTGAAAGAGCCATATTGGACCAAAAAAAACAAAAACAAATATGTCTGGAGCCGCAAAAAATTAAAAGCCTTATATAAGCCTTATAATGATGGCAACACATGCTGTATGTATTTATATTAGCTATATTAGCCTACTATAAAAATGACTTCGTTGGCTACAAATACATACTGAGCCTTCATGATTAAATGTTCATTTCCCTGCAGTGCATCCTGTAGAGAATGACGCGCCACGTGACTACTCTGTTGTACAATGCCGTCTCAAGTTTAACTTAATTACAGTATATTAATGAATTATGTTTAATGTTCAAGTTTAACTTCATTACAATATTAATGAATTGTTTAATGATCATGTTTAACTTCATTACAATATAAATGCATTATGATTAATTATCAAGTTTAACTTCATTACAATATTAATGAATTATGTTTAATGTTCAAGTTTAACTTCATTACAATATTAATGAATTATGTTTAATGTTCAAGTTTAACTTCATTACAATATTAATGAATTATGTTTAATGTTCAAGTTTAACTTCATTACAATATTAATAAATTATGTTTAATGTTCAAGTTTAACTTCATTACAATATTAATGAATTATGTTTAATGTTCAAGTTTAACTTCATTACAATATTAATGAATTATGTTTAATGTTCAAGTTTAACTTCATTACAATATTATTGCATTATGTTTTGCTTTTAAGAAATTAAAGAAATGCAATAAAGAAATAAAGAAAAAAAATTAAATTTTTTAATGTTTTTTTTTTATTTTGAGGATTCCAAAAAACAACATCAAAATTAACGTGCACAACGTGCCCCTTATCTGGGCAACAAACAGTGCAATAAAACGCAGTCTGCCATTTCCATTTCAAGATCAGCTCGAGTCATTCCTGGGAATGTGCTCAACCAACACAATCTCACGGCAATTCGTAACTTTTTCATTTAGTGGCTAATTCGTATGAATTCGTACGATCTAATTCGTACAATTTAGCACGATTTGCTTTTCCCCCAATGACGGTTGGGGTTAGGGGTTTGCATATCAACGATCGCACCTTGTAAATAATCACCGTTGAGTGAGTGATCGGGATGGGCTTCTTAGAATTCTCTCAGGGAGGGAAAATGAGAAAGCGTGCCCCGCTGTACCTCTTTGGCAAAGACAGCTTGCACTCCATGGCTCATCACACAGCCGCCGGTTTGTTTACAACAGCTACCTGCCTGGCATCCCGCCCTGCTGATAGAAACGTGTGTCGCAGGCTATGACGCAAATCTTCGTTGACAGAAATGTTGAAATTAAATATTCTACACACTTTTACAGCATCGGAAAACGTTAAGATTGTTTGTCCTCCTATAGAAACCATATTAAAACAAAAAATATATTTTCCTCCCTCATCGTTTTCCATTTTCAAACATTTTTTGAAAAAGTTCCAGGGAGCCACTAGGGCAGCGCTAAAGAGCCGCATGCGGCTCTAGAGCCGCGGGTTGCCGACCCCTGATCTAGAGAGACTAGAATAGAGGTGAGGTTCAGGTTACACAGTGTAAGAGATGAGGTTAGGACGAGTGAGAAGTATGATTGTGTTTAGAAGTATGTTTGCAATAAGAGTGAGTTTAAAAGAATTATCGTTTTATATTATAATATAAAAGAAGGACTGCATATGTTGTGTGATTTTATGAACAATAAGATAGAGAGTGATGCAGTTGAGGGAAGAGATTGTGATACAGAGGAGGTTTAAGCCTCATAAAATTAATTGAGATCATATTGCATTTGAAAGACAAAGACTAAAAAACAAGAATATACGAGTTAAACATTTTTCTGAATAATCTCTGTGTGTTTGAAGTGTTTTTAAGTATGAACTATGGGCAGAGAGGGGACTGAAATTCCTGACATGTCGACAGTCTGGAAGAAGGTCTGCTTCAGGAGTGGTAAGAATCTGTCTATTTTAAGAACAAAAGTTTCACAGGACAGATAGAAGCTAAAGAGTAAAGATATATTATAAGGTATTAAATAAATAGAAATATAAAGTAATGTAATAAGATAAATGAAATAAGAAAATATACATGATAGAATAAGATTTAATAAATAAAAAGTGTTAATAAAAATGCAACTAGAAGCTATACTAATAAATATTAAGAAATAAAAAAATTGAAGCATGGAAATAATTACATATGGAGATTAATAGTTATATTGATCAGGAAATAAATTTACTAAATCAGTAAAAAAAAAGATAAGTTAATAATTTGAGTAAATAAAGAATTAGAAGAAAAAACTTTAATGAATATTGATTAATTGAAGAGTTAATGATCAAATGTTTAAGGAAAATAAGCTTAAAAAAATGAATTAGGAAAATCTAAGAGACAAAAATGCTAATTTTTGAAAAGGAAAAGAAGCATAGGAAAATGGAGAAAAAAGAAGTCCAAACATTGTTTAATAGAATTAAAAGAGAAGATGTTTAAAAATATATATTATAAAGTAATATAAGATAAAAATTAGAAAAAACAGCAACATTTTGAAGAAAACAAGATTTGGCTTTAAAAGATAAAATTATGTTTAAGTGCAATAAAAAATTGTTGTGGAGTAAGTTGACTGTTGTCATCTGTTTTAAAGTCAGCTACAGGCTGTCATCTGAGCCAACAGCTATTTGTAGTAAAAGCAGTGAGTCAGATGTAAAGCATAGACACTGAGGAGAAATGAAAGAACATAATAGTGAGTTCAAAAATTATATAGTTAATATTTTATGTACTTAAAAGGTAATTGAGAATTAAAAATTGCATTTCAGATAGGAAAAATGCTTAAAGTAAACAAACATGGGGAGTTAAAATAGTACTATGAACTTGAAGCTATTGCAGTAAGGATTTTGAACAGGTATATTAGACATTAGGCCACCATATAGTACTGTTGAATTAAAACAGGTATGGAAATGTTAGAGACATTAAAATAGTGTAAGATGTAATGTAACTAGTGAGGAAACACTAGAATAAGATTAGGAAAAATAAGTGAAGCACAATCTGAAGCCAAAGAAATTAATTATAAGAACATTTAACAAATAGAAAATTAAGCATATTTACATATGATAAAAATGATTGAGAAATTAAATAAGAAAATAAGTTGTTAAACTACAAAAGGAGTCTTTATTTGATAATTGAAAAAATGGAAAAAAAAAATATATATATATATATATTTTATTAATTCATGAGCTAAATTCTATATATATTAATTAAGAGGACATAGGGATGAACTTTGGGGGACTGTAGTCTTGTACCTACCAGACATCTCTGAGTACACTGGCAAATGGAAAGGTGTTTGAAAAACACAATGAGCAAAATGGCTGTTGACACTTGTGACATGCTACAGCAGTGATGCAGGCACTGCATACTCAGGATTTACTGAGGACTGAAAAAGCTACATTTTAAGATGAAACTTTAAATGTGTATTGTTAAATAATATAGTATGATGAATGTTAAATAATTTAGGTTTAAGTTTCAATTGGTTTAATCATAAAGTTCCTTAAACATAGAATGATAAATTACAATGCAGCAGACTAACTAAAGAAAAAGAAAAAGCTTTTGATAAGGCAATAATATCTAAGCATAATATTATTGTGAATGACCTAAATCAAGATTGGATATTGAAAACTGGAAAAATTCAAATCTAGAAAAATTATTTATAGTTAAAGAGAAGATTGAAACAACAATTTTAATGAATTCATAGGACATGATAAGGTCAAAAAGTAACAGTTCTAAATTACTATAAGAAAAATTGAAAGAGAAAAGTGTTTAAGAAAAAGATATTGTTTCACATGAAAACATATGTGAAAAATAATTTGAAAAAAAATATTAAGGAATAATAGTTAAACAGAGCAAAGAGAAATTTACAAAACATACAGTAAGTTTTAGTCGGCTGATAAAAAAGTGCATCAAAACTGTATGAACAACTAGTTTAATGAGAATGCCTTAAGAAATAAATGTTAGCCAAAAGACAGTACCATAAATTAGGACGAAAAAGGAATTAATATATAGCTCTGAAAATTGATTAGTAAAAGAAAGAAGTGTCAAATTCCAACTAAATGATTGTCATTACAGGACTGAGATGCAGATAAAATCAGCCAGCATAGTCAGGGTTAAAATTAAATCAGATGTAGATTTGCCCATAAAGAAAACCACTAAATGCTGAAATAGGTATTAAACACTATTGAAAAGTTTGTGTAAAAATAGGAGCACTAATAGAAACATCTAGATAATGTAATATGCAATCTGTCCTAGACATTTCTATTTAAATTTAAAGTAGTAATAAATTATAAGTAACTAATAATATTTAATTGAAGTTAATTTGATAGTTAAAATAAATGGTTAATTAAGACAGATAAAAGAGGCTTAATGTTTAGGTTATGATTTAAGAAAATCAATAAGAAAAGATTTTCCAGCTGAAGTTAATATTGTATGTAAAGATATGTTCTTTTGGATGGTAAATATTTCAAGTGGTTTGGTTTCTATTGAGTTTATTTTAGGTAACTACCAGAGGAGGGTAGAAACTTGTTTGTACTTGTGTAGCTTGGTGAATAGCATATACTGTATACACCAGAATGCATAAAGGGTTATAATAAGGGAGAAGATCATAGTATGGACACTGTCACAATATGTGGATGATTGAATTATCTACAGCTTCACAGAGCTCTAGTTCAATTAAAAGACTTGAGTGGAGACCATTGCTCCAAACAGTGAGATGATGACTGTTTTTGGTGTTGACTAGATAGAGAATTATTCTGTAAACAAGCACTGTTAAGAAACTATGATGAGTAGATGATTGGAGTAATACTAGAAGCAAATTATGAAGCAGGAACAGTTATTACATCTGTGACAAGAGAAGTATTTCCTAAATTTCGAAATGCCTTCAGAAATAAGTTCATAATGGGTTTGCATTCATGAAGTTAATGAATGATCAATAAATAAAAACATCTAAAGAAGTATGAAAAATTATGAATAAAGCAACAGAGAGAATAATTGTATTATGCTCAATTACCAGAAATGGCTGAAAGAGATGAAGATGATCCATCAAGACCAACGCTCAATGAAATATTTGAAAATAATAAACTTAATGGGATTAATGTGTTAACAAGTGCATTGGTGAGTGATGGCATGGAAACTGACAGAAACAAGCATCTAACACCGCATCGCATGAACTGCTATTGGGTCGACCCTTGAAAGAAACCTTGCAAGAAACCGCATGACCCTTGCAAGAAACCACATGAAACTTTGCATAAAACCTGGCATATAATCTCACATATAACCATGCACATAACCTCTTGGAATGGTTTGCAAAGATGTCTAATATAGTAGGGACTTTTATGAAGAAACAAATAATTGCCATGTGCAAAGTGATATCTGTGCAGGAAACCAGAAAGGAGCCATGTGAGAGAGCAGAGATATAAGGTCCAATTGGTCCAGCTGATCGAGTCTATCTGTGGATGCTCTGGAGAGCTCAGGAGGAAAGGACCATATCTGGATGAGGGCAAATCCAACAGCTGCCAAAGGGGATGCCATTGATGAGTTACCAATGCCTCAAAGGAGCGAAAGGGAACAACTCCAGCAAAGGAAAGCTGACTGGAAACAGAGGAGCCTGAATATTCCAAAGCTCTTAACTACTAAGTGCCACGTGTGGAAGCAAGAGTTTATCAGAGCAAAGAAAAGAGTGATTCTGATAATGTGCCTGAATACCACATACAGAAGTGTCACAAATCAAGGGATGATGAATGCACAACTGCAGATTCCAGAACTCAGACTCTCAACCACACATCTCCATTAACATCTATTAAAGTCAAGTGAAGATGCTGATAGCTCAGAAGAAGAGAAACAAGGATGAGGAAAGATCAAGATCAACATTTGATGCTTTTTACATTTGCATATTGATTTTGTTTGCATATTGCTTTCATGGTACCTATATATAATATCACTTCAGTATATTCTACATGAGTGTGAAAACTAGCAGCTAGCACTGAACCAACTGAATACTTATGCTTAAAACATTGTTGTCTTTGATGTGTTAAGAGAAAAAGAGAGTACAGTCTTTTACTTCCTTCAAATCAAAAAAGAAAGGGGAGATGTTTGGCTGGACTTCTGTCAAAGTACAGTGGCATAATCTAGTCAATTGATAACAGCTATGTGGCTAATATCAGTCACTAGATAGAGGTAATTAAGAGAACTGGATTATGAAATTGCACTTTGGGGTTAAAAGACAATAATATTAAGACTAAAGTCTTAAGAGGAGGGATTGAAGAAGATTTTATTCTCTCTGTATGAAGTATTTTCTAAGTGTAAAGCAGTTAATTTTCTCTTCACAAAATGTATGTAGTGTTTGCAGCAAACATGCCAGCCTGTGTTAAAAATACAGTGATATGTCTGTGTAAGATGAGTATGCCTGCACAGGAGCAACACAGAGACTTCAGAATGCTCTGGGGTCTGCTCTGCTCTTTCTCGGCTTTATTATGGAGAATAAAGTCTATTTTCTGATATTCAAAACCTCTGGTCTGATAATTTGTAATTGATGAGAAGTCAATTTTTACGACATGAGCTACTAGCCCGACAGTGGAAACGCGACATGATTTCGGTCTAATTTCTCAACCTCCCGGGCTATTGGCCCGGCCCGGCCCGATTAAAGCCCTGGCTCGCACTGGCCCGATAGTGGAAATGCGGCTATTGAGTGAAATGAAGCTCGTCTTCCTTGTGTTTGGGGATGGCTTATACGAGTGTCTGCTGATGAGCTCCAGCTGGGATCGATCCGTGCTGATTAAGTGACAGCTGGGGTGAATCCGGGACCAAGGCGACGTGGCATCAGCATACTCGCCACTAGGATTGGGTACCGAAACCTGCTAGGTAACCGATACGTACCATTATTAAATCAGCGTATGAATTTCAGTGCCTAATTTTGGTGCTGCAGCAAGGACGTTACGCCTGTTTCACACCACAAGCGAAAGTAGCGCATGAGCAGCGCGTATGGAGAGCAGAAGCAGCACACAGCCGTTTGCCTTTCACACCAGCTGCGTCTGCAGCGCGCAGCTCTCCGGCAGCTGCTGCAGAGATCAATCTATCTCTATGTCTATTCTATCTAGTTATGAACAGCTCTCGGGTGGAATAACTTGAGTGAACATAAAACAAAACTTTCTTCCTCAGTTTCAGCAGCACAGCACAGCACACAGCGAGCTCACATCATCCAGCATGCGTGTCGAACTACACTACCCACAATACACTTCGCTATGGACTACAACTCCCATAAATAGCTAGTCTTAAACCGCCCACTCCCCTCTCCTGCAACACTAGCGTGCAACTTAAGCAAAACTGATACTA
Source organism: Danio rerio (assembly GCF_052040795.2). Lineage (NCBI taxonomy): Eukaryota > Metazoa > Chordata > Actinopteri > Cypriniformes > Danionidae > Danio > Danio rerio. The sequence continues at coordinate 41,740,481 of NC_141036.1, read as the reverse complement.
AAATTGTTTTACATTTGGTTTTGTAGTTCGGGCCTAAATAAATGTTTGTTGCAGTTTTTTATCGTTTTAAGTACATTTGAATGACTATATATAAATCAGTTGATATTTTTAACGCATTTATTGAGTAAAATTTTTACTGTCATTCAATGTGTTTAGGTCATTATTAATGCACGAAATAAACAATAAAAAATAGCACTTATTATTACTCCAGAATAATTATTTTTTAGGAAACAGTGTAAACACTTTCAGAAACATTATTGTAAATGAATGGGAGGGCAAAATAAATCGACTTCAGCTGTAGGCCTGTTAAAGTTTACAGGTGCAGCAATGTGCCTTGATGTACTTGAATGCTAGAAATGTGTTCTCCAACACCCGTATAACGTTACTTGTCAAATAAATAAACAAGGAAGATTATTTTGAGTTTAAGTTATTTAATTATCTTGTTTATGAAGACTGCAGAGTGATGCATGAACAAAAATGACTATGAATAATGTTAAGTATTTTGTGATATATATGTTAAAATGTGCTCCTAAAAGTACGTGGCCCCTGCCCGCCCCCACAGGTTAATAGTAAGCTAATGTAATTTCATAATGCAAATCTTAAATTCATGCTAACCAACAAATGATCAAAGGAAATGTATTAATGTAATACAGTATGAATTTATGTTTACTTTAAACTGTAATCATATTGTTCTGTTAAAATTATTTTTAAAAATATTTTGTCAAATAAAATTATTTTGTAGAGTCATCCACTATCATTTTGGGGCTAAAAAGTATCGATTCAGGCACCGTTTTGGCACCGGTATCGTTTTAAAAGTATCGATTAGGCACCGGTATCGAAAAAACCCAAACGATGCCCAACCCTACTCGCCACATTATGTTTTTGGTTCCTTTCTGGGCATTGATAAATGCTTATCCAGTAAATCTATGGGAGGATCAGAAAGCTCTTGGATTAAGTCCAAATTATCTTTATTTGTGTTCTGAAGATAAACAAAGATCTTATGGGTTTGGAACAACATTAGGGTAATTAATGACAGAATTTTTATTTTTTGGTGAACTAATCTTTTAGGATCAACTGAAATTACTCAACAGTTTTCTTCAGAAAAATGAGCATGTCTGCTTTTTCAGGAGACAGACAAGCCCGCTCCTGGCTGATAATGTCCCCAGCAGTGGAAAATGTACGCTCTGAGGTTGTGGATGATGCTTGCATGCAAAGATACCTTGATGCCAATTCTGAAAGCATTGGCAGAGTGTCATTTATGTCCCACCACCAGGTTACTGGACTTACTGAGGACAGTGTAGACGGAAGCAGTCTGTACTTATTTATTATCTCTATATCTCCTCTGTAGTGCTGCTGACGCTGGTCTGCATTCTTGCTTCAATTGCCATGTCCTCCACAGCAAACAGCTCCTCAAGGCAGAAAGCTTTGGAATCTTCTATTAACAAATGAGTAAAGAAATAAAGACAAATATAAAACTATATAAAAAATAAATTCAAACAAGTTAATTTTCTTCTGAATTAAGTAAAATTAAATAGGAAAAAATAGGATTTCTTTATATTTTCTTACTAGTGCTGTTGTTGCAGATGCACTGTCTTCATCAGAGATGTCATTTCGGTTACCTGCTAAGTGCCTGTTCTATCTGCTCAGTCGGAGTCTATATTCAATAAAAAACTAGGTCACACTGAAGAAGATTTCTATTCTCTCTGTATGAAGTATTTTCTAAGTGTAAAGCAGTTAATTTTCTCTTCACAAAATGTATGTAGTGTTTGCAGCAAACATGCCAGCCTGTGTTAAAAATACAGTGATATGTCTGTGTAAGATGAGTATGCCTGCACACTTTGCTGACATAGACCTGTAACATCTCTGTTGACATGAGCTAGTGGGCTGAGAGCAAAGAATAGCAGGACCCCTTAGACTAAAAACCTATTCAAAAATGGTCAAGAGTTAAAAAGAGACTTAGGGGTGTGTCAAATAATCCTGTATAAAAATTGTAACAAACACACTGAAACTTTAGAAGGTGCAGGAGAGACTTTGGAAGGTGTCCAGGAGAGACTTCAGAATGCTCTGGGGTCTGCTCTGCTCTTTCTCGGCTTTATTATGGAGAAGAAAGTCTATTTTCTGATATTCAAAACCTCTGGTCTGATAATTTGTAATTAATGAGAAGTTAATATTTACCACAAATGGCGCCCAACGTGGTGCTGGACAGAGACGAACGGGTGACACTGGACATGCTGGGGCTTGGAGGAAAAACACAAATATGTGGCCACGATAAAAAACGGTAAGCAATTTTAAGCTTATACGTTTGTGTTTTTTCTACCAAGGACCTGCTTGTAACGGTAAAAAAGTCACTTGAACTGTTTCTCCAGCTATAACGAACTACAAGTAAAACTAAAAAAGTAAAAGTAAACATAAAAAGTAAAGATATAAAAGGAAAACAAAGGGGTTTTGAATACCAGGAGAAAATAACAATTTGCATGCAAATGATCTGTGTTTTCCTATGAGGGCCTTGACGGATAGGATAAACGTTAACTAGTAACTGTTACTCATGTTTGGGAAATTTTTTAATATTATGAAGAATATGCATAGAGCATTTTTAAGTTTTAAGAGGAAGTTCTTAAAGTGTGGTGACAATTAATAAGTTAAAACAGATTAAGGTATAGAGAGAAGCGCGCAAAGACCTCGGAGTACCCGTTCTGTTTTAATAATAATAAATAATATTATTCAGGAGGCTGGGGGAAAAAAGGCACAAATCCTGTGAAATGCTATTTTTACTGAAGAACAGTAAAGACGGAAGCAGAAGTAACAGGTCACTCAAGAGGAGTGTAGTGGAGAATTCTGTGGTTATAGCTCTAAGGTTAGAGGCTGCTCGGACAGGTCACTCAAGAGGAGTGAGGTGTATTTATGTAATTGTAAGTAGTTGTGTATTTGTCTGTGTTGCTGGGGTGCTTAGAAGCTATCACCTTTGATCTAGAGAGACTAGAATAGAGGTGAGGTTCAGGTTACACAGTGTAAGAGATGAGGTTAGGACGAGTGAGAAGTATGATTGTGTTTAGAAGTATGTTTGCAATAAGAGTGAGTTTAAAAGAATTATCGTTTTATATTATAATATAAAAGAAGGACTGCATATGTTGTGTGATTTTATGAACAATAAGATAGAGAGTGATGCAGTTGAGGGAAGAGATTGTGATACAGAGGAGGTTTAAGCCTCATAAAATTAATTGAGATCATATTGCATTTGAAAGACACAGACTAAAAACAAGAATATACGAGTTAAACATTTTTCTGAATAATCTCTGTGTGTTTGAAGTGTTTTTAAGTATGAACTATAGGCAGAGAGGGGACTGAAATTCCTGACATGTCGACAGTCTGGAAGAAGGTCTGCTTCAGGAGTGGTAAGAATCTGTCTATTTTAAGAACAAAAGTTTCACAGGACAGAAAGAAGCTAAAGAGTAAAGATATATTATAAGGTATTAAATAAATAGAAATATTATAAAGTAATGAATAAGATAAATGAAATAAGAAAATATTAATGATAGAATAAGATTTAATAAATAAAAAGTGTTAATAAAAATGCAACTGGAAGTTAGACTAATAAATATTAAGAAATTCAAAAATTGAAGCATAGAAATATCTACATATGGAGATTAATAGTTATATAGATCAGGAAATAAATTTACTAAATCAGTATGAATAAAAATAGATAAGTTGATGATTTGAGTAAATAAAGAATTAGAAGAGAAAACTTTAATAAATATGGATTAATTGAAGAGTTAATGATCAAATGTTTAAGGAAAATAAGTTTAAAGAAAAATGAATTAGGAAAATCTAAGAGACAAAAATGCTAATTTTTAAAAAGGGAAAAGAAGCATAGGAAAATGGAGAAAAAAGAAGTTCAAACATTGTTTAATAGAATTAAAAGAGAAGATGTTTAATATATATATATATATATATATATATATATATATATATATATATATATATATATATATATATTAAACAGATAAAATAAAAATTAGAAAAAAACAGTAACATTTAAAAGAAACTAAGATTCGGCTTTAAAAGATAAAATTATGTTTAAGTGCAATGAAAAATTGTTGTGGAGTAAGTTGACTGTTGTCATTTGTTTTAAAGTCAGCTACAGGCTGTCATCTGAGCCAACAGCTATTTGTAGTAAAAGCAGCGAGTCAGATGTAAAGCATAGACACTGAGGAGAAATGAAAGAACATAATAGTGAGTTCAAAAATTATATAGTTCATATTTTATGTACTTAAAAGGTAATTGAGAATTAAAAATTGCATTTCAGATAGGAAAAATGCTTAAAGTAAACAAACATGTAGAGGTAAAATAGTACTATGAACTTGAAGCTATTGCAGTAAGGATTTTGAACAGGTATATTAGACATTTGGCCACCATATAGTACTGTTGAATTAAAACAGGTATGGAAATGTTAGAGAAATTAAAATAGTGTAAGATGTAATGTAACTAGTGAGGAAAAACTAGAATAAGATTAGGAAAAATAAGTGAAGCACAATCTAAAGCCAAAAAAAAATTAATTATAAGAACATTTAACAAATAGAAAATTAAGCATATTTACATATGATAAAAATGATTGAGAATTAGAAAAAATAAGTTGTTAAACAGCAAACAAAAATAGATAAATAAATTAATTAATTAAAAAAAATTGGATAAAAGGAGTCTTTATTTGATGAAGGAAAAAATGGGAAAAAAATAATTTATTAAGTCATGAGCTAAATTCTATATATATTAATTAAGAGGACGTATGGATGAACTTTGGGGGACTGTAGTCTCGTACCTACCAGACATCTCTGAGTATACTGGCAAATGGAAAGGTGTGTGAAAAAACACAAAGCAAAATGGCTGTTGACACTTTTGACATGAACTTTTTGCCCAGGATTTACTGAGGACTGAAAAAGCTACATTTGTTCAGAGACATTCAAAAGAGACACTAACAAGAGACTGATGAACTGATCAAAAAGAAAAAACTCTCCACCAGAACTTTACATCAGCTGAGTCAAAGAAAGAAGCCAGCCCAAAGAGAGAGGGGGAAACACTGTGCCCTGATATGAAGGAAGTTCAGGACAACATAGAAAAGACTGTTGCACCAATCTGGAGCTAGTTGTCTCAGGTTGCGAGGGGGGATAGCCTGACAGTCCATCTCAAAGTAGCTCCTAGTCCAAATTACGTTCAAGCATTACAGAAGGAAAATTAAGAACAAAAGTTTAGCTACCCATTCTTGTATCAAATCAGACTCCTGTCAATTTTAGAGAAATTATTATCATGCAAATTTGTAAATAAAAAAAAATAAAAAATAAAAAAAAGTGTTATAAGGTAATTTTAAGGTGAAACTTTAAATGATGAAATTATATATTATGATGAATGGTAAATAATTTGAGTTTAAGTTTCAGTAGGCTTAATAAAAGTTCCTTAAACATAGAAGGATAAATTACAATACAGGGTGGTGACTAAAGAAAAAGCTTTTTGATAAGGCAATACATAATTTGGAGAATAAATAAGAATGGAACTAAGTATTTAAGTTCAAATCAAGTAAAGGAAAATCTTAACATAATTGTATTGTGAATGGCCTAAATCAATATTGGATAGTGAAAACTGGAAAAATTCAAATCTAGAAAAATGATTTATAGTTAAAGGAAAGATTGAAATAACAATTTGAAATAAATTCATAGGACATAAGGTCAGAAAGTAACAGTTCTAAATTGCTATGAGAAAAATTGAAAGAGAACAGTGTTTAAGAAAAAGATAATATTTTACATGAAAACATATGTGAAAAATAATTAGAAAAAAAATTAAGGAATAATAATTAAAACAGAGAGAAATTTACAAAGCATACAGTAAGTTTTAGCCAGCTGATAAAAAAGTGCATCAAAATTGTATAAACAACTAGTTTAATGGGAGTGCCTTAGGAAATAATTATGAGCCAAAAGAAAATAACTCAAAGATAAAAAAGGAATTAATATATATATCAGAAAATAAATTAGTAAAGGAAAGAAGTGTCAAATTCCAACTAAATGATTGTCATTACAGGACTGAGATGCAGATGAAATCAGCCAGCACAGTGAGGGTTCAAATTAAATCAGATGTAGATCTGCCCAGAAAGAAAAAACACTAGATGCAGAAATAGGTATTAAACACTATTGAAAAGTTTGTGTAAAAATAGGAGCATTAATAGAAACATTGACTGTAATATACAATCTGTCCTAGACATTTCTATTTAAATTTAAAGTAGTAATAAATGTATAAATGACTAATAATTTTTGATGGAATCTAAAGGCAATAATTACATATGAAGACAAAACAAGATTATGTTTAGGTTATGATTTAAGAAAATCAATAGGAGAAGATTTTCCAGCTGAAGTTTATATTGTATGTGAAGATACAGTAGGTGAGAGTTCAAAGTGGCTATTAACGCCGCGGCTTGTACCGCCGCCGTTTGAAATAGGTGCCGCTCTGTTTTTAGTGTATGACCGCAGTTTGTGAATGAGCCGCCAGGGGGCGCAAAGGGACGGGATGCGAACGGACAGAAATAGCCCATACAGCTACTGTGCTTGTAAATGATATTAAACAATAAGTCAAAGCATTATAATTCCTTCATTAATCATTTAAAATTTGTTAACACGCTTTATTGTAAACTTTTTAAGTGCAAAGAGGATTTGTTTTGGAAAATAGAATTGAAGAAGTAAAGACAACTAAAATGAAAGCACAAACATTTAGTACAAATAAGTAGTCTTAAATAAATAAATAAAGCAGCCTGAATATAGAAAGATGTTCAGTGTTTGCTATTTTGATAGGACTAAGACAAGACATTTTCATTTATGTTTTATTTCTGTTTTTATTTCCATTTTCGTTGTTGATTATATTTTACTATCTCATTTATGCCATAACAATTGTACATAAACGAATAATAAACGAATAATGAAAATAAATGAATAATGAAAATAGGCCTAAATAAATTATTTATTTAAAGACATTGCCGTACAGTACGTGAAACACTGAGAAAAATAAATTGACCTACCTTAAGCAGATCACTAAAAGTATAATAAAAATATTTTTATATATTATATATATTTATATATTATTTTATTTTTAATAATTTAGTTTCAGTTCTGTTCAGTTTTTTTTTTTTTTTTTTTTTTTACTTATGGCTCAGTATGTTTTGTATTTTAACTTCATATTCAGTCACCTTGCATATGTGTGTGAAATATAATGCCGCATAACCGCGGAAAAAGAAGAAAAAGCTGTCAAAGGTTAGAGCTAATTCATCAAAATTAGCTATATTAAAATACAGCATTTATGTTAATACTGGCAGAGTGTGAACAAACTCAAGGCTAAGATATGCGCTTGCCTTTTAATGCATTTGCGGCCTTTTTATAGGCTACAGGCAACTATGTATAATAATGTTTTTTTTTTCTTTTTTGTATGGTAAAGGACAATGCACATTATGTTATTGATGTAAACTTAGGCTAAAACTTACCATTGATAAACGTGACCTACCTCAAGCAGATCACTTAAAGTATAAAAAAAAATAAAGTAGGCTATATATATATATATATATATTCTTAATAAACTTCACAGCCACAAATATAAAAAACACAACTTGTATTAAAACTGGGCGAGGATTAGAAAGAATACGATGCTTGTTATATAATTTAAATTTTGATTCCAATTTCTGCAAGCACATTTTTTCACTCGCTACTCTGCCAGAAACTTCGCCGCCGGAGAGCACCTCAATAATGTAAACATTTGTTTAAAGATGGAGCGCAAGATGTGCCGAGTGGCAACATGTGAAGAACGATGGCAAAGCTAAGTGTGATTATTGTAATAAACTAAGTTATAAAGCAGAGTCCCGACCAACAGGACTAAGCATATGCGGTTGGCTCATTCTTCACGAATATAGAATTAAAATAATGGCGCGTTAGGTTCACAAAGCAGCGCATTCTCTCCGCCTCATCGTTTAACCAGCGGGACACGCTGCTGAAGCAGGAGAGACACTCCGTCATTCATAATCTTAGCTGATGTATCGGAGTCGAATGAATATATCAAAGAGGAATTTTCTTTTAACAGTCCCGATATGTTTAATCTTTTTATTTATTTTTTTTTCGTGTCATTTCTCTTCAGCAAATTATATATATTTTTAAAGCTGCTTGATTCTTTTAAAACCGAAAGCAGAGCCCGTGGTGTTTTTCCATAAGATACTCCTTTATGAATGTTTTAATTTTTTATTAAAGTCTTTAATGTGCTTTTTGATAGTTTTATTTTATTTCAAGCAGCATCTAAATGCGAATTTATCCTCAAAACTTGGCATGAGAGCGATGCAAGTCATGTGTGGCATAATTGCCTTTTTTCCCTGCGCGTGCGAGATCAATTTCTGATATTTTTGCAACTAAAATAAAAGCATAAACATTCAGTACAAATAAGTAGTCTTAAATAAATAAATAAATAAATAAATAAATAAATGAATAAAGCTGTCTTTTAACCTAAATATAGAGAGATGTTCAGTGTTTGCTATTTTGACAGGACTAAGACAAGACTTTTTCATTTATGTTTTTATTTCTGTTTTTACTTACATTTTCGTTGTTGTATATAGTTTACTATCTCATTTTATGTCTCAACAATTGTAGATAATAATAAACGAATAATGAAAATTAATGAATAATGAAAATAGGCCTAGATATATTATTTATTTAAAGACATTGCCGACATTGAGCTTAAGTTGAATGCAGCTTCATCAAAAGCAAAAAATAAATAAATAAATAAATTGACCTATTTTAAGCAGATTATAATAAAAATATTTTTTGCCGCAGGACATAAATTAAGTCTAGCAGGTTTATTTTTTAATAATTTAGTTTCAGTTCAGTTTTTTTTTTTTTCAAAACGTCAATGTTCTCCTTTAAAGTAGCTATAACTGTTGTTTTGTTTTGTTTTTTTACTTAATGGCTCAGTATGTTTTGTATTTGAATTTCAATTTCAGTCACCTTGCATATGCGTGTGAAATATAATGCAAGCATAACCGCTGAAAAAGAAGAAAAAGCTGTCAGTTAGAGCTAATTCATCGAAATAAGCTATATTAAAATACAGCATGCATGTTAATACAGGCAGAATGTGAACAAACTCAAGGTACGGCTAATATGCGCTTGCTTTTTAATGCATTTAAAAAGATTTGCGGCCATTTTATAGGCTACAGGCTATGGTGTATAACAATGTTTTTTTTTTTTTATTTGTATGGTAAAGGACAATGCACATTGATTTGAAACTTTTAATTGCATTTTTATGTCCTGTAAATAATAAAAGTTGAATCAGATTAATAAAATCGAATCTGAATACCTGCAAACGGGGCCACGGTTACTTTTTTTTCACTGACTGGCATGACTGGCAAACGCGTCAGAAAAAAAACTGCTGAATCTCTGCAAATATTTGGTTAACTTATAAAACAAATGTATGGTTTAGTGATGTTAGTAATGCATAAAAAAATGCAAAGCAGAATTATTAAAGTTATTATTTCATTGATCTGAACATAACCATTTATAGTATAATTACTAACCCGTCGTCTAAAATATTAAAATAATAGTCTATTATTTTATTCGTGGCTAGAGCTTGATTAAATTGATTAACAAGCCATGTGCTTTTGTTTGTTTGTTCTCGGCACTGGGTATACGCAAAACATTTTCTAAAATGTCAAGCAGTATTGTCTATAGCTTTAATTAATTCAAAATATTAAAAATAACAATAATAAAATTATAAAAATGCAAAGATAAATAGAGCAGCATTTTGCTAATTGTAATAGTCCTTTATATTTATATACATGTATTTTTGCATATTCGTTATTTCACTTGATGCATTCGTTATTTAATGTTTGAATACTGAAATAAAAAGCCATCGTTTAAAAGGTTATTTCACCATCAAAATGTAGCCTGTTATATGTATCATTAAGGTTTTATATAAAACTGCTGTGCAGTGTAAATGGGACCTTAATACAGTTTAAAGCGAAGTTGTCTGTAAGGATGATGGGCATGGCATGTCTATTGTTGTGGCTCGCGTTGTGAATATTAGAAAATAACTGTCGGGTGAAGGCTTTATGGTCGTGCGGAATTGTCTGCTGCTGTCATGGCTCAGCAGGCAACACCCTATTCAGCTAGGCTATGTTCGGTGTTTTTATGTACAAATTCGTTTTGGCGAATGCTAGAGCGTAATACAGATATTTTAAATAACAAGTAGTTCAGTCCAGAAGTTGCTGTGCATAGAAACATTCATTTTCATAAGGCCCCATATTTAATGCGGTTTGGTTTTAAAACGCATAGGTTTTGCTACGGTTACACCATCCGTCCTCGGGAGTTTTGGATTTTGTGTAACCATGTTTGTGGAAAACACTTGAGGGTGGAGACATACCCCTTCCCCCATCTCATAACCAAAAGCTTGTCTTTCAGGTGTTAATGGGCATCAGTGAGACCGAAATCATGTCGCATTTCCACTGTCGGTCTATAGCTCGCATCGCGTAACGCAAACCCAGCCCCCAGAACGTCCCCCGACTGTTGGAATCGTGCATCCGTTAATAACTCGGTAGAAAATGTATTTTATAACATCCTCATTTAGACACAGTCAAACATTCAGCCCAAATGCACTGGAGAGACCTGAAACGTGTTCCCAAAAATGTTCTGTTTGCACAATTTGATTATTATCATCATATCCAAATACTTTATAAATAATATTCTAAACCTTCTCTGGTGTTTATTGTTTTTAGAAAATATCTAAAATCTTTTAAAAGAAAATATCTTGTAAAATAAAAGTTTGATTTGGCTTTAACGGTTTTATTTATGTAGGCTATATAGGCCTACCTAAACTGTTATAGCTTGATTTTGCTTGTTTTATATTGGTTTATTTATTTAATGCGATTTTATTATATCCGATAATGTAATTCTTTAAATTATATTTCAATGTGGCTGAGGCTTATCAAGATATGACACTTGTTTTGAGTCTACAAAAGGTAATTTGTAAAGTTTTATGTCTTTCTGTTGTATTCATATGGTGTATTATCTGCAAAATAAATAACAAAAAGAAAGAAGCCGCTAGCAGCATCAACAGAGCTGTGAAGAGAGCGCTCTTTTGCTCGGTCTCTCATACACAACCTTTATGTCTGCTGTGTCTTTGTGTAGATTATTATGCGTTATTGAAACATCAAGGGGGACGCAGCAAAATCACTTATACATTAAAATTGTATTATTCTATGCAACAGCCTTACATTTAAAACGGAAACATAAGGGCGATTATAAGCAAAAAGACCTCAGCCTATAAGTCTAGATGTTTTCTTTTCCTTTTTTATTTATTTGTTTATGTGTTTGGCACATGTGTGCGATAGAAAAACTAGTGTAATTACGGCAAGCCATCTTTCCCAGACTCGGGGCAAATTCCGCCTTTCCTTTTACTCCGTCCCGAAGCCCCAGCTGGCCCTCCTGCCATCCACTGCGTAAAACAAATGCTGGATAAGTTGACGGTTCATTCCGCTGTGGCGATCACAGACTAATAAAGGGACTAAACCGAAAAAAAAATAATGAATGATGAATGAATGAATAAATTAATAATAATAAAATAAAAATATGGTAATAATAAACACAAATGCCGCGTAAGCGGTCTTTTTTATTTTTAGAGATGGTACATTTGAATTGCCTTCAAATGATGGATCTGCGACAGAGAAACTAGGGGTTTTGGGGGACATGCATCACTATATCCTTTTTTCCCCAAACTGTGCATAGTTCAGCTGCAAGTTACTGTACGTCTTTTTTTGAAAAAGCACCCCATGTCCGCTAGTGCCGCGCGCCTCTTTCTCTGGGCAAAAATGAGTTGATTTTTAAAATAATAAATATATAGATTAATTAAATTTTCAGCAAAAGAGACATTTATTTCATATTTCACTATGCATTTCATCTGATCTTTATAGCTTAATTAAACACATATTGTCAAAACCCACACATAGGCCTATTGTATGAAAATGAAAAGGGCATTTTTTGTTATTATTAGACTATTATTTGTTATTTGTTGCCTAGGCTATTTTCACATTTGAGGTGCTTTATTGGCATGACAAGTAACTGTACATTCGTTTTGCCAAAGCAGTGCGCGTCTCACAAACAAGAGAGTGCAAAAAGGGCAGTAGTGAAAACAAATATGAAAATAACATATAATAAAAAAAGATTAATAAAAATAAAAATAGAATAAAAAAAATAATAATAAAAATAGATTTTTGATAACATTAAACAGGATAAAGGTAATAATAGTAGCCTATTATCAAAAGTAAGTCCACATAAAGAGTTCCAGTATTTGTGTGTTGGAGACAGGAGCGGGTATTGTTGGGTGAACACACAGCAGCACACACACTCCCCCAGTAAGATGGGTTCTGTTCGACAGGGACTCAAAGTTGTTTTGTATGTGTTGGATTATCGGGTAGAATTTCTCCCGGATCTCGGAGTATTTAGTGCACTCAGTTAGGATATGCAGCTCCGTCTCAATCAGCTGCTGAGGGCACAGCCGCTTCTCCACCGGCAGCCATGTTTTTTTTGTGCCGGCCCGTCTTTACGGCTAGCTGATGTCCGCTGCCCGCTTCTAACATGTTAGAAAATACTGCAAATCAAGCTGTCGGTATCTCCCCGCGGTTGAAATTGTTCGTTATTCGGAAAAAAAGAAGAATAAATATCAGCGCGCAGTAGTTGCTTTCTAGATCATTTTAGGCCTATATTCAGCTGTTTTAATCTTGCAATTCTGATAATTAGAGATAATGTCTGTTTTTATCAACTTGTCTGTCATTTATTTCTCATTTGCTACTTATTTTATTAATTTGTTGATGTTATTAGTCTTGTATATGCATATCTAAAATCCTTTGGCATTCAAATTTGCTTTGAACTTGAAAGAGAGAAAGAATCGGATTTTACCTGTCAGAGCACATTGCATATGCTTTTTTTGAAATAACATTTATTTAACAAATATTTTAGCACATCGAAAGTAATTAAATTACCTGTCTTTTGATTAAAACCTTTATGCAAAAAGATCAGAAAAAAAGGCAATATGCGACACATGACATGCATCGCTCTCATGCCACGTTTTGAGGATAAATTCGCTTTTAGGTGCTGCTATGAATAAAATAAAACTATTAAAAAGCACATTAAAGACTACTCATAAATTAAAACATTCATAAAGGAGTATCTTATGAAAAAACACCAATTACCGGGGTCTGCTTTTGGTTTTAAAAGAATCAAGCAGCTTTAAAAATATAATTTGCTGAAGAGAAATGACAGGGAAAAAAAGATTGAACATATCGGGACTGTTAAAAGAACATTCCTCTTTGAATTATTCTTTCGAGTCCGACACATCAGCTAAGATTATGAACGACGGAGTGTCTCTCCTGCTTCAGTGGCGTGTCCAGCTGGTTATAAACGAGGAGGCGGAGAGAATGCGCTGCTTAGTTTCGGCTCGATATATTTAAATAAAAACTAACAACGAGTTGCTTATAACGCTCAAAAAGTTAAACTCAAATGCACAACCCTTGTTGGTTGCACCTGCGGGATGCACAATGAACCTAACGCGCCATTATTTTAATTCTATATTCGTGAAGAATGAGCCAACCGCATATGCTTAGTCCTGTTGGTCGGGACTCTGCTTTATAACTTATTAGTTTATTACAATAATCACACTTAGCTTTGCCATCGTTCTTCACCACATAGCCACTCAACACATCTTGCGGTCCATCTTTAATGTTTAGATTATTGAAGGTGCTATTGATGTTTTGAGAAAAAAATTAATAGTACTGAAACTAAATTATTAAAAATAAACTTGCGGGACTTCAGTTATGTCCTGCGGCAACATTATTTTTATTACACTTTAAGTGATCTGCTTGAGGTAGGTCACGTTTATCAATGGTAAGTTTTAGCCTAAGTTTACATCAATAACATAATGTGCATTGTCCTTTACCATACAAAAAAAAAAAAAAAAAAACATTATTATACACCAGTTGCCTGTAGCCTATAAAAAGGCCGCAAATATTTTTAAATGCATTAAAAGGCAAGCACATAGCTTAGCCTTAGTTTGTTCACACTCTGCCTGTATTAACATAAATGCTGTATTTTAATATAGCTAATTTTGATTAATTAGCTTTAACTGACAGCCTTTTCTTCTTTTTCCGCGGTTATGCGGCATTATATTTCACACGCATATGCAAGGTGACTGAATATGAAATTAAAATACAAAACATACTGAGCCATTAAGTAAAAAAACAAAACAAAACAACAGTTATACTTTAAAGCAGAACATTGACGTTTTGAAACAAAAAACGGAACTGAAACTAAATTATTAAAAATAAACCTGCCAGACTTAATTTATGTCCTATTTTCATTATTCATTTATTTTCATTATTCGTTTATTATTATGTACTATAATTGAAACATAAAATGAGATCGTAATTATAATCAACAACGAAAATGTAAATAAAAACGTAAATTAAAAATATAAATGAACATGTCTAGTCTTAGTTCTATCAAAACAGCAAACACTACATCTCTCTATATTTAGACTAAAAGACTGCTTTATTTATTTATTTATTTATTTATTTATTTAAGACTAATTATTTGTACTGAATTTTTGTGCTTTCATTTTAGTTGTCTTTCATTTCTTCAATTCTATTTTCCAAAACGAATCCTCTTTGCACTTAATAAGTTTACAATAAACCAGGTAAACAAAATTTAAATGTAAGTTGAGGTGATCGCAAGTTCACAACTGTGAGGTGATGTGCTCTACCGGCAGGATAATCTATATTATTTTGCTGTTTTTTATATGCGCACGTTTAAGATTTGAGATTATAACATTGCCATGATAGTCAAAGAAATCAAAACATTATTTTCACCCCAACGCAATTTAATCGGGCACTGAAGGCTAATAACTTAATTCTTATATTTGCTTTTTGACTTCTCACCATGTATCTTTTCTACAGCATAGTATAGTGTAAGAGCATGTCTATTACCAGAAAAACTAAATTAAAATTATATTTTAATTGAACACATCACATCACATACAGTAAGCTACGCCTACAGAACAGTCTGTTTAGCATTGTGAAAAGGCAAAGCTGAATATCTGTGGTTAAAGTGCCACCCAGCGGTCAAATGCTGCTGGCGCATCAAGTACCGCCGTCGCCGCGGTATGAATGGCGGCACAAGGAACACATTGAAGTAGTAACATCTGTATGTCCTTTTGGATGGTAAATATTTTAAGTGGTTTGATTTCTATTGAGTTTTTTTTAGGTAACTATCAGAGGAGGGTAGAAACTTATTTGTACTCGTGTAGCTTGATGACTAGCATATACTGTATACACCAGAATGCATAAAGGGTTATAATAAGGGAGAAGATCATTGTATGGACACTGTCACAATATGTGGATGATTGAATTATCTACAGCTTCACAGAGCTCTAGTTCAATTAAAAGACTTGACTGGAGACCATTGCTCCAAACAGTGAGATGATGACTGTTTTTAGTGTTGACTGGATAGAGAATAATTCTGTAAACAAGCACAGTTGAGAAACTATGATGAGTAGATGATTAGAGGTAGCATCAGGAGCAGATTATGAAGCAGGGATATTTATTACATCTGTGACAAGAGAAGTATTTCCTAAATTTTGAAATGCCTTCAGAAATAAGTTCATAATGGGTTTGCATTCATAAAGTAATCATGAAGTTAATGAGTGATAAATAAATAAAAACATCTAAAGGAGTATGAAAAATTATGAATAAAACAAAAGAGAGAGTAATTGTATTATGCTCAGTTACCAGAAATGGCTGAAAGAGATGAAGATGATCCATCAAGACCAACCCTCAATGAAATATGTGAAAATAATAAACTTAATGGGATTAATGTGTTAACAAGTGCATTGGTGAGTGATGGCATGGAAACTGACAGAAACAAGCATCTAACACCGCATTGCATGAACTGCTATTGGGTCGACCCTTGAAAGAAACCTTGAAAGAAACCTTGCAAGAAACAGCATGACCCTTGCAAGAAACCACATGAAACTTTGCATAAAACCTGGCATATAATCTCACCTATAACCTTGCACATAACCTCTTGGAATGGTTTGCAAAGATGTCTAATGCAGTAGGGACTTTAATAAAGAAACAATTAATTGCCATGTGCATAGCGATATCTGTGCAGGAAACCAGAAAGGAGCCATGTGAGAGAGCAGAGATATAAGGTCCAATTGGTCCAGCTGATCGAGTCTATCTGTGGATGCTCTGGAGAGCTCAGGAGGAAAGGACCATATCTGGATGAGGGCAAATCCAACAGCTGCCAAAGTGGATGCCATTGATGAGGTACCAATGCCTCAAAGGAGCAAAAGGGAACAACTCCAGCAAGGGAAAGCTGACTGGAAACAGAGGAGCCTGAATATTCCAAAGCTCTAAACTACTAAGTGCCACGTGTGGAAGCAAGAGTTTATCAGAACAAAGAAAAGAGTGATTCTGATAATGTGCCTGAATACCACATACAGAAGTGCCACAAGTCAAGGGATGATGAATGCACAACTGCAGATTTCAGAACTCAGACTCTCAACCACACATCTCCATTAACAACTTTTCAAAGTCTAATGAAGATGCTGATAGCTTGGAATAAGAGAAACAAGGATGAGCAAAGATCAAGATCAACATTTGATGCTTTTTACGTTTGCATATTGATTTTGTTTGCATATTGCTTTCATGGTACCTATATATAATATCACTTCAGTATATTCTACATGAGTGTGAAAACTAGCAGCTAGCACTGAACCAACTGAATACTTATGCTTAAAACATTGTTGTCTTTGATGTGTTAAGAGAAAAACAGAGTACAGTCTTTTACTTCCTTCAAATCAAAAGTAAAAGGGAAGATGTTTGGCTGGACTTCTGTCAAAGTACAGTGGCATAATCTAGTCAATTGATAACAGCTATGTGGCTAATATCAGTCACTAGATAGAGGTAATTAAGAGAACTGGATTATGAAATTGCACTTTGGGGTTAAAAGACAATAATATTAAGACTAAAGTCTTAAGAGGAGGGATTGAAGAAGATTTTATTCTCTCTGTATGAAGTATTTTCTAAGTGTAAAGCAGTTAATTTTCTCTTCTCAAAATGTATGTAGTGTTTGCAGCAAACATGCCAGCCTGTGTTAAAAATACAGTGATATGTCTGTGTAAGATGAGTATGCCTGCACAGGAGCAACACTAGGAGAAGGCTGAGTGACTGATTGTGTAGAATAACTGAATATGTAAAGCACTGATTATTTATGTTAAATACTTGTATGAAGCTATATGTGTCAGAAGTTAGAATGAGTAACATATTATCAAGTTATTATCCTATCATGACAATGTATGTAAACACTTAGTTCCTTTGCATAAGTTGCATCTATACTTTACTGACATAGACCTGTAACATCTCTGTTGACATGAGCTAGTGGGCTGAGAGCCAAGAAAAGCAGGACCCCTTAGACTAAAAACCTATTCAAAAATGGTCAAGAGTTAAAAAGAGACTTAGGGGTGTGTCAAATAATCCTTTATAAAAATTGTAACAAACACACTGAAACTTTAGAAGGTGTCCAGGAGAGACTTCAGAAAGCTCTGGGGTCTGCTCTGCTCTTTCTCGGCTTTATTATGGAGAATAAAGTCTATTTTCTGATATTCAAAACCTCTGGTCTGATAATTTGTAATTAATGAGAAGTCAATATTTACCACAACACATATTGATCTACAATTCAAGTGAAGTAGAATATTACCAATATGAAGTAACACCTGTTCTAAGGTCCTTTTCATTAGCTCCTCCTTCAGTCTGGTCCACACTTCATTTGTCACTTTTGACTTGAATCTGGGATGCAAGGCTGTGCCCTCTCATCCATCTGATATTCAAGACAAAAACACTGAGTCAATCACTGAATAATTCTAATGAAAACAAGAGCAAATTCAGCAGGATTACACTGCACCCCTGGTATCTTTTTGAGAGGTCATTCCAGATAGTGTCCTTGATGGTCTTTGTGAAGGAGGAGTCCTCTTTATTCACTGTGAAGTGGTGCTGGAGCTTATTTAAGATAGGCAGAATCTGACCCAAGTTTTGGCTCCTTTCAGCAGAGACGCAGAGGGTTGAAGTGTAAAGTATCTTTGTAATTTTGACAAACTCTTCTGCTTTTCTAAAATCCTCATCAGAAATTCTCTGCAGTCTGTAAAATATGATCAGATTCATTAGCTGGACTATAGATTCATGAGCAAAATCGTTTACACTGAAAATTGAATAAGCATTTAAAATGAGAACAGAGTTTTTACCTGTCCTTGTCCATTAATTTCTTAAGACGATGGTCCATGGAGGTGGCCTGGAAGGCAGGGAACTGCTCTAGGAATCGCTCCACCATGAGGAATAAGCTATTCCACCTTGTTTTCACATCAAGGATGACAGCATGTTCTGGAAGACCTAAAATGGGAAAGAGAAATTTATGTTTGTGTTTGTGTGGTTATCAAAGTGGCTGTTTATTTGCAGAAATGTTTTACTGCATGATTTAGCAAAGGATTTTTATTAACTATTTGGACAAAGAGTTTTGCACTAAGGTTCAACTATTCTGATTTCTACCTACCGAGAAGATGCTGCTTCTCTTTAAGGATAGGTTTAGCCAGGGTGGATCTTTTCAGCCACACCACCATTGCTCTGATCCTTCCTGCCCACTGTGAGACTGAGGTAATTGTGGAAAGCTTCTGAGCAGCAATATTGAGAGTGTGAGCAAAGCAGCCAATTTTTTTAATACTCATCTCTTTTTACTGCTACATCCATGTTTGCTGCATTGTCACAGCAACTACTCTATCCTTTATATTAAATTCATCAAGAATATCTCTTATCTCTTCTGCTAAAATGTCCCCTGTCTGGGATGTGTATACTGCCCTTGTATGTCTTTCATGGAACCCTCTCTGACAAAGTGAAGTGACACTGTCAGGTAGTGGTCCTGTGCAATGCTGATCCAGCCATCAGCAGTCACAGCCACATCTCTCACATCTTGCAACTCTTTCTTGATATTTTCTTTTTCAACTGCAGGTATGAGGGTATTTGAGAGCATGTCTCGGCTGGGGGACTAATATCTGGGGTTTAAAGTGCTTATCATCTCCCTATATTTGACATCATCAAACACAAAAAAGTAACATTAGCATTATTTTATCATTGTTGCTTACTATAAAAAGATTTAAAAATTATCTAGGTTAAGAGACTACCTACAAACATGGCCAACAGCCTTAATGGTAATAATATTACAACATCATTTACAGCTTACTGTTCTTAGCTCCACCATGAAGCCTCCACAGGAGAAAAAGGCAGCAAACTTTTAACAATAAAATTTGTAACGGCCCTGTGGCATTCATCTTTCCTTTCCTTGTTCATTTTTCTGCCAGTGCAATGGATCATCACTTGATGGTATCCTAATTCCAGGGTCAGCAGGAGCAGACTATAACATTAATGTGAAGAAAACTTGAAAGCTAAACTGTTAATGCAGCCAAGGATAAGGACATTTAAATAAGACAAGTTTAATGTGAGGTAAACTTTATCATTTACCGTTAACCTTAAAGCATTTTAGTATCAATTTAGCTAGGTATTTAAAGCCATCGGATCAGTACATAACGCTGCACAGCATACATTAGGTCCAAAAAAAGAATGAATACATTTTCCCCGCACAAACTTAGGCCCCGTTCACACTGTCAGGTCTTGATGCCCAATTCAGATTTTTTTGTCTGTCCGTTTACACGTTCTTTTAATTGTGACCCATATCGAATTCATGCGTTTACACTTGCCATACAACCTATGATGCATGCATAAAGGCGGGTCCTAGCATCTGTGCCACACTAGCCACGATGGAAGAAATTTTCTTTTTAGCTCTACGAAATACGTGGTGTAGTATAAGCAGCAAATGGTTCAGTCCAGATTTACCCCCACGCAGTTTATGTAATGGTACGGCCCTGATGTGTGTGTGTGTGTAAGATTGTAGCCTGTGTGCGCACTGGTGTTAAAGGGAATAAAGTTGTTCTATGTGTAGCCCGCAGTGCGTGCATTGATAACGTTAATAGCGTAAAAATTACAACACGAATTTGCCCAACTTGAAAATGATTTTGAGGCGAAGGAGGTGGGGAAGGGCCTGCATCGCAGCTAGCGCTTATTGTTTATATGCTGTATGATGTCCTACACCACTGAGAGGAATTTGTGGTACGAGAGAGATCTCAGGTCTAGTGGGAGCAAATAATGGCGACTGACCACCGTCCTCCATGTTTCCTTTGTTGTTGTTGTTTTTTCCCACGTCGGAATATCCACACACGCTCTCTCTTCCACATTGCACCACATTGTCACAAGTTTAAGCAAAAAAAATCGGAATTGGGTCACATTTAACTGGTAGTGTAATCTGGGCCTTAGCTTTAACGGTACACAAGCAAGAAGTGCTAAAAACTGATTTTGTATGTCTGTTTGCCTTTCGGAGCCCCAACCATCGCGCAGTTATCCTCATCAGTCATGGAAGACGACGCTTGTGGTGGGCACGTTGTTGGAGGCCCTGAGTCAGGAAAATACTAAGAGGATGAAGATAATGACTGCGTCGGAGCAACTTTCTGCTCGTAAATTAATTCTGTGTACTGTCACGGGGACTCTGCAGATATCATAATGTCAAATTTAAGACCTTTTACGACCTTTTTAGGACCATTAAGTATTACATTTAAGACCTATATCGCAATATCAAAAACACACGAGAGAAAATGTAAAAGCATTAAATTAGGGGTAAAACAAAGTTATTTAAATTGAACAGTGGTAAAGTCAGATTAAATGCACCGTTGAACTACAGAAAAAACAAACATCTTATGCAGATTTATACTTTCACCTGGCACCGCATCGCACAACTCACAAAACAGATTAAGGCTTTTATACTTGACACGTTCACCATTGAGATATTTTTTTTTAATGACAGGCGGCGCTCCAAAAAAACAGAAAGTAAAATCAGACGAATAAAAAGATAATCATTATCATTGAAGATGTTTTTGGGGGCCTCTTTTTTTGTTGTTTTAACAAACTTATCCCTCAGGTTTTTCCAAAGTTTTACAAAAACTTTCCTCCTTTCCGATGGCTGTTGCAATTTCTAGCCAATAATTATTGGTCATTCTGGCAAGCAGAAATGTAACCGTGATAGAAAATAGGTAATAATAGGTATAAATTAGGTATTTTAGGTATTATAGCTTACTGTACTATTCACTCTTTAAATAAATGCTACTATCAATCCCATTTTATCACTAAAATAAAGTGAACTAGTGTCTGCTGTAAAGTGTTTTGTAAAGTACTTCAATTACTCTGTTGTGGTAATTCTATAGTTGCTATTGTAACACAACTACAGTATGCTGAAGCTTCTTTGGAGAGCAAAAGCACGAAAGGAGTCTGACTGAGCGAGAGCAGATCATTCGCACGTGAGCAGCCAGTGTTTTGAGAGCTCGCAAGCAGTTTTGTCCATGAACAAAAGGAAACCGGCGCGCGAGCAGAGATTCGCTCTCTCGTATTACAGCACTTCTTACTTATAAAACTGCACTTGCGACGTTTGTCAGTGAAATCATGTTGCGTGCACTCAAAGCGAACTTCCGCAAACACAGCGATGATGTCACATTTGCCGCGCGCACTGGGTTTAATATCAGAAAGCTGATTGGCTATTGAAAGTTGACCTTTTTGTAGTTGTAATGCAAATTACAATTGGACTAGTGAAATAAAGAACTACAACACCCCAAAAACCTAGCAATAACAACAAAAATAAAGACCTGTGCAAAAATATTTAAGACCTAGAACAGCAAATTTAAGACTTTTTAAAGCCATAAATTTCGATTTTTTTATTTTAAGACTTTAACACTTTTTAAGACCCCGCGGGGACCCTGTGTCAGGTGTTTTATCATATTTGACGTGTTGCCAGTCTTGGTCGCGATAACTTTACAGATATTGCATCGTGCGCTGTTGCCGTCAATCTTTGCATAATGTAGCCATACTTTTGATTACTTAAACATCCTTTGCATTAAATGTATGCTATGCTCTAAAGTGTAGTAGTGTACGCATTACAGCCTCACATTTGACAAGCTCTGAGTGAGTGCGCGTGACCGTCGTAAACTACTGATTTTCAAGACAGCCTCGCTGCAGTCAATCACCAGCATTTGACCCGGTCACGTTAAGGATGGCTCAGATTTTCTAGCTCACTGACGTTGACAAGATTATACCCTTGAGTATCGAAATTTGGTACCGAACGCAAAAGAATTTTTCGATACTCGATAGTAGCAAGACGATTCGGTCGATACCCAGCCCTAATTGCAAGGTATTCACACACAAAGTAGGCCTACCTGAAACTTTGAATTAGAAAAAGCTTAATAATACATTGGACAGATCATCAACACACTGATTTCTCCTCTTTGTGCTGCTCAGTTTTTGAAAGTGTCCGATTGAGTTTCTTCTTCTGAGGGGAATACTTTAAGTGCTGCCAATAGTTAGTAAAGCCTGGCTTATTGTGGTCAAAGTAGTTGATTATATTAATAAAAGTGAAACTGACAGGAGCAGTATGGATTGTCATTCACTGAACTTGTCATTAACTAAACATGATGTAGCCTAATATAGGCTATTCTGAAACTGTGAATATTTTGCTGTCATTTTAATTATATTAAGACTTTATTCAACAGACCACTTTGTGTTTTGGCGCTGAAGCATATAAGTGGACCTTGTTTTAAACTTTCTCCGTCTCACTCAAAAAAGGAAACATAAGCTGGACCACAACATATATCAATGTCATAATGAATGCTCAAATAATGTAGCCTATAGTTTATAGCAAGCATCATGTTTAGTTAGATTGTGTGTTTGTCATATACAGTCAGCCTATAGGTCTGTTATTTTTACTAAAGAAGATTTACAGATGTTACTACTTCAATGTGTTCCTTGTGCCGCCATTCATACCGCGGCGATGGCGGTACTTGATGCGCCAGCAGCATTTGACCGCTGGGTGGCACTTTAACCACAGATATTCAGCTTTGCCTTTTCACAATGCTAAACAGACTGTTCTGTAGGCGTAGCTTACTGTGTGTGATGTGATGTGTTCAATTAAAATATAATTTTAATTGAGTTTTTCTGGTAATAGACATGCTCTTACACTATACTATGCTGTAGAAAAGATACATGGTGAGAAGTCAAAAAGCAAATATAAGAATTAAGTTATTAGCCTTCAGTGCCCGATTAAATTGCGTTGGGGTGAAAATAATGTTTTGATTTCTTTGACTATCATGGCAATGTTATTATCTCAAATCCTAAACATGCGCATATGAAAAACAGCAAAATAATATAGATTATCCTGCCGGTAGAGCACATCACCTCACAGTTGTGAACATGCGATCACCTCAACTTACATTTAAAATTTGTTTACCTGGTTTATTGTAAACTTTTTAAGTGCAAAGAGGATTCGTTTTGGAAAATACAATTAAAGAAATGAAAGACAACTAAAGTGAAAGCACAAACATTCAGTATAAATAAGTAGTCTTAAATAAATAAATAAATAAATATATATATAAATAAATAAATAAAGCAGTCTTTTAGTCTAAATATAGAGAGATGAAGTTTGCTATTTTGATAGGACTAAGACAAGATATTTTCATTTATGTTTTTAATTTACGTTTTTATTTACATTTTCGTTGTTGATTATATTTTACTATCTCATTTTATGTTTCAGTACATAATAATAAACGAATAATGAAAATAAATAAATAATGAAAATAGGACATAAATTAAGTCTGGCAGGTTTATTTTTAATAATTTAGTTTCAGTTCCGTTTTTTTGTTTCAAAACGTCAATGTTCTGCTTTAAAGTATAACTGTTTTGTTTTGTTTTTTTACTTAATGGCTCAGTAAGTTTTGTATTTTAATTTCATATTCAGTCACCTTGCATATGTGTGTGAAATATAATGCCGCATAACCGCGGAAAAAGAAGAAAAGGCTGTCAGTTAAAGCTAATCAAAATTAGCTATATTAAAATACAGCATTTATGTTAATACAGGCAGAGTGTGAACAAACTCAAGGCTAAGATATGCGCTTGCTTTTTAATGCATTTAAAATATAAATAAATGTTTTTTTTTTTCTTTTTTTGTATGGTAAAGGACAATGCACATTATGTTATTGATGTAAACTTAGGCTAAAACTTACCATTGATAAACGTGACCTACCTCAAGCAGATCACTTAAAGTGTAATAAAAATAATGTTGCCGCAGGACATAAACGAAGTCCCGCAAGTTTATTTTTAATAATTTAGTTTCAGTACTATTAATTTTTTTTTCTCAAAACATCAATAGCACCTTCAATAATCTAAACATTAAAGATGGACCGCAAGATGTGTTGAGTGGCTATATGTGGTGAAGAACGATGGCAAAGCTAAGTGTGATTATTGTAATAAACTAATAAGTTATAAAGCAGAGAGTCCCGACCAACAGGACTAAGCATATGCGGTTGGCTCATTCTTCACGAATATAGAATTAAAATAATGGCGCGTTAGGTTCATTGTGCATCCCGCAGGTGAAACCAACAAGGGTTGTGCATTTTAGTTTAACTTTTTTGAGCGTTATAAGCAGCTCGGTGTTAGTTTTTAATTTAATATATATTGAGCCGAAACTAAGCAGCGCATTCTCTCCGCCTCCTCGTTTATAACCAGCGGGACACGCCACTGAAGCAGGAGAGACACTCCGTCGTTCATAATCTTAGCTGATGTGTCGGAGTCGAAAGAATATATCAAAGAGGAATGTTCTTTTAACAGTCCCGATATGTTTAATCTTTTTTCCCCTGTCATTTCTCTTCAGCAAATTATATTTTTAAAGCTGCTTGATTCTTTTAAAACCGAAAGCAGAGCCCGTCAATTGGTGTTTTTTCATAAGATACTCCTTTATTAATGTTTTATTTTATGAGTGTCTTTAATGTGCTTTTTAATAGTTTTATTTTATTCAAAGCAGCACCTAAAAGCGAATTTATCCTCAAATCGTGGCATGACAGCGATGTCATGTCGCATATATTGCCTTTTTTTCTGATCTTTTTGCATAAAGGTTTTAATCAAAAGACAGGTAATTTAATTACTTTCGATGTGCTAAAATATTTGTTAAATAAATGTTATTTTAAAAAAGGCATATGCAATGTGCTCTGACAGGTAAAATCAGATTCTTTCTCTCTTTTAAGTTCAAAGCAAATTTGAATGCCAAAGGATTTTAGATGCATATTCAAGACTATATGTAGTATATTAACATCAACAAATTAATAAAATAAGTAGCAAATGAGAAATAAATGACAGACAAGTTGGTAAAAACAGACATTATCTCTAAAAGTTATCAGAATTGCAAGATTAAAACAGCTGAATATAGGCCTAAAATAAATCTAGAAAGCTTGCGCACTGATATTTATTCTTTTTTTTTTCCGAATAACGAACAATTTCAACCGCGGGGAGATACCGACAGCTTGATTTGCAGTATTTTCTAACATGTTAGAAGCGGGCAGCGGACATCAGCCAGCCGTAGAGACGGGCCGGCACAAAAAAAACATGGCTGCCGGTGGGGAAGCGGCTGTGCCCTCAGCAGCTGATTGAGACGGAGCTGCATATCCTAACTAAGTGCACTAAATACTCCGAGACAGGCACGTGCACATAGGGCTCAACCTGTGCAGTGCACATGCCCTTTTTAGTGCCCTTCCAAAATGATCAAAAGTGCCCCCGCGACGCGGCACACCCTCGGTCCCGCTCTTCAAAAAATTTATCCTGCACATGCCACGGGCCTGCTCCGAGATCCAGGAGAAATTCTACCCGATAATCCAACACATACAAAACAATTTGAGTCCCTGTCGAACAGAACCCATCTTACTGGGGGAGTGTGTGTGCTGCTGTGTGTTCAACCACCCGCTCCTGTCTCCAACACACAAGCTGGAACTCTTTATGTGGACCTACTTTTAATAATAGGCTACTATTATTACCTTTATACTGTTTTATGTTATCAAAAATCTATTTTTATTTTTATTATTATATTTTTATTTTTTTATTCTATTTTTATTTTTATTAATCATTTTTTTTATTATATGTTATTTTCATATTTGTTTGCACTACTGCCCTTTTTGCACTGTCTTGTTTGTGAGACGCGACGCTGCACTGCTTTGGCAAAACGAATGTACAGTTACTTGTCATACCAATAAAGCACCTCAAATGTGAAAATGTGAAAATAGCCTAGGCAACAAATAACAAATAGTAGTCTAATAATAACAAAAAAGGCCCTTTTCATTTTCATACAATAGGCCTATGTGTGGGTTTTGACAATATGTGTTTAATTAAGCTATAAAGATTTGCCTATCAGATGAAATGCATAGTAAAATATGAAATAAATGTCTCTTTTGCTGAATATTTAATTAATCTATATATTTAATATTTAAAAAATCAACTCCTTTTTGCCCAGAGAAAGAGGCGCGCGGCACTAGCGGACATGGGGCGCTTTCCCAAAAAAAAGACGTAGGCTACAGTAACTTGCGGCTGAACTATGCACAGTTTGGGAAAAAAAAGGATATAGTGATGCATGTTTCCCAAAACCCCTAGTTTCTCTGTCGCAGATCCATCATTTGAATCACGTTATAAGTAAAACGCACATAATGATAAAGCACACCATCATCACGAGGGCAATTAAATAAAGACAACCTAAACATATTTTTAATTGTTTATTTATGTAATGTGAGTTTTTATAACTTTGTTCTTTAAATTATTTCAATATAACTTAGGCTATTCTATCGTGATGACACCATAAAAGGCCTTCAATGCACTGATATAGGTAATAGGGATAAAATAAAAAGCCGATTTCACTATTGACCCTGTTTTTATTCATTGACGGCTTCCCAACGCCGCAATTCTGTTGCGCGAAAAAAAGCTGCTGCAAATAAGCAAATTTATGACAATACACATTTAATAGTTTCATGAAAGTAGTAGCTGGTGTGCTTCATCTGCGTGATTCTGATTTGACATTCTTCCGCTAAACTTGCTCTGTGTTGAGGTGTAAATGGGCTATGCTCTTTGCTATTGAGGCTAACACATCAAGGTGTAAATGAGCTATAGTTCTCTTTGCAACTTTCAATTTTGAGGTGGGGGAAGTGGGAAGAGGCAATTCAAATGTACCATCTCTAAAAATAAAAAGGCCGCTTACGCGGCATTTGTGTTTAAAGATTATTACCTTATTTTTATTTTATTATTATTAATTTATTCATTCATTCGTTCGTTCATTTTCTTTTCGGTTTAGTCCCTTTATTAGTCTGTGATCGCCACAGCGGAATGAACCGTCAACTTATCCAGCATATATTTTACGCAGTGGATGGCAGGAGGGCCAGCTGGGGCTTCGGAACGGAGTGAAAGGAAAGGCGGAATTTGCCCCGAGTCTGGGAAAGATGGCTTGCCTTATTACACTAGTTTTTCTATCGCACACATGCGCCAAAATAAAAAAATAAATAATAAAGGGAAAGAAAACATCTAGCCTTGAGGTCTTTTTGCTTATAATCGCCCTTATGTTTCCGTTTTAAATGTAAGGCTGTTGCATAAAATAATACAATTTTAATTTATAAGTTACTTTGCTGCGTCCCCCTTGATGTTTCAATAACGCATAATAATCTACACACCATATTAAAGACACAGCAGACATAAAGGTTGTGTGTGAGAGCCCGAGCAAAAAAGAATCAGAAATGGATCACGCACGCACAAGAAAAAAGGCAATTATGCAACACATGACATGCATCGCTCTCAATTGACGGGCTCTGCTTTCTGTTTTAACATAATCAAGCAGCTTAAAAAATAATTTGATGAAGAGAAATGACAGGAAAAAAAGTAAAAAAATAAAAATAAAAAGATTAAACGTATCGGGACTGTTAAAAGAACATTCCTCTTTAATATATTCTTTCGACTCGGATACATCAGCTAAGATTATGAATGACGGAGTAGGCTATCTCTCCTGCTTGCTTCAGTAGCGTGTCCAGCTGGTTATGAACGAGGAGGCGGAGAGAATGCGCTGTTTAGTTTCGGCTTGATATATTTATATAAAAACTAACACCGAACTGCTTATAACGCTCAAAAAGTTAAACTAAAATGCACAACCCTTGTTGGTTGCACCCGCGGCATAAAAAACCTAACGCGCCATTATTTTAATTCTATAATCGTGAAGAATGAGCCATAAGATTGAGATCGTTGACGGTGCTCTCCAGCGGCAAGTTCCTGGCGAGTGAAAAAATTTGTATGCAGAAATAGGACAAGAGGAAAAACATTTTAAATTATATAACAAGCATCGTATTCTTTCAAATCCTCGCCCAGTTTTAGTACAAGTTGTGTTATTTATATTTGTGGCTGTGAAGTTTATTAATATATATATATATATAGGCTATATATATATATATATATATATATATATATATATATATATATATATATACCTGACCAGCGCTGACAGCAAACGCATAAAGGACAGAGTGAAAGAATTTCTACGGTCCACACGAACCTCTGTTAGCGCCCACCGACGTCTTCAGTATTAGAGACAACTTAAAAGAAAACATTCAGCTATTTTTGTATTTCTATTTGCTTTTTTTCCTCAGAATAAATATATCCTCTTAACCAACTGTATGACTGTTTTTTCCCGATTATACGCAAAAGAAATAGTTTTTAACGTGTTTTTCATGCTTTATTTCTAACACGTTTATGAATTATAAGTTTTAGCCTAAGGTTACCAGACAAAACAACAATAACAACATTATTATACATCATAGTAGCATGTAGACAATAAAACATAAAACAGGCAACATATCGACTCATGCGCACACATGAGGCCCGTTGCCAGCCTGGTGAAAGGGATGGTTCTTTTTTTTCAAGTGGACCTTTTTGCAGTTATACGCCTCAGTTTCCATTTAACTATGAGATTTAAATACTACATTTTTGTGACTTTTTTGCTGGATTAGCCAGTCAGATGTCATTATAACCACACTTTTTGATGTACTAAAATATTTCCTAAAAAGTGCAGTTAAAAAATTCAAACAAGAGAAATTTTTAAAATACAAATTTATTAAATCATATGTCATTAGAAAAATAGCAATCTGTTTTAAAGTTTTAAAGTAAAAAAAAAAAATATATATATATATATATATATCATTTATTAGACAAAAAACACACTGGCCAAACCTTTGACAGCTTTTTCTTCTTTTTTCGCGGTTATGCGCGCATTAGCCTATATTTCATATGCATATGTAAGGTGACTGAAATTAAAATTAAAATACAAAACATACTGATCCATTAAGTAAAAAAACAAAACAACAATTTTACTTTAAAAAGAAGAACATTGACGTTAACATTATTTTATTATACTTTAAGTGATCTGATTGAGGTAGGTCACGTTTATCAATAGTAAATTTTAACCTAAGTTTATATTAATAACATACAGTGCATTGTTCTTTACCATACAAAATAAAAAATAATAAAAGAAACATTATACACCATAGTCGCCTGTAGCCTAAAAAGGCCGCAAATCTTTTTAAATGCATTAAAAGGCAAGCGCATATCTAAGCCTTGAGTTTGTTCACACTCTGCCTGTATTAACTTACATGCTGTATTTTAATATAGCTAATTTTGATGAATTAGCTCTAACCTTTGACAGTTTTTTTTTCTTTCCGCGGTTATGCGCGCATTATATTTCAAATGCATATGCAAGGTGACTGAAATTGAAATTAAAATACGAAACATACTGGGCCATTAAGTAAAAAAACAAAACAACAGTTATACTTTAAAGAGAACTTTAAAGAGAACATTGTTGTTTTGAAACAAAAAAATAACTGAAAATTATTAAAAGTAAACCTGCTAGATATGTCCTGCGGCAAAATTATTTTATGAAGCAGTATTCAACTTAAGCTCTTTAGACCATGCGCCTGACCGTTTCTTAGTGTTTCACCACATGTCCTTAAATACATAAGGCCTATTTTTATTATTTTTCATTATTCGTTTATTATTATGTACAATAATTGTGACATAAAATTAAATAGTAAAATATAATCAACAACGAAAATGTAAATAAAAAGGTAAATTAAAACATAAATGAAAAGGTCTTGTGTTAGTCCTACCAAAATAGCAAACACTGAAAATCTCTTTACATTTAGGCTAAAAGACTGCTTTAATTTTTTAATTTAGGCATACTTAGAATATTTGTACTAAATGTTTGTGCTTTCATTTTAGTTGTCTTTTACTTCTTCAATTCTATTTTTCAAAAAGAATCCTCTTTGCACTTAAAAGTTTAGAATAACAATAAATCGTGTTAACAAATTTTAAATGATTAATAAAGGAATTATAAGGCTTTGACTTATTGTTTAATCTCATTTACAAGCACAAAAGCATATTTAAGGCTGCTGTGTGGGCTATTTCTGTCGGTTCGCATCCCATCCCTTTGCGCCCCCTGGCGGCTCATTCACAAACTGCGGTCATACACTAAAAACAAAGCGGCTCCTATTTCAAACGGCGGCGGTATATGACGCGGCGGTAATAGTCACTTTGAACTCTCACCTACTGTATCATTTGAGTTTATCACCAGAGCTATAGAAACTGTATTATGCTTAGAAAAAAAAACAGCACAGTATCAGATCTGTATTAATCAATGCTCAGAATTTTTGGTATCGAGATCGGATCGGTTCCAAAAAAAATGGTATCGGTGCATCCCTAGAAAAAAATAAAGGTACACAAACTGCCATGATGTTTCAAGGGGTTAAAAGAGAACATGGTTGTATTTTTGAGTGCAATATGTACACTTTAGGTTTTGGTTTTAAGATACTAATGTGGAGCTTTACATACAAACACAAACTTTGAAAAGCCCCAGCTTTAGCACAATTACTGAGAGTGTATTAGCATTTCATCATCATCATCATCAAAAAAAGAAGAAAAAAGAACATACCTGAAAACTTGCGTAACAAACATCCACCACAGATGTTGGCCAGTTTTAGAAACAATTTCACAAGTATATCTGAAAGCTTGAACAGTTCAATTATATTAATACTAGGGATGCTCAATATAATCGATTAACCGTTAACCAAAAGGGTGCGTTTGTAACCGATTAATGCTATCAGTTAAACCATGAAACATATTATTTGATATATTTTTAGTTTGGCTGCATAAGGGGCCGATTGAATGCGCCTTTGCGTTAAGAGGGGCATCTTTTGCTCGCGGCTCATCCCAGAGCAGCAGTTTGTGTTGTCAAGACAACTACAGAGAAGTTTTAAAGAGCATGGTTTCCGCTACATTCATTCTTCCATGGCGGGGACCAAAATGCATCCCGCCACGGCTACATTATCCATTCAAAACATTCAGTTATTGTTGTTGTTTTTAATAGCGGATTATAATCGCATCAAAATGTATTAAAAGGTAAGTGGATTATAACGCAAACTTTTCTGTAACCGTATAGTCTGTTTAACCCTTTGGCGTTACGTGCTGACTGACTGACAGGTGCGCGATGCGTGAGGCCAGAAAACACGAATAGCTTTCAGTTAAGATGAACACAGTTTCTATAGTTATACTTTATTTAAAGATAAAGGAATATGGCTCTGCATATAATCACTCTATCTTGCTAGAGTTTATAGCCGTTTCGCTTTACTTCAGGACGCATTATTGCCGCTCTGAAGGTCTAATCGCTGTTTTAAGTTATCCAGAGCTGGATGAATATACAAATCTTGAATATCAATTTATTATATATTATTAAATATTACAATTGTAACAACACAGACACAATCGATACCCAGCTGATTCAGTCGTTTCATGAGAAGAAGCGCGGTCCTCTCTTCTTTTTTCCTTGTCAACATAAAGGCAGTG
This sequence comes from Danio rerio, assembly GCF_052040795.2. Taxonomy (NCBI): domain Eukaryota; kingdom Metazoa; phylum Chordata; class Actinopteri; order Cypriniformes; family Danionidae; genus Danio; species Danio rerio. Next base: position 41,708,554 of record NC_141036.1, on the reverse strand, counting down.
AGGTGCGCCTTGTTTTCGGCCCCTTGTTTAACTGCAAGGCATACTTAACTTGCGGGACGACAACGTATAACCCGTGCCTACAGACACATTTGCCAAAGAAGCAAAATGGAAGAAGAATATTGCTGTTTAACAGACGTGTTGATGCCAAACTAGCGCTGATGTTGACCTGGATCTGCATCATAAACACAACAAATAGGCTTTACCTTTTATTTTATAGCTTATAAAGCATGTATGCACAATAATGTAACATCATATTTAAACAACAAAACTGTTTACAAAAAGTCAACCTATGCGCACGTGTTGTTGTCTTTTCATCACGCAGCGCGCGCACTTGAACTGCCAGAAAGAGAGAGAGGAAACCATATCAGGACATATTCTTTAAAATAATGATTTCTATTAAAATGTAAAAAGGTTTTGTGATTATAATAATGACAGCGGGGCATTAAATAAATGCATATTTTCCGTGGAGCTGGCGATTTGAGAAAGTCTGCGATTTTATTTGACAGAAGAAAAAAAAAACATGATTGGCGAAAAAAAAACAGCCTATGCCGGTTATTAAAAAGAATCAGTCAGTATTTTTGTTTTGTAATATAAATTAATTATTGAAGTGAAAATAATTTAGGGCAGTCCTATTTATTTTATTCATTTTATTTAGTTCTTCTCTTATTCTGTTCTTCTGTGCTAAACACTGCAAGTGCGTAAAGATGCTCTGTTGTTTTGTTCTATTATTAATATGCTAGCACAGTGGTTCTCAAACATTTTTCATCAAGTACCACCTCGGAAAAAAATTGTCTTTGCAAGTACCACCATAATGAGCAGTTTTGAAATACAGTAGCGTATTAGGTCTAGTTAAGCAGCTTAAGCTCTGTACAGTTTAAAAAAGAAATAACTCCTGGTTTGTTAGCACCTGGAAATGTTGCCTAGACCTCATAAATATAGGCTTTATGTCATCATATTCGTATATAAATCATTTTTGATAATTTCTTTAAATATATGAAGCATGTACATATTACATATTTGATTCATCCGCGTACCACTAGAAAGAAGCCTGCGTACCACTAGTGGTACACGTACCACAGTTTGAGAACCACTGTGCTAGCATATAAAAATAAATTAGTATTTTAAAATGCATTATTTAATGTGTCAGACACAAAATAGACACGTCAATTTGTTTAATATAAAATTAATTGTAATCTGACCAGTTAACCGTTAATAACCGATTAATGAGCGACGGTTGTCGGTTAGCAAAATTAACCGAAATGAGCATCCCTGATTAATACATTATAATTTTGGAACAAATACAGAAATACAAAATAACAGGGCATGGAACTTTAATCATACCTCTGAATGGGGGAAATTTTCTTGCACATTTAACTGCTGTCTTCCAAGTCCAGCCATAGTGAGATGTACTTCTGCCTCTCCTTTTGGTGTTTTTTCATGCTGTTTGTCCAGCAGGTAAAAATACATTAATAAGCTTTTACATTGCCCCTTATATGGTGCAAAACAGCTTTTCCCTCTACGCTCCTCTCGGAAAAACCCAGGAAATGACCTACAAATATTTTCTCATTAGTGTAGGAACAATTTGTATTAGAGAAAAAAACACATTAGATTCTTCTACACACACAGTCATCCACTGAATCTCACACCTCATTTCTTGCTGAACTGACTGGCTCTGGAAACTTGATGTTGTCCTCTCTCTCTGTGTTGAACTAATCTCTCTTAGTTGGTTTGTGTTCTCTGGTGATCTTAGGGTGTTGGTGAGCCTCGACACCAGGCTTTGAGCAGCAGATATTATTTCTCCAAATGGAACCTGATAAACATTAACATAAAATTAAGCTGTAAGTCATGCAGAATTATGATTGACAATGGTTAAAGAGGGTAGACAGACAGACAGACAGACAGACAGACAGACAGACAGACAGACAGACAGACAGACAGACAGACAGACAGACAGACAGACAGACAGACAGACAGATAGATAGATAGATAGATAGATAGATAGATAGATAGATAGATAGATAGATAGATAGATAGATAGATAGATAGATAGATAGATAGACAGAACGATGGATGGATGGATGGATGGACAGATTTTATTTAGGTTTTAATGCCATATCAGCAGCATTGGCTATATTCATGGCAAAAAACATGTACTAAATATACAATTTATAATCATATCATATCAGTTAGCATGATGACGCTCATTGCAGTTAGTAAACAATCTTAGCAAACATACATTTTAAAATAACAACAAAAAACATACAAGTAGCAAGCAACAACACTGAAAACAGTCATATACAATCTTTTAGTTAGATTAAAGATAAATATTGTAAAACACCTTTTCAAACAGCTCACTTCAAATATTTCCAGAATAAAAACATTCTCCAATATCATTTAAAAACACAATGTGTATTTTTACATGATATTAGAGAACGTTTTTATTCGGGAAATATTTTAAACATATTAAAATGTTTTATCGGTAAAATATTTTTACACAAGTCACCAATAGGTATTTCTTCCGCTTTTCATAAATATGCGAGTGTAAGCCATGAGTGTCTGATGCTACATCTTGTATGAACAACCTGGTCATGTCTATTTTCAAAATGGTAATTATTCCTTTCATTAATTAATGGATTCACTTCATACCATGTGTTTTTCCTACATTCATCCCATTCCATCTGCCATTTCTCATTAACATACAGATTTAAAACAGGTTTAACATCAGACACAGGAAGTTTACGTTCTGTTATCTCCAACTTCTATCTTCCTTTATCATGCTTTATCTGCACGCTCATTTCCAATTCATCCCATATGACCAGCCCGGTATCCAGCAGAAAATAATATCAAAGTCTTTAGTCTTTAAAAGGTCCACTTTTTCTATTATGCTAAAAATCTTAGTATGATCAGTTTTCATAGATTCAAGTGCTTGTAAGCAGGACATAATCTGAGCTAATTAAAAACAGACAGACAGATAGATATTGGGCATTTTTCTAATACTAAGAAACGAGTCTTATGTTGAGCAGGTAGATTTGAGGGAATAGTCACTATATGAGACAAAATATACTTTTTTGGCTATTTGCTCAAATTATTTAAGTTAGGTTACTCTACTTTAGATAAGAATTATCTTCATAAAGACTTTGTAAATTGCTATAAATATATAAAAACGTCATTTCTGCTTAGTAATGTGGATTGCTAACTTAAAGATAATATAAAAACGTATATCTGAACATATAATCTTCTCTCATAAATCAATGAGGAGCTTATTTATTCAGCTTTCAGATGAAATACGAGTGTTTAAATGACTGCCCCTCATGATTTACGCCCATGGGTCCGGGTCACTTATTTAACCAATTGCTAATCTGCACAGACTTTATTACATTATTCAATATATTTTCCCACTCATTCGGTGATAATAAGATAAATTAACGTAGATCTCAAGTTTTTTAAACAATTGATGGATTTGATTCACTGTCATAAAAATAAGCAAAAACCCTCAAATATTTAACTTGCCTTTTGCTGATATCTTCTTTATAATAGATCAATAGTCTATCTGGCTTTCAAAAACACTTAATCAACAGATGCCATGTTATAGTTAAACACCGTTAAGTGATTCACTGAGAAGTTCTGCGCTCGCTGCCTGTCAAGTTCACTTACGTTATGCTAACTTAGCTTGCTATCCTCGGCCCGATCTTAATTTTGATTCTGTAAAATGTCTAAGAAACACAGCGAAAATGGACCTCATTGAGTCTCAACCTTTATTACAGCTCATGGAGGACAGTTCTCAAAGAGGGATTAACAAAAGTCTTACCTGAGACGGTGTGTGGGAGCTGCCCAGACATTTTGTTCGGGGGGCTTCCTTCAGTCAGGATTCAGGATCTCATCACGCAAGCGCACTGTTGTGATCGATGACTCTGGCTCGTTTATTAATGCCTGTGACCGCGGTGATGTATTTTGACAGTGGACTGTCGCTGTTTGATTCGTACTCTTCGTGTCCGTGGTGAAACTATTTCGTGTCTGTAAAGTAACGTCACAAGTTATGTTCCGTTTTCCTTTGCGGTTTCATAATTGCAGATGCGTGAATTTTATAATTATAACAGAAATTTTATTCCATAGGTTAGCAACTTCACGTACTGCCGCCAAGACATCCTCGTTTCCATGACAACTAACATTAGACTCCGGAGCTCTCGATTTCTTAGCAGCAGACTTCTGGACAAGAGTCAACGCATCGTGATTCCGTATTACATTGTAAATTCAGTGCAGAGCTAAAGGCCGATGCAGAGTCCTCAAATTAATCAGCCGTGTTGGACCCGTCAAACATCAATCATGCCAGGCCTTGCGTGATTAACTTTATTCTTCCCTCTTTTCCCCATGCAGAGATGGCAAAAGAGTTGTATAAGGTCCACGCGTATTTTATAATGTTATCACGAGCCCTAAACAGTAGGTTAATATGCCACTTCACCTTTTACACCCTGAAGAATAAACGCGAACACCTGTACCTACAGGACCCCCATCCCATCTTTGGTCTGGCCCTACGCTACGTCATAAATCGAACGCGCTCTGCACCGCGAGTGTCAGAATCCACCAGACGCCTGACAGAACAGACGTGTATTGAGGAACTTTTCATTTGATACTCAGACAAGGCGAAAACTCAGATAATTAACTGCAGTAAACTCATTTATACACCCTAGAGAGCGTTATTTACTGCTAATAAATGGAAAAAAGTATGTTACATGTTCCCGGTCCTTCCGGACAAAGAAGACCGCCATGTAGACAGAGGATAGGGCCTTCTCCTGGTTCTGGTACATTTGAATGTATTTTTAATGTTTGATTGATGTTGTTTAACCCTTGTGTTGCTGTTTCATACACACTGGGGTCATTTGGCCTCAACTTTCTCTCAGTTTCAGCAAATGGAGTGATTTTTTTAGTGACAAACTATTTTGACATATTTTGGGAAAAGGCTTTTGAATTAAAAAAAGTTTCAAAAAACTTAATTCGGGGCAAATTGGCTTTGTTTATGTTGTTGGCTGTTACGGGTTAAATGGCTTTATTTTTATACTATCTGTTCAGGCATAACTAGAAGCTGTCTCAAATGAACATGCTGTTTTTATCTTTCAGTGGAAGCAAAATATGACCTGAAAGAAAATATTGGAGCTGGCTGCTACGGCAATGTCTATCGTGGTATCAGAAAAATGGACGGCAAACAGGTAAGTCTATTCACCCTAGTCCAGTTTAGAGGACATCAACTTTAGAGAAATCATGTTTGATTGCTCACTCATGTTTAATTCTACTTTTCATCCACAGTTTATCATCAAGTCGACTACTTCAGAAGTTGACAGCAATGTGGTAAGTCTGAAAACATCATGCGTGATTCATATTTGAAGCATCACAAAATACATTTAATAGATGAGTCTGTCTGCGGCTGTGGTTATACAAATATCTACTGATCATTTTGTGATTCACTGCTGTTTTCTGTTTATTTATGGTTATGATGGGAATTAATATGTGCTCTGCCGAGTTTTGATGCTGAAAATTTAACTCTGCAGTTTAACAGTGACTTTATATACATATAACAGAAAAAAGTAGTCACATGCCAATATTCAATAATTCAGTATATCATAATAATGAACATGCACAATAATGAATAATTATTATTTACACTTTTAGAGTGTCTTTTAAGATTATTTTATTCTGCAACATGTTGAACCCTTATTAAGCCATTTATTTTCAAACATGATGCTTTTCTCATGTTAATCTGGGCTACGACTTTGGGAATTCAGAGACTGTTTGTCTTTGGTTCGTTAACTCTGTGCAGTAAAGTCCTCTCGTTAACATCAGTTAATTTATCTAAAGTAGTTTAGTTTATACTTTATTATAGTGTTACCTATTATTGTACTTTATAATCTTTTTTTACATGTATTTAATAAGCAATACACTAGGTATTGTTGTAATCATACCTGATAAAGTAATCTGTTTCACAGCTCAGCTTAATATCTTGATAAAATCAAAGCTTCCGCAATTCATCACATTAAAATCTAATACCGTCTGAAGCCGAATTACCAGATTTTTACATCACAATTGACAAAACCAGTGCAGATAATAAACATCAAGCTCCCATAATGCATTTCAAAAGCATAAATAAACACACAGAAAAAAAACATGAATCACAAAATACGGAAAGCTGCTGATTTACAGATTTTCTTTTACAGTTATATTGAAAAACAGGATTACATGTTGTTGATATGCAGCTAATGTGCACTTTATCTTCAGCCTGGATATCCGTTACCCATACCAATCGAAGTGGCCATGATGACAATTGTGAGAGATCCCCCCAGCCCGCTGCTCATCAAGCTCCAGGAATGGTTTTTAGTTAAAGTGGAGAAATTGCCAAGAGGAGTAAGTGTATTTATACAGCACATTTCATGCACAATGCGCTGCAGGAGGGTTTGTCTCGTTTCTTATTGTCGTTTTAATTTTGTAAATTCAAATTCCTAAATCAAGAAGCATTTCTGGACATGTAAATAACTTTGTCTTGTTTTCAGAAAAGCTTGTGGGTTAATGATATGCCGGTGCGGTAAGCAAAATAAACTCATTTCTACTTTAAAATCTATCCTGAATGTAACTGGAAGCCAGTGTAAAGACTAGGCATGGGCCAATAACTGTTTTTAAGGTATGGAAAAGTCGAGGTTTTAAAACTGCCAAATTTTCTGTAATACCGTTGTGTGAGATATATTATTTACAGTTTTTTTAGGACAACGGTATCTCCAGCTGAATAAATATCCAAAAATGCTGTTTTAAATAGTAAAGAAATCAGTGTTTTTGAAACAAATGAGGGCCGCAGAAGTCAATTAATCTTTTGAATTATTTAGCCTGACATGTTTACTGCCAAAAAAATATTATAAATCTATTACAAAATAAAATATATTGTTTTCAGAGGGGAACAAGTTTGTCTTTTACCCAGACATTCAAAAAGACTACATATTAGAGCAGTAATCACAATACCGTGAAACCGTGATATTTTGATCCAAGGTTGTCATACCGCCACAATCTAATACCGGCCCATGCCTAGTAAAGACTGACCTGAGGACTGCTGTCGTGTGCTTTATTTTAACTCATTGCATCTGCTTACAGAAAGTGTGTAAGACAATAATGTTGGTGATGGAGTATCTCGGCCCGTGCAGAACACTGGAGGATTTCCTGCAGAAGCACCAACACCTGGAGGAGAGAGTCGCGCGTACGCTTATCCTGCAGATTGTCAAAGCAGCGCAGGAGTGCTTGAGGCGGAAAATTTGTCATCATGATATTCATGATTGTAATATCCTCGTCATCGACCGGCCTCTGCAAATCAAGCTAATTGATTTTGGCTGTGGGATGCACATCTGTCATGGTAAGTCAGATTATTTCAGGAGGAAGCCGAAAAACATTCATTAGTCTCTGAGACTCAGTTGAATGGGGCTTTAGCTGAACTGCTTGCTCAACACTAAACCTCTCTTTCTGACAGATCCAAAGAAATACCCACCAGACACAAGGATATCTCCAAAGAAGGCGGTTAAAAACACAGTGAAGCAGCTGTTTGGCATCATGCGGGAAATAGAAAAACAATGTTCCAGCATACCTGAAGGTAAGAAGATGACTGGGACTGACACTGTTCATCCCTCCTGTTGACTTATGGGTCAGAATTGACCCTGGCCACATTTTACCAGCAGAAAAACCCAAAACAATGTTTTTCTTTATCTTGAGGTTTGGTGACGGTTTCTAAAATGAGGCCAACATTAGGAAAATATATATTATATTTTCATGAAGACTGAACATTAGGGCACAACAGGAGTCATTCAGGTCAATATTGAGCTGTGTGTGTGTGTGTCCACCATTAACTAACTTTCTCTTTTAAAATGTTACAGAATTCATGGCATTTATGAATACCTGCATTACCCTTGGGGATGATGATCAGAGACTGCAAACAGTGCAGCAGATTCTGGATCAGCCATGGCTAAAAAACCAATAAAAATAAAGACTGTTCTAGATATGTGTAGTTTATGCTTTCCACCCTGAAAGAGGACCTGTTTTAGAGGAGATTTTGGAGCACGAGGGGTTCAGCATGACGCAGAGGCTTTCAGCAGCAGGAAATGGTTTCATTCTTCCATGTTTGATGTTTGTCATTTGTTGTTTTCCGCTTCTGCTTCCCAAATTCCTGCGAGGGTTGCAGTCAGAGCTGCATGTAAATGAGGGCCAGTTGAAGCCGCCATTAGAGTGACGTCAGCTTTCCTCCTCACCTGATTGGTTGGAGGGAGGAGGTGTCAATCTAGAGCTAATAGACCAATGGGGAGGCTTCAGCCGGCCCTCATTTGCATGCAGCTCTGACTGCGACACTTGCGGGAGGAAGTGCAGAATGTGGGAAGCAGAAGTTATGAAGAGCTTTGAGAATGGTGGTCTTAATATGCTGGATTTCCGTACATTAAATAATACTGTCAAAATTAAATGGGACAAAAAATATTCTCTAAAATCCAACATCAATCTGGAACTTTATTCCAAATTACATATTTTCTTAATTTGGATGGCTTAATTGTTATTACTCTGTAACTATAATGCTGATAAAATACCAGCTAAATTATCTCAATTTCATAAACAAAATTTCTTAATCGATTCAATACTCCCATCCCCCCTAAAGAATTTGCTGTCGTATTTGATGCCATACCATCTGGAGTTATTAGGTTAGTCCAAGGCATTCTCTATCCTTCTACTTCCCCCCTTGAGACGCTTCTACTACAAAGGTAGGAAAATATAGTTTCTCTGCAACTTCTTCAAACAAATCAGTACATTTACATTTAGCAGACTTACACATGAGGACGAAAAAAGAAATTTACACAACTATAAGAGCAACAATGAATAAGTGCTTTAGGCAAGTTTCAGGTGTGTAAAGTGTACGAAGCAAAACATTAGTAAATTATTTATTTATTTTTTTGTAATACAGTTAGCGGTGGAGCCAGAGAGGCAATTGCAGATTAGGAAGAGAAGTGGAGACTAAATAGTTGAGTTTTTAGTGGTTTCTTGAAGACAGCGAGTGACTCTGCTGTTCTGATGCAGTTAGGGAGTTCATTCCACCAACTGGGCAGATTGAGCGCGAGAGTTCGGGAAAGTGATTTCTTCCCTCTTTGGGATGGAACCACGAGGCGACGTTTATTCACAGAACGCAAGTTTCTGGAGGGCACATAGATCTGCAGAAGTGAGAGCAGATAAGAAGGAGCGAAGCTAGAATTCGCTTTGTAAGCAAACATCAGAGCTTTGAATTTGATGCGAGCAGCAACTGGCAGCCAGTGCAAACGGATGAGCAGCGGAGTGACATGTGCTCTTTTAGGTTCATTAAAGACCACTCGTGCTGCTGCGTTCTGAAGCAGCTGAAGAGGCTTGATAGAGTTAGCTGGAAGCCCGGCTAGTAGAGAGTTGCAGTAGTCCAGTCTAGAGAGAACAAGAGCTTGAACAAGGAGTTGAGCTGCATGTTCAGATAGGAAGGGTCGGACCTTTCTGATGTTGTAGAGTGCGAATCTGCAAGATCGAGCAGTTCTAGAGATGTGGTCAGAGAAGTTTAGTTGGTCATCAATCGTTACTCCAAGGCTTTTCACTGTTTTGGAAACAGTAATGGTTGCCCCATCCATCTGCATTGAAAAGTTCTGATGTTATTTCCTAATGGAACTGTATCAGTTCCAAATGTGACTTTTTTTTATTTTATTGGAATTCTTTTGTTTCAGATATTGATTGAAGAAATCAAATATGGCTCATCCCAAATAGCTACTTAATTACAAATAAGATAATAGAAGTTTCATTTAGAACTATTCACCATACACACTCGGTCAATACTCTCTTAGTAAGATATAAAAAAGATATTGATATTAATTGTTCATTTTGTAAGCAACACAAAAAAAAATGCCTAGTTCACTTATTTTGGCAATGCAGTTTTTCTAATTTGCTTTGAAACGATTTTTCTTTTTCTTATTAAGAATGTTGATAAAGATTTTTCCTTACTATGGGAAAATGTTTTGTTAATAATAAAACGGATGCTATACATAAAAAAATATATTTTTTTCTTAATCTTCTTATGTTATTAACAAAATTGTATATACATAAATGTACATTTTCAAACCAAATGTACTTTAAAACAATTTCTAACTCTTTTACAAAAAAATGCTTTAAAAACAACTGAAATGTGTCAATTATATAATCTTTTTCTTTAATATGTGATGTATATACCCCTACTGTTAATTTTTTTTGTTGTTTTCTTTTTTTAAAATGTTTTCTTTTTGTCTTTCCATTTTCTTTTTAATGTACTGTGATTGTATATTTTTACTTGTCTCATAATTTTTAAAAAATGTGGAAGCGGAAAACAGCATCATGTCAGAAAACAATGGAAGTATGAATTCCTGATGATCTGATTTGGTCACTGACCACATGTGTGCTGCTCTTCTATCATTTCTGTGAAACTGAGACTGTATGCAGAGCGGCCTGCGAACCCCATGGAGTGTGTTGAAGCTGTTTTCTGCTGATCAAACTGTAAACTATTGTCTTCAATAAACTGTATCTCTGACTCCTGCTCTTTGTTCATCACACCGGCTCCTTGCATTAACACAAGTCAAATCCTTCAGCGTAGTGATACGGCACTGTAATGCACTCAAAACATGCCTGAACTACTTTATCTGTGTGTTGATCTGACAATAAGTGTGAACACAACACAAAACAACACAGAGAAGATCTGTTTTACAGACTGCAGACTCAATTTAGCCTTTATAGAACAATATTGATGCGTCATGTAATGTTTAAAGCACATTGCCCTGCCATTTGTGTGACTATAATGTGAAATATAAGAGTGTGTTCACTGATATGAGTAATCCTACTATAATATCTACTGAACTAGCACCAGGGCTCTTTCAGTGTCTGACCAGCAAATGTTGAGCTTTAGCCAAAGAACAATGGTTAGAATGGAAATGTCTTCATTTCACAACAGTTTTTAACAACACTCAGAAAAGTTTTGTGGAAAACTAATGGAAACACACTTATGCTTCAGTTTGTGCTAGTGTTACATCTACACAGCACAGTACACTCAAATATAAGCTAATAAGTAAAATGAGCCAGCTAGTGTTCACTGAGTTAAAGAGACCCCAGGTGAAAATAAGTACATTGCAAGTATACTAACCAAAAGTTAACTTAATTTAAATATATTAAATGTATTATTACCATACTTTTATATATGAAGAGTTCAGATGCAAAAACCTCTAAGCGCCATCTGAAATGTTCTTCTAAAACGACCATTTTTGTCAGCCTCCTATGTTTATGTTCAGTTATTTCCCTTTAAAGGCAATGTAAAAAATTATTCGTCACTATAAAAGTCAACTTACTGAGCCTACACACAGGAGTCGGAGAAAATTTTATTTATTTAGCATTTGATGTTAATATATTTAAGTATTATTTTAACTATGCATTGAACAATGAACTTATGTAAGAATGTGTCAAAGCACACTTTTAAAGCACAGTGTTAAATAAACAGTGTAAGTTTTCATTCATGCAATTCAGTTCATTACAGCCTTTAAAAAGTAATAAATGCATTAAAAGCCCATTTAAAGCATTTGTTACTGTATAAGAGATGTTGTTGATGCTGACAATAAATATCTATATTTAACATAAATATATATATATATATACATATATATATATATATATATATATATATATATATATATATATATATATATATATATATATATACTCAATTCGTCTTTATTTCTCTAGCGCTTTTACAATTTAAATTGTGTCAAAGCAGCTTCACATAGAAGATTATAGTGTTTGAAACAGTGTCAGTTCAATTTTCAGAGTTTAAGTTCAGTTCAGTGTGGTCTAATAATTATTACTGAGAGTCCAAACACTGAAGAGCAAATCCATCGATGCGCAGCTCTACAGATCCTGAACCATGCAAGCCAGTGGCGACAGCGGCAGGGAAAACCCTTCACCAATTGGGGAAAGGTCAGAATAAAAAAAACCTTAAGAGAAACGTGGCTCAGTTGGGCACAACCATTTCTCCACTGGCCAAACGTCTTGTGCAGAGCTGCAGTCAAGGCTCTGGAGAAGCTGGACCTCAGCGAAGGCTCGTCTGTCCCTGGAGCGTCGCAGAAATCAGTCTCATGCTCTCCACTCCTCTATGATCACCACAGCAGCTGCTCAGGAAACGGCCTGGTCCAGGATTATGGAAACCTTGGGATCATCTTGTCGCTGGTCTTGGATCGAATCAGTGGCGCTTCATAGTCTAAGGGTCTCGGGATGAGTATACCCAGGTGGAAATAGAGAATAAAGAGAATAATTAGCGTAGCTGCTGTTCATAGTGTTTATAAACGAGATGCAGAAACCTGTGTGGAAACCTACTAAGTGATGCCCTGAGTGTATGCTTTGCTAAACAGATAGGTATTTAATCTAGTTTTGAACTGAGAGATTGTGTCTGAGCCTCAGACATTATCAGGAAGGCTATTCCAGAGTTTAGGAGCCATAAAGGAGAAGGCTCGACCTCCTTTACTCGACTTTGCTATTCTAGGTACTACCAGAAGCCCTGACTTTTGAGATCTTAAAGAGCGAGTTGGATTGTAGCGAGACAGAAGGTTGTTTAGATAAAAAGGAGCTAGATTATTTAGAGCTTTATAGGTGAGAAGTAATAGTTTAAATTCAATATGAAACTTAACAGGCAGCCAGGGTAAGGAGGATAACTTTGGGGTGATAGGGGATCATATTTTCTAGATCTGGTAAGAACTCTAGCTGCTGCATTTTGTACTAGCTGAAGTTTATTAATAGAGGATGCTGGGCAGCCAGCAAACAGAGCATTACAGTAATCCAGCCTAAAATTATATATATATATATATATATATATATATATATATATATATATATATATATATATATATATATATATATATATATATATACATATATTATTGCATTACAGACATCCTGCAAAAATAACTTGAAAGAAAATCATCCAGACTTGAAATGACATGAATGTTAAATTTTTATTTTTAGGTGCACCATTATTTTATGTATAAGGTTAACATGAATGTTTTTTTTTTATTTGTGCTTAGCCAGGTCGTAAACCGCAATAAAGTTAGTTTGACGTTTGACATTAATTAGACATTCATTTATATGGTTAATTTAGTTTTTTAATCTGGAAATTAAACTTTGCAACATAAAGGGCGTATATTTATGCCCATCTGACATATTTTTGGCTCAAACTATAACAGGAGCAAATAATTTAATTGGTTTTAAATCGAATAAAACATCACAAACTGGAACAAAAATAATTCATTCATGAAAACAAAGACTGCTACTGAAAAAAAAAAACTGCTTAAACCAGCCTAGGCTGGTTGGCTAGTTTTAGCTAGTCAACCAGGCTGGTTTTAGAGGGGTTTTGGTTGTATTGGGGTAATCGAACTAGGACTCGAGTCCAGTTTTGATTGGACTCGGACATAACCTGGCCAGTCAGAGTCGTCAGAAAAGAATCGCCGTTTCAGAAAAGAAGCCGATGGGCAGATTTTGATTAAAGATCCACAAAACAAACTTTTCAGTGGATTCATTTGCACAGATTAACTTGTTTATTTTAAGACTAGCCATATGCTAGCAACATAAACATTGAACATTTTGATTTAATGCAGACTTTAAACGAAATATTCACCCAGATATGATAATTCTGTCGTCATTTACTCAATCTTCACTTGCTTCAAAACATGTTTGAGTTTCTTTTTTCTGTTAAACACATTTAGGCTAAACATTGCTAGACAGACTGCTAGACAATGACTTCCATAGTATTTTTTCCTGCCGATTTCTAGCATTATTCAGAATACATATTTTTGTTTAACAGAGGTAATAAATGTATAAATGTTCAATAAATAAATGGTGACAAAAGTTTTCTCTTGCTAGGAACTATCCCTTTAAGTGTCGTGCGCGCGGGACTTTTATTGTGAAGGCGCAGCGCTGCTGTGTTTCCGTGTTTAGTCAGCGTCGATCATCTGACGGCTTTAGTTCCTTTAAACGGAGTTTTGCAGTATTTTTTGGGAGTATTTAATCTGTTGAAGGGAGAGTTTAGGGTCCAGACATAAAGTCAACAGTGTTCTGCTGTTTAAAGCGTACAATTCTTCACATTATGGGGCAGTTTCTTGTGTTTTGGTCGACCTTCCTGCTGATGTGCGTCGCGTTCAGTTTTTCTGAATCAGAATCAACAACAACACAACAACCTACAACTGCTCCACCTGTGCGCAAACGTACATTTTCATCTGCATCTGCTTCCTTTATTTTCATCCCATATTTCTATTCCATTGAGGTAAAGTTGGTGTTATAGCCGCAAATTCGTTCATTGCCAACTTGTGACTCGCTCCCTATGTTGTTTACCATGATATGTTACTTTGAATATTCGGTCAAAATCACATACAAGTATGACTTGAAAACAACATTAGCTTTGTATTTCCTGAGTGGACAGCTACAATGCCCATCGCAACAAACACAACAAGTTGTTTACTTGCATGAGCAGAAACGCAAGCTTAGTGAAAGCATGACTAAACATGGAGTTCATCACTTCTCTTCAGATATTTTCAGTAGAGTATGCAAACTTACCATCGGGTACCGCGTTCCCAGAAGCTTTTTAGTCACAATTTTTTGGCAACCTGCAAAGAGAGCATAAAGTCAAAACTTATTCAACCAGAGAGATGTCTGATCACACACACACACACACGCACGCACGCACACACACACACACACACACACACACACACACACTCACACACACACACACGCACGCACGCACGCACGCACACACACACACACACACACACACACAAACACACACAAACACACACAAACACACACACACACACACACTCACACTCACACACACACACACACACACACACACACACACACACACACACACACACACACACACACACACACACACACACACACACACACACACAAAGGAAAATTGAATGTTACCTTCTGGCCGTCAGATTTCCGTGTAGCCAGATAGACAGTGCCATGGTATCCCTCTCCCAGCTTCTTCCCAAGCACATATCTGTCAAGTAAAGATCCTGGAGAAAACATTTATGACATTTGCTCACTCCTGTTACTCTTCTGCTCAATCTAATCGTGAGAAAACTCTGTAAAACTCTGAAAAATAAAACAAAACCCTGCAGATTAGACAGAAAACATTACGGCAGAAGACAAACCTTAGCTGCTGTCTTTAGCTGAGCTGCTGTCTTTAGCTGAGCTGCTGTCTTTAGCTGAACTTCTGTCTTCTGCTGCAGTTTTGCTGCTGCCGCCATGTTGGATCTGGGCTGTTTTCACTCGTTTTGCAGCAACTGTGTCCTGATCCAGACATCCAGCCTTCCTCTTCAGTGCTCTTGGAGCTTCTGTGGATTCCAGTCAACAATGCATTATTAATGATCAGTTCTTTCATTAATTGGCATTTATTGTATTTGGGGATCTGTTCAAATGGCAGCAGTGCTACTAGTTTCCAGATGTTTTGTCATGAAGCTCTACTGAGAAATACTTTGCACAATACTGCATCATTCACAGGTTTAAAGGCACATTATGTGAGACTTTTATTATCAAAATCTCCAAAATCCACTAGAGGAGTGATTCATGAATGATCTCGCAGTGCATTATGGGACAGTGTAGTGTCCACTGGATGCACCCTTCAGAATCTCTCCAGTAGTAGTAGGTCATCTGGGTACTTCTCACATGCTGTTTGTCAAATACTGTGAGGTCAGACATACTACTCGGCTCACATACTGTCTTAATGTACTATTTAGTATGGAAGCGTGTGATTTTAGACACAGCCAGTGTGTGTGTTCATGCTAATGATCGTATTAGCAGTGTGGTGCAAAATGTCTTTATTTATAGTGCCCTGACCTTTTAATAGCAGGGAAACTGCTATAGAATGTCTCGTACCATCACAACGGTCAAGTATGTTTGACATGCTTTTCTCTTTATTTGCCACTTGCTTTTCTTTTCTTTTGCTGCCTGCTGTTCATTCATTCTATTTCTGCTCTGTTTGTTTAGCGAGGTTTTAATATGTTTGTGTTTTATTTGACAGCACAGAGCAGCATTATAACAGAAGCCCAACATTTATTTAGTCTGATAAAACAGCACACGTGATCACGAGCTGAAGAACCAGACTGTCACGGTTGTGGTGGGGAAAAGGAGCGAGGACTCAAGTGCAAAGAAACAATGGGTATTTATTAATAATAAAATAAAAATAAAAAGCAAAACAAAACTACCCCGAGGGGGAAAACATTAACAAAACACACAAACTTGGCTCAACAAGAACAAGGCAAGACTGGATCAGGAACACGGGGAGTGTAGACAACGAACTGGCAAAGGACTGAAAACATGAGGGGGATTATAAAGCAAAAAAGTAAATTGACACACAGGTGAACACAATTAACTAATAATGGGTTGACAAGGAGGGTGGGACTAGACAATAGACGGGAGAGCGCATGACACAGAGAGACAATACAAGCCATGCGCTCACATAAAACAACTTTGAAGCACACGACAAAAGCACGTGACCACAATGTAAACACCGAGCCACGTGCTTTGACAAAAGACGCAAGACACGAGCACACGATAGATAAACACCTTACCGTGCGCTCACACATAAGCAACGCGCATGCTTCATCTCAGCGCCAACCAAAACTGAAACCAACTAGACGGAGGCGCCGAGAATAAAGCAGTGCGCTGCTGACAGAACAAACACAAACACTAGTACAAGAGCGCGCGCGTCTGAGGGACGCAGAGCGTGCGTGGCCACATCATGTGGCAGCGCGCACACTCTGCGTACACCCACGACGGCGCGCGCGCACACAGAGACAGGACCAGACATTGAGTAGTGTCAGAGCTCTGCCACCAAAACAAGAATTTACAAGACCAAAGTGGCAGAACCCTGACACTAGCCCCCCCCAAAAGGGACGCCACCTGGCGTCCCTAAAGGGAACATCCAACAAGGTACAAGACAGACAAGAAACACTACAAGACAACAAAACAGGCAACATCAACAGACACAAGACAGGGAGGTGAACAGGCAAGACGACATGAAGGGAGGGAGGGAAGCCAAGCCAGACCCAACAAGACAAACAAGGGAGGGATGGGAGGGCAAGACCAGGGAGGATCAGGAGGGACAGTCCAGGGTGGATTCAGTGGGTCGGGGGCCCCAGCAGGGAGCCAGGGTGGAGCCGGAGGGTCCGTCCAGGGTGCAGGGAGGGAACACCAGGGAGGAGCAGGAGGGACGACCCAGGGAGAGTCTATCAGGGGAGACAAGGCAGGAGGTCGGTGGGGAGCCGGCTGGGCTGGAGGCCTGTGGGGAGCCGGCTGGGCTGGAGACCAGAGGGGAGCCGGCAGGGCAGGGCGCCGGGCTGGGACCGGCAGGACGAGACGTCTGGATGGGGCCGGCAGGGCAGGGCGCCGAGCTGGGGCTAGCTGGGCGAGACGTCTGAGTGGCGCCGGCAGGGCGAGACGTCTGGGTGGCGCCGGCAGGGCGAGACGTCTGGGTGGCGCCGGCAGGGCGAGACGTCTGGGTGGCGCCGGCAGGGCGAGACGTCTGGGTGGCGCCGGCAGGGCGAGACGTCTGGGTGGCGCCGGCAGGGCGAGACGTCTGGGTGGCGCCGGCAGGGCGAGACGTCTGGGTGGCGCCGGCAGGGCGAGACATCTGGGTGGCGCCGGCAGGGCAAGGGGCCGGGCTGGGGCCGGCTGGGCAAGGCGTCTGGGTGGCGCCGGCAGGGCAAGGCGTCTGGGTGGTGTCGGCAGGGCAAGGAGCCGGGCTGGTGCCGGCAGGGCTAGACGTCTGGGTGGTGCCGGCAGGGAAAGACGTCTGGGTGGTGCCGGCAGGGCAAGGAGCCGGGCTGAAGCCGGCAGGGCAAGACGTCTGGATGGCGCCGGCAGGGCAAGGAGCCGGACTGGGACCGGCACTGAGCTGCGCTCTGGGGCTGGAGCCGACACTGGAGGGCGCTCTGGGGCTGGAGCCGACACTGGAGGGCGCTCTGGGGCTGGAGCCGACACTGGAGGGCGCTCTGGGGCTGGAGCCGACACTGGAGGGCGCTCTGGGGCTGGAGCCGACACTGGAGGGCGCTCTGGGGCTGGAGCCGACACTGGAGGGCGCTCTGGGGCTGGAGCCGACACTGGAGGGCGCTCTGGGGCTGGAGCCGACACTGGAGGGCGCTCAGGGGCTGGAGCCGACACTGGAGGGCGCTCAGGGGCTGGAGCCGACACTGGAGGGCGCTCAGGGGCTGGAGCCGACACTGGAGGGCGCTCAGGGGCTGGAGCCGACACTGGAGGGCGCTCAGGGGCTGGAGCAGACACTGGAGGGCGCTCAGGGGCTGGAGCAGACACTGGAGGGCGCTCAGGGGCTGGAGCAGACACTGGAGGGCGCTCAGGGGCTGGAGCAGACACTGGAGGGCGCTCAGGGGCTGGAGCCAGTATGGTGGAGGAGCCCTTTCTCCTCCTACGCTTCCTTATTTTTGGTGGCGGGAAGCTGGCCACCTCTTCAGACACTGCTGGGCACTCCACTACCTCTGAAAGTGTTGCAGTGTCTGTTTCGGGCACCTCGAGGGATGTTGCTGCCGCCAGGGTGGTTGCTGGATGGGCTGCAGTGGGTTCAGTCACCTCTAGGTGGGTGACAGGTGAGGAGGGCCCGTTCTTCCTCCTCCGTCTCCGTTGGTGGGTCATCGGAGGACTGGGGATTTGGCAGTCTGTGAGCGGGATTGGCGGTGGGCCAAGGGGAGGCAGGCCACCGTCTCCCTGGCTGTGGTACAAATAGCTCACAAACTGCCAGAATGACAGTATCCCCAGCATCCCCATCTCCCAGGCCTGAAGGGGGCTGTTGAGTCCAGCATTGAAAGCCTCCTTCAGTGCTGTGGTGGTAAACTCAAGCCCCTCTGCTGCGTAGACAAACTGGTAGGCAAACTCCTTGACTGAAGATTCCCCTTGATGAAGACCAAAGAGTTTGCCCAAACGTTCCTTCTGCTGGCATGCAGAGGGACGTGAACTGGGAGATGGGAAAAGGAAGATACCCATATTTCTGCTGAGTCCTCTGTTATGGCCAGTTCGTACTGTCACGGTTGTGGTGGGGAAAAGGAGCGAGGACTCAAGTGCAAAGAAACAATGGGTATTTATTAATAATAAAATAAAAATAAAAAGCAAAACAAAACTACCCCGAGGGGGAAAACATTAACAAAACACACAAACTTGGCTCAACAAGAACAAGGCAAGACTGGATCAGGAACACGGGGAGTGTAGACAACGAACTGGCAAAGGACTGAAAACATGAGGGGGATTATAAAGCAAAAAAGTAAATTGACACACAGGTGAACACAATTAACTAATAATGGGTTGACAAGGAGGGTGGGACTAGACAATAGACGGGAGAGCGCATGACACAGAGAGACAATACAAGCCATGCGCTCACATAACACAACACTGAAGCACACGACAAAAGCACGTGACCACAATGTAAACACCGAGCCACGTGCTTTGACAAAAGACGCAAGACACGAGCACACGATAGATAAACACCTTACCGTGCGCTCACACATAAGCAACGCGCATGCTTCATCTCAGCGCCAACCAAAACTGAAACCAACTAGACGGAGGCGCCGAGAATGAAGCAGTGCGCTGCTGACAGAACAAACACAAACACTAGTACAAGAGCGCGCGCGTCTGAGGGACGCAGAGCGTGCGTGGCCACATCATGTGGCAGCGCGCACACTCTGCGTACACCCACGACGGCGCGCGCGCACACAGAGACAGGACCAGACATTGAGTAGTGTCAGAGCTCTGCCACCAAAACAAGAATTTACAAGACCAAAGTGGCAGAACCCTGACACAGACGCGCTGGACTGTGGCATAATAAAAGCTCTGCTGCTTTGTGTCGTCGTGCACTGTGCCTTTAAGCTGACATATATATGCTCATACAACTGTAGAAGAGTAACGGTAGACTGACCTGAGCGGCTGTTCTCATCGCTGGACGTCTCTGCAGCTTTGATGCGTTTGCGCAGAGCGTATGGTTTGACTCCATCAGAATCACTCTGCAAATCATCATCCGCTTTCCTCTTCACTCCTCTTCCTCCTGATGTGGATTACAGTCAATAATGAATTATTAATAATCGATTATTTCAATATTGCCATTTATTTTACTCTGGGATTCAACAAATGGCAGCAGTGCTCCAGTTTTCCAGTCATTAAGAGTGGACTGACCTGAGCTGGACGCCTCTGTGTCGGCGTCTACACTTGTGTTCTCCAGCTCAGCAACTCTGATGCGTTTCCGGTGGGCAGATGGTTTACCTCCACCAGAAACACTCTGAAAAGCATCATCTGCTTTCCGCTTCACTCCTCTTCCTCCTAATGTGGATGACAACACAATGAACAATACACTCCTAATCTTAAGAATCATTTATTTTTTATGCCAGTAATGAAGCTTTTTCACGTTTGTTTTCAACTCTGAAAACTGGACTGACAGTTTCAATTTACTACAACTTCTATGTTAAGCTGCTTTGACACAATCTACATTGTAGAAAATAGTTTGGACTGTGGGGGAACCCATGCCAACATGGGGAGAACATGCAAACTCCACACAGAAACACCAACTGCCCCAGCCGAGGTTCAAACCAGCGACCTTCTATCTGTGAGGAGAACATGCTACCCACAGCACCACCGTGTCGCCCTATTTGAATGATTTTTTGGCACAAATAAAAGTGGATAATTTTCACACATACCGTGTATTTCTGCCAATTCAATTCAATTCAGCTTTATTTGTATAGCGCTTTTACAATGTAGATTGTGTCAAAGCAGCTTCACATAAATGGTCATAGTAACTGGAACAGTGTGGTTCAGTAACTGGAACAGTGTGGTTCAGGTTTTAGTGTTTAAGTTCAGTTCAGTTCAGTTTAGCTCAGTTCAGTGTGATATAATCATTACTGAGAGTTCAAACACTGAAGAGCAAATTCATCGATGCGTAGCTCTACCAATCCTGAACCATGCGAGGCAGTGGCGACAGCGGAGAGGGAAAAAAAACTTCACCTGATGGGAGTGAAGAAAAAAAACCTTGAGAGAACCAGACTCAGTTGGGCACGACCATTTTAATTTCTCCACTGGCCAAAAGTCTTGTGCAGAACTTCATTCGCCGTGGTTTATGCTGGAAGATGGCTTCAATGAAGACTCGTCTGTCCCTGGAGCGTCGCTGGAATCAGACACATGTTCTCCACTCCCTACGACCATCAGCGCACCAGCAGCTCAGGATATGGCCTGGTCCCAGATATGGAATCCTTGGGATCATCACGTCGCTGGTCTTGGATCCAATCAGTGACTCCGCCTAATCTGAGGACCTCGGGATGAGTATCCCCAGGTGAAAATAGAGAATAAAGAGAATAATTAGCGTAGCTGCTGTTCATAGTGTATTTAAGCAAGATGCAGAAGCCAGTGTGGAACCCGCTAGGTGATGCATTGAGTGTATGCTTTACTAAACAGATAGGTCTTTAATCTAGTTTTGAACTGGGAGAGTGTGTCTGAGCCTCGGACGTTATCAGGAAGGCTATTCCAGAGTGTAGGAGCCATGAAAGAGAAGGCTCGACCTCCTTTACTTGATTTTGCTATTCTAGGTACTACCAGAAGCCCTGAATTTTGAGATCTTAAAGAGCAAGTTGGTTCGTAGCGAGACAGAAGGTTGGTTAGATAAACAGGAGCTAGATTATTTAGAGCTTTATAGGTGAGAAGTAATATTTTAAATTCAATACGAAACTTAACAGGCAGCCAGTGTAAGGAGGATAAAATTGGGGTGATATGATCATATTTTCTAGACCTGGTCAGAACTCTGGCTGCTGCATTTTGTACTAATTGAAGTTTGTTAATAGAGGATGCTGGGCAGCCAGCAAATAGAGCATTACAGTAATCCAGTCACGAAGTCATAAAAGCATGGACTAGCTTTTCTGCATCTGAGATGGAT
Source organism: Danio rerio (assembly GCF_052040795.2). Classification (NCBI taxonomy): domain Eukaryota; kingdom Metazoa; phylum Chordata; class Actinopteri; order Cypriniformes; family Danionidae; genus Danio; species Danio rerio. The sequence continues at coordinate 41,686,545 of NC_141036.1, read as the reverse complement.
AGCATATTTCGTAATTTAGCGATATTTCTCAGATGAAAGAAGGCAGTTTTTGTGACATGGGATATATGGTTTTTAAAAGTTAGATTGCTGTCTAATATGACACCCAAATCTTTTATAGTAGAGCTAAAGCTAACTTTGTATCCCTCTAATTGTAAATTGAGTTGCGAGATCTGCTGTGTGCAAGATTTAGGCCCAATAAGTAATAATTCTGTTTTGTCGGAGTTTAAGAGAAGAAAATTGTTGGTCATCCAGTCTTTGATGTCTTTGATACACTCAGTTAGTTTAGAAAGTTCAGACGTCTCGTCAGGTTTAGTTGAAATATATAATTGAGTATCATCTGCATAGCAGTGAAAGCTGATCCCATGTCTTCTAATAATGTCTCCCAGAGGTAGCATGTAAATTATAAACAGTAAAGGGCCTAAAACTGATCCTTGAGGCACCCCATACTTTACTGGGCAGATTTGTGAAGGCTGTCCATTAAGATTCACAAACTGGTAGCGGTCAGTTAAGTATGACTTAAACCATTGTAGAGGCAGTCCCTGGACACCTGTAGACTTTAAGCGATTTATGAGGATATTGTGGTCAATGGTATCAAATGCCGCACTAAGATCGAGTAAAACTAATAGCGAGACGCACCCTCGGTCAGCAGCTAAGAGTTGCAGCTTGCCTCTGTATTATGAATTTTAAGTGATGAAACTGTAGAAAAGTGTGATTCTGTAACGGGAGACTGACCTGAGCTGCTGTTCTCATCGCTGGACGTCTCAGCAGCTCTGATGCGTTTCCGCAGTGCATAAGGTTTACCTTCACCTAAAACACTGTGAAAATCATCATCCGCTTTCCTCTTCACTCCTCTTCCTCCTGATGTGGATTACAGTCAATAATGAATTATTAATAATCGATTATTTCATTATTTGGCATTTATTTTACTCTGGGATTTAACGAATGGCAGCAGTGCTCCAGTTTTCCAGTATTTCTCCAGTCATAAAGAGTGGACTGACCTGAGCTGGACGCCTCTGTGTCGGCGTCCACTCTTGTGTTCTCCAGCTCAGCAACTTTGATGCGTTTGCGCAGTGCATAAGGTTTACCTTCACCTAAAACACTGTGAAAATCATCATCCGCTTTCCGCTTCACTCCTCTTCCTCCTAATGTGGATGACAACACAATGAACAATACACTCTTCAGAATATAAAGATTGAGAAAATCCCCTTTAAAGTGCCCGAATTAAGTTCAAATCAACATTTGAGTTCTGACATGTTTACAGTAGAAAGTGTTCAACTTGATGGAGCATGATCATAATATAATATTGTATTGATTTTGGCCATAATAGATAAATCAATCACTTTGATCCAGACACTGTATTGTTGCCTAGTGGCCAAAATCTCCGCATGCTCACTGGATTTAGCAGCTAACTGAGTGAAACACTTTGCACCCTGCTTCATGTTTCAGAATCTTCAGTGGTGATAAATGTATGGTGCTGAAGCTGTACAAGTTTTGATGGAGACACACCTGAGCTGGTTTTCTCTTGATAGCTGCTCATCTCTGTGTCTCTTGTGTTCTCCAGCTCTGCAACTCTGATGCGTTTCCGCAGACCGTATGGTTTGCCTTCACCTAAAATACTGTGAAAATCATCATCCGCTTTCCTCTTCACTCCTCTTCCTCCTACTGTGGATTAAAACACAACGAACAATAAACTCTAAATCTCAATCTTGATTTTTATTGTCAATATTTCATAAAAAAATCCTAACATTGAGAAAAAATCACCTTTTAAATAGTCAAATTAAGTTCTTAGCGGTGCAGATTATAAATATCAAACACTCAGATTTACAGCAGCAAGTTTGTAAATAATTTCATGCTTCTGTCATATTTCAGGCCCGTAGCCAGAGTGTGGGGGGGAGGGGATAGTACAGAATTTGTCCTATACATAACCTCATTTGTCCTATTTTGGCTCCTACACCATCATAAATTGTGAAAATAACCTGTTGAAAAAAGCCGAATCATCTGTTGACGTCACATCAGTGTGACTTTAGCTAATCAGTATGCAAACTAATATTTTTCATGAGTCAAACATCCTCATCCAGCAAGACAACATACAATATGACAAAAGTGAAGTCATCTTTCACTACAAGTAGCCCAACGTTTATTCTGAATCTTGGACCTTATTCTTGAAGAAAAAAAACACTATGAAGGTTTTGAAGCCAAAAGCGGCCCATGTTCAAGGTAATATTAATACTAATTGGGCTATTTTTGTTATCCATAAACCTTCAAAAAGTGAAGCTCTGCATTATTAATATTATTATGTTTTAGAAGGACAAATTTTGACTGAGGAAAGTTCAATGTGCTTGCCAGTTTATTTTCTCAATAAATGACAAAAGACCACATTTTTTTCATTTAAAACTTTAACTCTTTTTTTTAAATTATATATGATATCCTCTTAAGGGCCAAGATGTTTTTTACATGCATTTTTTTATTTCTCTTTGCTATTTGGGCTTAATGGAACCTAATTAGAATAAAAATCTAAGTATCATCTTTTGATATGATGTACTTTTAGAGAAACATGGTGTCCATATATGTGGACTCGTGGTCTGAATTTACATAAAACCCTTTCCTGAATGTTTTTGAATGCATATATAACATAGCAACATGACTACCAGAGAGTAAAAACAAAATTTTCCCCCCATTTCTGAAAGTTCAGAATAGGGTTTGGGACATTTCATATGCTGAAAACAGTTGCAGGATGACACTGTATGTCTGTAACAAAATATAAAACATTCAAAATATTTTAAATAGCCACTTCTCCCTTTAAGTAATCGATACAGAACTCCTATTAGTAAAACAAATCAGTTTAAACTTTCATTCATCCCCTCAGCTGTAACGTTTTTGAATTTAGGGTAGAATTTTGTATTGTATTATGTGCTTTGAGTATTATGTGTGACATGCGTGTATGCTGCAACCAAATCGCCTTCGGGAAATGTATAAAGACTACTTGACTGACTGATGATGATGGACATTCAGACAGCAGTAACGTCACCCCTCAACTGCAAAACGTTTCTCTACAGACAGTGATAACCCAGATGAGAAATTCTACAACAGAAATCAGCTAAAGCTAATGAGTCCCTGTCATCTGAGTCGCTTTGCTGATCTTTAAACTCCCGCTTTAATCAGCTGTGGTTTTCTTTCTGTCCAATGACAGTGCGCGTTTCATACAAGCGAAAGAGGGTTTAGCTCAACTTGAAGTGAAAGTTGATTTTGGTGCTTGACTGGTTGCAATTTGTTGATTGAATGAACAGCAGGCAGCAAAAGAAAAGAAAAGCAAGTGGCAAATAGAGAGAAAAGCATGTCAAACATACTTGACCGTTGTGATGGTACGAGCCATTCTATAGCAGTTCCCCTGCTATTAAAAGGTCAGGGCACTATAAATAAAGACATTTTGCACCACACTGCTAATACGATTTTTGCCATACGCTTATTTCACGCAGTCACCATTTTGAAGAACCAAAGCGAGGCTGCAGTGGGAAGAAACCCAGAAGTATAAGACCAGAACTGTAAACATTGCATTGACAACACAAACCTCAAGCTGTTGCTGATATTTCAAAATGCAGAAATAGTGTGTAAACATCACTTTAATATCATTCAGTGAGTTTAATGTAACCCATTAAAAGCAGATTAGGCATCAAACAACATCACAGTCTCTTTAAGAGTAACACACTCAAGAACTCCTAGACTTCAGTTCATGGCAGCAGGTAAACACTGTGGGGGCTTGCCTGCTTCAGCCTATGTAACCCGGTGAGTTGACAGGTGGGCAAATCGAAGCTGGTTTTTAATAAAACAAATATAATCTGCATATAATAAATAATATTGGTAAAGATATTTGCGAATTGCTGCACATCCTGTGTGTATTAAGCAATGTTTAAGCAATACGCACAACTGACTCGCTCTGCGCTGGACTTTAGACCTCCTCTCAGCTGGTCTATTGAACAGTTTAGTTCCTCAAAATAGCAACGTGCCAACAATGCGCCTCAGCACACCTCCTTTTTTAGAGCAGTACGCAAATGTATTTGCTATTTAAACAGCGTGCTGCAAAACGTCAAAATGTCCAGCTGAAACTAGCAAACAACAGTTGCATCACACCTTAAACCGGGTGTATGACAGGGCCCAGACACACGAACACTGAAGCGTGAAGCAGCCACGAAGATCATTCGAGTCATCAAGTGGATCCCTCATCTGTGTTTGCACTCAGTAAACAGCGGTGGGTGAACTGATGACCTTCACGGCCAGTCATTTCTGTTTTATTAACTCAAGTTTGATAAATGGCATCTAAAATGTGTTTGGGAAAGGTTAGCTAACTAGTCCCATTTTCCTTAACTTAGCTGAAAATGAGCTCTGACATCCCTTTTTATTTTCACTGTTCATTCAGAACGGACCTTTGGGTCACTCAGAAGGCAGTGAAATGATAAATTTGTGTCACGTTCTCTTCCCTGATAAGATATACAGCCAAGTGCACAACGTTCCTAGTAACTCCAAGCAATACTTCTGGATTTCTTCCCATTTTCTTCCTATTCGATTTCACTTTTAAAAATGGCGGTCGCGTCAAATCCCTCTACTCTTGCAGATTTTGAGATTAGGGAGCAATAAGAAAATTGTGTCTGAAACACTGCCTGAGTGATCCTACAGCTATGTTTTTGGGGGCTGATGCTCCTGGTAGGGTTTGCCATGGCAAAAACGTTTTAGGTGACAGGTCAGACTACAGGTATGTGCCAAAAAAATTGGAATAATTTGTTTTAAAAAGTTTAACTTATGTGTTATTAGTTCACAACACACAAAATGAAGTATTTCAATCCTTTGTTTCAATTTAAATGATTATGGATAAACATGAAAAAACTCAAATCCAGTATTTCACAAAATTAGCATATTTCATTTGACCAATAAAACGGATCTTAAACACACGCTGGCCTTCTGAAAAATGTGTTAATGTACTGTATTATGTCCTCAATATGGAGGCGATCGGCCTTCGACAAAGTTGAGGTACTATTGTAGCCCAAGTTGCTTTGATATCGGCCTTCAGCTCGTCTGCATTTCGGGGTCTGTTCCCTCACCTTCTTCTGTCATGTTCAAGGTCCCGAAAGGTAAATAAGAATATCTGTAAATTAGTGCATGTGACATCAACAGTTCAACAGTAATACATGTGATTCACAACCTGTAATCAAAACTGCACACCTGAAGTAATTCTGACCTACGCTGTTAATGCTGTAGAGGGGACTCTTTCCTCTTTTGTCTGCACCACAGATGAACAATCGGTCTTCGATCTCTGCTAACATTACTGCACAACAGAAATGACGTTGTAATTAAAGAAATCTGATCTGAAATTCCTCTTCGAAATTATTATGACCTGTTAGCTACTGTCTTTGCGTAGGGCACCAGAGTCTGTGCCTGCTTCCCCAAAGAAAGTAACCTTTAGTCTCGATTTAGGGGAAGCTTTCTTTTGACGTTGCCACTGCTGCATGCCTCTGTGTAGTTAACACAATATATTAGTGCAAACAGTTTTAATAAAGTTCAAGCAGTTTTCAGTCAATTAATTTTACGTATTTGTGAGGCTTACAGCTGCTTAAAGGTTTAGTTCACCCAAAAATTGAAATTCTGTCATTAATTATCTACAAATGAAGATATTTTGCATTTAATCCAAGAGCTTTCTAATCCTCCCATAGATAAATCGTTGAATAAAGTTATTTTTGTTTAGCTTCATATAATTATAATTGAACAACTTATGTCACATGAACTTATTTTGACTATTGTGGCGAGTCAGAGGAAAAACACATACACAAAGCGTTGGTGTTACAAACAGGTCTCCGGAGGGTGATTTATTTATATAGTGAAGTACGTGAAATGAGATGAATATGGTGCTCTTCAGTGGATAGGTGCTCTGGTGCTCCAGGGAGAATGTGAGTTTGAGTGAGAGTTCTGGTGAAGGATCGGTCAACTGCTGGAGTCCGCTAGAGAGGAGAGACAGAGAGACACAGACATTAGCACAGGGAGTCATTAGCTGCGTTTCCACTATCGCGCCTAAAGCGAGCAAGTCAAGGCCAGTCGCGTTTCCACTGTCATTTCCGGGGCCTAATCGGGCCAAAGCGGGGCTTTCTTGGGGCCAGCGGCCGGCCTTATTAGGCCCGCCAAATACCTTGGGCCAGGCCCAGTTTGGCTAATCGGGAGGACCGGGAGAATTCCCGGTGGGCCGGTCCGTTTTTTGGCCGCGAGGGCCGGTGTCCCTAGCTCCAGAATCTGTTGCTCTCAGCAGTCACACTTTTTAAATTAATTTATTTACTTACTTGACTACAGTCTTCTTATTCATTATTTTACCGGAGCTCTGCTCTGCCTACAGGTTAATGATGATATTACTGATGAGTCAGTCCTTCATATACAACAGTTGTGGTCCAGTGGTTAGCACGTTAGATTACGACGCTGCCGATCCGGGTTTGATTCTTGTCTGAGTATGTTTTTTTTTTTTTTAATTATAGTTTTATTGTTAAGACATATAATACTGTTAGGGTTTTTGAACATTTAAAGTTCTAAAGCAGCTGTTTTCTCAAAAAAAAAAAAAAAAAAAAAAGACGTGATAGTGTAATTAGAAACTGAATTGGAAATGACCTTATTTTAATATAGTCAGTCGTGAACTGCGGTGGGCCGGTCTAAGGCTTAAAACTCCAGGGCTGAAAAAGAGTCCCACTCCGGCCCTGCCTTGGGCCAAGGAGGGCCCGCTGGGGCTTCGGGCGGAGTGAAAGGAGAGGCGGGCAGTTTTCTGGTTGCACATGAGCACATGCGCCAAACAAATAAAGAAATAAGGGAAAGAAAACATCTAGCCTTATAGTCTGGGATCTTTTTGCGTATGATCACCCTTATGTTTCCCTTTTAAAATGTAAGGCTGCTGCATAAAATAATAAAGTAGTTTAAATTTATAGTGACGTTCTTTGCTGCGTCCCCCTTTATGTTTCAATAACGCATAATAATCTTTACACCATATTAAAGATACAGCAGACAGTAAAGGTTTTCCAGAGTTTTTGTCAAGGGTAAAATGTTTGTTTGTGCGCGTTTAAATGCCTGTATGTGTGTGTGAGACCGGGCAAGAGCGCTCCTTCACAGCTCTGTTATGCCGCGAGCGGCTTTTTTCTGTATTTATTTTGGAGATAATACACAATATAAATACAACAGAAAGACATAAAACTTAACAAATTACATGCCCACTTTCATAGACTTTAAACAATATAGTGTCATATCTAGATAAAATAGCCTAAGCTATATTGAAATATAATTTAAAGAATTACAAATATCGGATATATATATATATATATATATATATATAAATCGCATTAAATAAATAAACCAATATAAAATAAACAAAAGCTAGCTATATGTAGGTAGCCTATATACAATACATAAATCAAACCGTTTTAAAGCCACTTATATCCTAACTTTCATTTTACAAAGACCTGTCTGGAAAAAAAAGATTTTCGATATTTTCTAAAAACAATTAACACCGGAGAAGGTTTGAAATATTATTTATAAAGTATTTGGTTGCGATGATATTAATCAAATCGCGCAAACAGAGCATCATTTGGGTGAGTGAAAGCAGAATCTTTCCTACCTTTTTTTCTGTCACTCAGTCCTGCGCAGCGCTCGCTGCTTTAAACGCATCGGGGGAAAGTCCAAACACAAAATGTGTTCTTTATCCTCAAACAACTGTTTATGTTTTTATATGATGTGGTTAAATTTATAAATGAAACTTTAAATGAAGAGCTTTAGTGAATAGCTGCCGAGCGCAACAAATATGGCTATATTTTATTAGGCTACTCGCTCTTGTGCCGGAAACACTTAACACGATGTCTATCAAAACGAGGATGTTATAAAATACATGCCATATCGAGTTATAAACGAGAATTTCTGTGGCTTTATATTATGGATGTGTGCGCTCTCTGTGTTGGGTCCCTCCGTTAGTGGCGAGAGCACTCGATGCACAATGCCAACAGTCGGTCGGCGACTAAAATGTAATGAATGGAAATACACAGGTCTGTGCGTATAGACATTTCATGTAATGCTGTACAGTAACGTGTCATTTGTTTGTTTCGGTTGTCTTCATTTTAATGGTTTCGTTTCGTGATAATTCTATGGTGTGCTTTATCTGCCTGTCCTGATTCCCACTGAAGTGGGCGGGTTGTGTGACGTTTGATTCGGGGACGTTCTGTGGGCGGTGTTTGCGTGACGCGCTGTGAGTGAAGAAGATTTTATTCTCTCTGTATGAAGTATTTTCTAAGTGTAAAGCAGTTAATTTTCTCTTCACAAAATGTATGTAGTGTTTGCAGCAAACATGCCAGCCTGTGTTAAAAATACAGTGATATGTCTGTGTAAGATGAGTATGCCTGCACAGGAGCAACACTAGGAGAAGGCTGAGTGACTGATTGTGTAGAATAACTGAATATGTAAAGCACTGATTATTTATGTTAAATACTTCTATGAAGCTATATGTGTCAGAAGTTAGAATGAGTAACATATTATCAAGTTATTATCCTATCATAACAATGTATGTAAACACTTAGTTCCTTTGCATAAGTTGCATCTATAATTTGCTGACATAGACCTGTAACATCTCTGTTGACATGAGCTAGTGGGCTGAGAGCCAAGAATAGCAGGACCCCTTAGACTAGAAAACCTATTCAAAAATGGTCAAAAGTTAAAAAGAGACACATAGGGGTGTGTCAAAAACATAAATAAAGGAGAAGGAGCAGGAGAGACTTTGGAAGGTGTCCAGGAGAGACTTCAGAATGCTCTGGGGTCTATTCTGCTCTTTCTCGGCTTTATTATGGAGAATAAAGTCTATTTTCTGATATTCAAAACCTCTGGTCTGATAATTTGTAATTGATGAGAAGTCAATATTTACGACAAATGGCGCCCGCACGTGCGGCTGGAAAGAGATAGACGGGTGACACTGGACATGCTGAGGCTTGGAGGAAAAACACAAATATGTGGCCACGATAAAAAACGGTAAGCAATTTTCGCTTATACGTTTGTGTTTTTTCTACCAAGGACCTGCTTGTAACGGTAAAAAGTCACTTGAACTGTTTCTCCAGCTATAAAGAACTACAAGTAAAACTAAAAAAGTAAAAGTAAAGATATAAAAGGAAAACAATGGGGTTTTGAATACCAGAAGAAAATAACAATTTGCATGCAAATGATCTGTGTTTTCCTAAGAGGGCCTTGACGGATAGGATAAACGTTAACTAGTAACTGTTACTCATGTTTGGGAAATTTTTTAATGATGAAGATTATGCCTAGAGCATTTTTAAGTTTTAAAAGGAAGTTCTTAAAGTGTGGTGACAGTTAAGAGATTAAAGCAGATTAATAAAGTAGAGAGAAGCGCGCAAAGACCTCGGAGTACCCGTTCTGTTTTAATAATGATAAATATTATTATTCAGGAGGCTGGGGGAAAAAAGGCAAGAATCCTGTGAAATGCTATTTTTACTGAAGAACAGTAAAGACGGGAGCAGAAGTAACAGGTCACTCAAGAGGAGTGTAGTGGAGAATTCTGTGGTTATAGCTCTAAGGTTAGAGGCTGCTCGGACAGGTCACTCAAGAGGAGTGAGGTGTATTTATGTAATTGTAAGTAGTTGTGTATTTGTCTATGTTGCTGGGGTGCTTAGAAGCTATCACCTTTGATCTAGAGAGACTAGAATAGAGGTGAGGTTCAGGTTACACAGTGTAAGAGATGAGGTTAGGACGAGTGAGAAGTATGATTGTGTTTAGAAGTATGTTTGCAATAAGAGTGAGTTAAAAAGAATTATCGTTTTATATTATAATATAAAAGAAGGACTGCATATGTTGTGTGATTTTATGAACAATAAGATAGAGAGTGATGCAGTTGAGGGAAGATATTGTGATACAGAGGAGGTTTAAGCCTCATAAAATTAATTGAGATCATATTGCATTTGAAAGACACAGACTAAAAACAAGAATATACGAGTTAAACATTTTTCTGAATAATCTCTGTGTGTTTGAAGTGTTTTTAAGTATGAACTATAGGCAGAGAGGGGACTGAAATTCCTGACATGTCGACAGTCTGGAAGAAGGTCTGCTTCAGGAGTGGTAAGAATCTGTCTATTTTAAGAACAAAAGTTTCACAGGACAGATAGAAGCTAAAGAGTAAAGATATATTATAAGGTATTAAATAAATAGAAATATAAAGTAATGTAATAAGATAAATGAAATAAGAAAATATACATGATAGAACAAGATTTAATAAATAAAAAGTGTTAATAAAAATGCAACTAGAAGCTATACTAATAAATATTAAGAAATAAAAAAATTGAAGCATGGAAATAACTACATATGGAGATTAATAGTTATATTGATCAGGAAATAAATTTACTAAATCAGTAAAAAAAAAGATAAGTTAATAATTTGAGTAAATAAAGAATTAGAAGAAAAAACTTTAATGAATATTGATTAATTGAAGAGTTAATGATCAAATGTTTAAGGAAAATAAGCTTAAAAAAATGAATTAGGAAAATCTAAGAGACAAAAATGCTAATTTTTGAAAAGGAAAAGAAGCATAGGAAAATGGAGAAAAAAGAAGTCCAAACATTGTTTAATAGAATTAAAAGAGAAGATGTTTAAAAATATATATTATAAAGTAATATAAGATAAAAATTAGAAAAAACAGCAACATTTTGAAGAAAACAAGATTTGGCTTTAAAAGATAAAATTATGTTTAAGTGCAATAAAAAATTGTTGTGGAGTAAGTTGACTGTTGTCATCTGTTTTAAAGTCAGCTACAGGCTGTCATCTGAGCCAACAGCTATTTGTAGTAAAAGCAGTGAGTCAGATGTAAAGCATAGACACTGAGGAGAAATGAAAGAACATAATAGTGAGTTCAAAAATTATATAGTTAATATTTTATGTACTTAAAAGGTAATTGAGAATTAAAAATTGCATTTCAGATAGGAAAAATGCTTAAAGTAAACAAACATGTAGAGGTAAAATAGTACTATGAACTTGAAGCTATTGCAGTAAGGATTTTGAACAGGTATATTAGACATTAGGCCACCATATAGTACTGTTGAATTAAAACAGGTATGGAAATGTTAGAGAAATTAAAATAGTGTAAGATGTAATGTAACTAGTGAGGAAACACTAGAATAAGATTAGGAAAAATAAGTGAAGCACAATCTGAAGCCAAAGAAATTAATTATAAGAACATTTAACAAATAGAAAATTAAGCATATTTACATATGATAAAAATGATTGAGAATGAAAAATAATTAGAGAAAATAAGTTGTTAAACTACAAAAGGAGTCTTTATTTGATGAATGAAAAAATGGAAAAAAAAAAAATATATATATATATTTTATTAAGTCATGAGCTAAATTCTATATATATTAATTAAGAAGACATAGGGATGAACTTTGGGGGACTGTAGTCTTGTACCTACCAGACATCTCTGAGTACACTGGCAAATGGAAAGGTGTTTGAAAAACACAATGAGCAAAATGGCTGTTGACACTTGTGACATGCTACAGCAGTGATGCAGGCACTGCATACTCAGGTTTTACTGAGGACTGAAAAAGCTACATTTTAAGATGAAACTTTAAATGTGTATTGTTAAATAATATATTATGATGAATGTTAAATAATTTAGGTTTAAGTTTCAATTGGTTTAATCAAAAAGTTCCTTAAACATAGAATGATAAATTACAATGCAGCAGACTAACTAAAGAAAAAGAAAAAGCTTTTGATAAGGCAATAATATCTAAGCATAATATTATTGTGAATGACCTAAATCAAGATTGGATATTGAAAACTGGAAAAATTCAAATCTAGAAAAATTATTTATAGTTAAAGAGAAGATTGAAACAACAATTTTAATGAATTCATAGGACATGATAAGGTCAAAAAGTAACAGTTCTAAATTACTATAAGAAAAATTGAAAGAGAAAAGTGTTTAAGAAAAAGATATTGTTTCACATGAAAACATATGTGAAAAATAATTTGAAAAAAAATATTAAGGAATAATAGTTAAAACAGAGCAAAGAGAAATTTACAAAACATACAGTAAGTTTTAGTCAGCTGATAAAAAAGTGCATCAAAATTGTATGAACAACTAGTTTAATGAGAATGCCTTAAGAAATAAATGTTAGCCAAAAGACAGTACCATAAATTAGGACGAAAAAGGAATTAATATATAGCTCTGAAAATTGATTAGTAAAAGAAAGAAGTGTCAAATTCCAACTAAATGATTGTCATTACAGGACTGAGATGCAGATAAAATCAGCCAGCATAGTCAGGGTTAAAATTAAATCAGATGTAGATTTGCCCATAAAGAAAACCACTAAATGCTGAAATAGGTATCAAACACTATTGAAAAGTTTGTGTAAAAATAGGAGCACTAATAGAAACATCTAGATAATGTAATATGCAATCTGTCCTAGACATTTCTATTTAAATTTAAAGTAGTAATAAATTATAAGTAACTAATAATATTTAATTGAAGTTAATTTGATAGTTAAAATAAATGGTTAATCAAGACAGATAAAAGACGCTTAATGTTTAGGTTATGATTTAAGAAAATCAATAAGAAAAGATTTTCCAGCTGAAGTTAATATTGTATGTAAAGATATGTTCTTTTGGATGGTAAATATTTTAAGTGGTTTGGTTTCTATTGAGTTTATTTTAGGTAACTACCAGAGGAGGGTAGAAACTTATTTGTACTCGTGTAGCTTGGTGAATAGCATATACTGTATACACCAGAATGCATAAAGGGTTATAATAAGGGAGAAGATCATAGTATGGACACTGTCACAATATGTGGATGATTGAATTATCTACAGCTTCACAGAGCTCTAGTTTAATTAAAAGACTTGAGTGGAGACCATTGCTCCAAACAGTGAGATGATGACTGTTTTTGGTGTTGACTAGATAGAGAATTATTCTGTAAACAAGCACTGTTAAGAAACTATGATGAGTAGATGATTGGAGTAATACTAGAAGCAAATTATGAAGCAGGAACAGTTATTACATCTGTGACAAGAGAAGTATTTCCTAAATTTCGAAATGCCTTCAGAAATAAGTTCATAATGGGTTTGCATTCATGAAGTTAATGAATGATCAATAAATAAAAACATCTAAAGAAGTATGAAAAATTATGAATAAAGCAAAAGAGAGAATAATTGTATTATGCTCAGTTACCAGAAATGGCTGAAAGAGGTGAAGATGATCCATCAAGACCAACGCTCAATGAAATATTTGAAAATAATAAACTTAATGGGATTAATGTGTTTACAAGTGCATTGGTGAGTGATGGCATGGAAACTGACAGAAACAAGCATCTAACACCGCATCGCATGAACTGCTATTGGGTCGACCCTTGAAAGAAACCTTGCAAGAAACCGCATGACCCTTGCAAGAAACCACATGAAACTTTGCATAAAACCTGGCATATAATCTCACATATAACCATGCACATAACCTCTTGGAATGGTTTGCAAAGATGTCTAATGCAGTAGGGACTTTTATGAAGAAACAAATAATTGCCATGTGCAAAGCGATATCTGTGCAGGAAACCAGAAAGGAGCCATGTGAGAGAGCAGAGATATAAGGTCCAATTGGTCCAGCTGATCGAGTCTATCTGTGGATGCTCTGGAGAGCTCAGGAGGAAAGGACCATATCTGGATGAGGGCAAATCCAACAGCTGCCAAAGGGGATGCCATTGATGAGTTACCAATGCCTCAAAGGAGCGAAAGGGAACAACTCCAGCAAAGGAAAGCTGACTGGAAACAGAGGAGCCTGAATATTCCAAAGCTCTTAACTACTAAGTGCCACGTGTGGAAGCAAGAGTTTATCAGAGCAAAGAAAAGAGTGATTCTAATAATGTGCCTGAATACCACATACAGAAGTGTCACAAATCAAGGGATGATGAATGCACAACTGCAGATTCCAGAACTCAGACTCTCAACCACACATCTCCATTAACATCTATTAAAGTCAAGTGAAGATGCTGATAGCTCAGAAGAAGAGAAACAAGGATGAGGAAAGATCAAGATCAACATTTGATGCTTTTTACGTTTGCATATTGATTTTGTTTGCATATTGCTTTCATGGTACCTATATATAATATCACTTCAGTATATTCTACATGAGTGTGAACACTAGCAGCTAGCACTGAACCAACTGAATACTTATGCTTAAAACATTGTTGTCTTTGATGTGTTAAGAGAAAAAGAGAGTACAGTCTTTTACTTCCTTCAAATCAAAAGAGAAAGGGGAGATGTTTGGCTGGACTTCTGTCAAAGTACAGTGGCATAATCTAGTCAATTGATAACAGCTATGTGGCTAATTTCAGACACTAGATAGAGGTAATTAAGAGAACTGGATTATGAAATTGCACTTTGGGGTTAAAAGACAATAATATTAAGACTAAAGTCTTAAGAGGAGGGATTGAAGAAGATTTTATTCTCTCTGTATGAAGTATTTTCTAAGTGTAAAGCAGTTAATTTTCTCTTCACAAAATGTATGTAGTGTTTGCAGCAAACATGCCAGCCTGTGTTAAAAATACAGTGATATGTCTGTGTAAGATGAGTATGCCTGCACAGGAGCAACACAGAGACTTCAGAATGCTCTGGGGTCTGCTCTGCTCTTTCTCGGCTTTATTATGGAGAATAAAGTCTATTTTCTGATATTCAAAACCTCTGGTCTGATAATTTGTAATTGATGAGAAGTCAATATTTACGACATGAGCTACTAGCCCGACAGTGGAAACGCGACATGATTTCGGTCTCATTTCTCAACCTCCCGGGCTATTGGCCCGGCCCGGCCCGGCCCGATTAAAGCCCTGGCTCGCACTGGCCCGATAGTGGAAATGCGGCTATTGAGTGAAATGAAGCTCGTCTTCCTTGTGTTTGGGGATGGCTTATACGAGTGTCTGCTGATGAGCTCCAGCTGGGATCGATCCGTGCTGATTAAGTGACAGCTGGGGTGAATCCGGGACCAAGGCGACGTGGCATCAGCATACTCGCCACTAGGATTGGGTACCGAAACCTGCTAGGTAACCGATACGTACCATTATTAAATCAGCGTATGAATTTCAGTGCCTAATTTTGGTGCTGCAGCAAGGACGTTACGCCTGTTTCACACCACAAGCGAAAGTAGCGCATGAGCAGCGCGTACGGAGAGCAGAAGCAGCACACAGCCGTTTGCCTTTCACACCAGCTGCGTCTGCAGCGCGCAGCTCTCCGGCAGCTGCTGCAGAGATCAATCTATCTCTATGTCTATTCTATCTAGTTATGAACAGCTCTCGGGTGGAATAACTTGAGTGAACATAAAACAAAGCCGAGTAAAACTTTCTTCCTCAGTTTCAGCAGCACAGCACAGCACACAGCGAGCTCACATCATCCAGCATGCGTGTCGAACTACACTACCCACAATACACTTCGCTATGGACTACAACTCCCGTAAATAGCTAGTCTTAAATCGACCACTCCCCTCTCCTGCAACACTAGCGTGCAACTTAAGCAAAACTGATACTAAAATTGTTTTACATTTGGTTTTGTAGTTCGGGCCTAAATAAATGTTTGTTGCAGTTTTTTATCGTTTTAAGTTCATTTGAATGACTATATATAAATCAGTTGATATTTTTAACGCATTTATTGAGTAAAATTGCTACTTTTTACTGTCATTCAATGTGTTTAGGTCATTATTAATGCACGAAATAAACAATAAAAAATAGCACTTATTATTACTCCAGAATAATTATTTTTTAGGAAACAGTGTAAACACTTTCAGAAACATTATTGTAAATGAATGGGAGGGCAAAATAAATCGACTTCAGCTGTAGGCCTGTTAAAGTTTACAGGTGCAGCAATGTGCCTTGATGTACTTGAATGCTAGAAATGTGTTCTCCAACACCCGTATAACGTTACTTGTCAAATAAATAAACAAGGAAGATTATTTTGAGTTTAAGTTATTTAATTATCTTGTTTATGAAGACTGCAGAGTGATGCATGAACAAAAATGACTATGAATAATGTTAAGTATTTTGTGATATATATGTTAAAATGTGCTCCTAAAAGTACGTGGCCCCTGCCCGCCCCCACAGGTTAATAGTAAGCTAATGTAATTTCATAATGCAAATCTTAAATTCATGCTCACCAACAAATGATCAAAGGAAATGTATTAATGTAATACAGTATGAATTTATGTTTACTTTAAACTGTAATCATATTGTTCTGTTAAAATTATTTTTAAAAATATTTTGTCAAATAAAATTATTTTGTAGAGTCATCCACCATCATTTTGGGGCTAAAAAGTATCGATTCAGGCACCGTTTTGGCACCGGTATCGTTTTAAAAGTATCGATTAGGCACCGGTATCGAAAAAACCCAAACGATGCCCAACCCTACTCGCCACATTATGTTTTTGGTTCCTTTCGGGGCATTGATAAATGCTTATCCAGTAAATCTATGGGAGGATCAGAAAGCTCTTGGATTAAGTCCAAATGATCTTTATTTGTGTTCTGAAGATAAACAAAGATCTTATGGGTTTGGAACAACATTAGGGTAATTAATGACAGAATTTTCATTTTTTGGTGAACTAATCTTTTAGGATCAACTGAAATTACTCAACAGTTTTCTTCAGAAAAATGAGCATGTCTGCTTTTTCAGGAGACAGACAAGCCCGCTCCTGGCTGATAATGTCCCCAGCAGTGGAAAATGTACGCTCTGAGGTTGTGGATGATGCTTGCATGCAAAGATACCTTGATGCCAATTCTGAAAGCATTGGCAGAGTGTCATTTATGTCCCACCACCAGGTTACTGGACTTACTGAGGACAGTGTAGACGGAAGCAGTCTGTACTTATTTATTATCTCTATATCTCCTCTGTAGTGCTGCTGACGCTGGTCTGCATTCTTGCTTCAATTGCCATGTCCTCCACAGCAAACAGCTCCTCAAGGCAGAAAGCTTTGGAATCTTCTATTAACAAATGAGTAAAGAAATAAAGACAAATATAAAACTATATAAAAAATAAATTCAAACAAGTTAATTTTCTTCTGAATTAAATAAAATTAAATAGGAAAAAATAGGATTTCTTTATATTTTCTTACTAGTGCTGTTGTTGCAGATGCACTGTCTTCATCAGAGATGTCATTTCGGTTACCTGCTAAGTGCCTGTTCTATCTGCTCAGTCGGAGTCTATATTCAATAAAAAACTAGGTCACACTGAAGAAGATTTCTATTCTCTCTGTATGAAGTATTTTCTAAGTGTAAAGCAGTTAATTTTCTCTTCTCAAAATGTATGTAGTGTTTGCAGCAAACATGCCAGCCTGTGTTAAAAATACAGTGATATGTCTGTGTAAGATGAGTATGCCTGCACAGGAGCAACACTAGGAGAAGGCTGAGTGACTGATTGTGTAGAATAACTGAATATGTAAAGCACTGATTATTTATGTTAAATACTTGTATGAAGCTATATGTGTCAGAAGTTAGAATGAGTAACATATTATCAAGTTATTATCCTATCATGACAATGTATGTAAACACTTAGTTCCTTTGCATAAGTTGCATCTATACTTTGCTGACATAGACCTGTAACATCTCTGTTGACATGAGCTAGTGGGCTGAGAGCCAAGAATAGCAGGACCCCTTAGACTAAAAACCTATTCAAAAATGGTCAAGAGTTAAAAAGAGACTTAGGGGTGTGTCAAATAATCCTGTATAAAAATTGTAACAAACACACTGAAATTTTAGAAGGTGCAGGAGAGACTTTGGAAGGTGTCCAGGAGAGACTTCAGAATGCTCTGGGGTCTGCTCTGCTCTTTCTCGGCTTTATTATGGAGAAGAAAGTCTATTTTCTGATATTCAAAACCTCTGGTCTGATAATTTGTAATTAATGAGAAGTCAATATTTACCACAAATGGCGCCCAACGTGGGGCTGGACAGAGACGAACGGGTGACACTGGACATGCTGGGGCTTGGAGGAAAAACACAAATATGTGGCCACGATAAAAAACGGTAAGCAATTTTAAGCTTATACGTTTGTGTTTTTTCTACCAAGGACCTGCTTGTAACGGTAAAAAAGTCACTTGAACTGTTTCTCCAGCTATAACGAACTACAAGTAAAACTAAAAAAGTAAAAGTAAAGATAAAAGGAAAACAAAGGGGTTTTGAATACCAGGAGAAAATAACAATTTGCATGCAAATGATCTGTGTTTTCCTAAGAGGGCCTTGACGGATAGGATAAACGTTAACTAGTAACTGTTACTCATGTTTGGGAAATTTTTTAATATTATGAAGAATATGCATAGAGCATTTTTAAGTTTTAAGAGGAAGTTCTTAAAGTGTGGTGACAGTTAATAAGTTAAAACAGATTAAGGTATAGAGAGAAGCGCGCAAAGACCTCGGAGTACCCGTTCTGTTTTAATAATGATAAATATTATTATTCAGGAGGCTGGGGGAAAAAAGGCACAAATCCTGTGAAATGCTATTTTTACTGAAGAACAGTAAAGACGGGAGCAGAAGTAACAGGTCACTCAAGAGGAGTGTAGTGGAGAATTCTGTGGTTATAGCTCTAAGGTTAGAGGCTGCTCGGACAGGTCACTCAAGAGGAGTGAGGTGTATTTATGTAATTGTAAGTAGTTGTGTATTTGTCTATGTTGCTGGGGTGCTTAGAAGCCTTCAACTTTGATCTAGAGAGACTAGAATAGAGGTGAGGTTCAGGTTACACAGTGTAAGAGATGAGTTAGACTGAGTGAGAAGTATGATTGTGCTTAAAAGTATGTTTGCAATAAGAGTGAGTTTAAAAGAATTATCGTTTTATATTATAATATAAAAGAAGGATTGCATATGTTGTGTGATTTAAGAACAATAAGATAGAGAGTGATGCAGTTTAGGGAAGAGATTGTGATACAGAGGAGGTTTAAGCCTAATAAAGTTAATTGAGATCATATTGCATTTGAAAGACACAGACTAAAAAGAAGAATATAGTTAAACATTTTTCTGAATAATCTCTGTGTGTTTGAAGTGTTTTTAAGTATGAACTATAGGCAGAGAGGGGACTGAAATTCCTGACATGTCGACAGTCTGGAAGAAGGTCTGCTTCAGGAGTGGTAAGAATCTGTCTATTTTAAGAACAAAAGTTTCACAGGACAGATAGAAGCTAAAGAGTAAAGATATATTATAAGGTATTAAATAAATAGAAATATTATAAAGTAATGAATAAGATAAATGAAATAAGAAAATATTAATGATAGAATAAGATTTAATAAATAAAAAGTGTTAATAAAAATGCAACTGGAAGTTAGACTAATAAATATTAAGAAATTCAAAAATTGAAGCATGGAAATAACTACATATGGAGATTAATAGTTATATTGATCAGGAAATAAATTTACTAAATCAGTATGAATAAAAATAGATAAGTTGATGATTTGAGTAAATAAAGAATTAGAAGAGAAAACTTTAATAAATATGGATTAATTGAAGAGTTAATGATCAAATGTTTAAGGAAAATAAGTTTAAAGAAAAATGAATTAGGAAAATCTAAGAGACAAAAATGCTAATTTTTAAAAAGGGAAAAGAAGCATAGGAAAATGGAGAAAATAGAAGTCCAAACTTTGTTTAATAGAATAAAAAGAGAAGATGTTTAATATATATATATATATATATATATATATATATATATATATATATATATATATATATATATATATATATATATATATATATATATATATATATATATATATATATATATATATATATATATAAACAGATAAAATAAAAATTAGAAAAAAAACAGTAACATTTAAAAGAAACTAAGATTTGGCTTTAAAAGATAAAATTATGTTTAAGTGCAATGAAAAAAATTGTTGTGGAGTAAGTTGACTGTTGTCATTTGTTTTAAAGTCAGCTACAGGCTGTCATCTGAGACAACAGCTATTTGTAGTAAAAGCAGCGAGTCAGATGTAAAGCATAGACACTGAGGAGAAATGAAAGAACATAATAGTGAGTTCAAAAATTATATAGTTCATATTTTATGTACTTAAAAGGTAATTGAGAATTAAAAATTGCATTTCAGATAGGAAAAATGCTTAAAGTAAACAAACATGTAGAGGTAAAATAGTACTATGAACTTGAAGCTATTGCAGTAAGGATTTTGAACAGGTATATTAGACATTAGGCCACCATATAGTACTGTTGAATTAAAACAGGTATGGAAATGTTAGAGAAATTAAAATAGTGTAAGATGTAATGTAACTAGTGAGGAAAAACTAGAATAAGATTAGGAAAAATAAGTGAAGCACAATCTAAAGCCAAAGAAATTAATTATAAGAACATTTAACAAATAGAAAATTAAGCATATTTACATATGATAAAAATGATTGAGAATTAGAAAAAATAAGTTGTTAAACAGCAAACAAAAATAGATAAATAAATTAATTAATTAAAAAAAATTGGATAAAAGGAGTCTTTATTTGATGAAGGAAAAAATGGGAAAAAAAATAATTTATTAAGTCATGAGCTAAATTCTATATATATTAATTAAGAGGACGTATGGATGAACTTTGGGGGACTGTAGTCTCGTACCTACCAGACATCTCTGAGTATACTGGCAAATGGAAAGGTGTGTGAAAAAACACAAAGCAAAATGGCTGTGGACACTTTTGACATGAACTTTTTGCCCAGGATTTACTGAGGACTGAAAAAGCTACATTTGTTCAGAGACATTCAAAAGAGACACTAACAAGAGACTGATGAACTGATCAAAAAGAAAAAACTCTCCACCAGAACTTTACATCAGCTGAGTCAAAGAAAGAAGCCAGCCCAAAGAGAGAGGGGGAAACACTGTGCCCTGATATGAAGGAAGTTCAGGACAACATAGAAAAGACTGTTGCACCAATCTGGAGCTAGTTGTCTCAGGTTGCGAGGGGGGATAGCCTGACAGTCCATCTCAAAGTAGCTCCTAGTCCAAATTACGTTCAAGCATTACAGAAGGAAAATTAAGAACAAAAGTTTAGCTACCCATTCTTGTATCAAATCAGACTCCTGTCAATTTTAGAGAAATTATTATCATGCAAATTTGTAAAAAAAAAAAAAAAAAAAGTGTTATAAGGTAATTTTAAGGTGAAACTTTAAATGATGAAATTATATATTATGATGAATGGTAAATAATTTGAGTTTAAGTTTCAGTAGGCTTAATAAAAGTTCCTTAAACATAGAAGGATAAATTACAATGCAGGGTGGTGACTAAAGAAAAAGCTTTTGCTAAGGCAATACATAATTTGGAGAATAAATAAGAATGGAACTAAGTATTTAAGTTCAAATCAAGTAAAGGAAAATCTTAACATAATTGTATTGTGAATGGCCTAAATCAATATTGGATAGTGAAAACTGGAAAAATTCAAATCTAGAAAAATGATTTATAGTTAAAGGAAAGATTGAAATAACAATTTGAAATAAATTCATAGGACATAAGGTCAGAAAGTAACAGTTCTAAATTGCTATGAGAAAAATTGAAAGAGAACAGTGTTTAAGAAAAAGATAATATTTTACATGAAAACATATGTGAAAAATAATTAGAAAAAAAATTAAGGAATAATAATTAAAACAGAGAGAAATTTACAAAGCATACAGTAAGTTTTAGCCAGCTGATAAAAAAGTGCATCAAAATTGTATAAACAACTAGTTTAATGGGAGTGCCTTAGGAAATAATTATGAGCCAAAAGAAAATAACTCAAAGATAAAAAAGAAATTAATATATATATATCAGAAAATAAATTAGTAAAGGAAAGAAGTGTCAAATTCCAACTAAATGATTGTCATTACAGGACTGAGATGCAGATGAAATCAGCCAGCACAGTGAGGGTTCAAATTAAATCAGATGTAGATCTGCCCAGAAAGAAAAAACACTAGATGCAGAAATAGGTATTAAACACTATTGAAAAGTTTGTGTAAAAATAGGAGCATTAATAGAAACATTGACTGTAATATACAATCTGTCCTAGACATTTCTATTTAAATTTAAAGTAGTAATAAATGTATAAATGACTAATAATTTTTGATGGAATCTAAAGGCAATAATTACATATGAAGACAAAACAAGATTATGTTTAGGTTATGATTTAAGAAAATCAATAGGAGAAGATTTTCCAGCTGAAGTTTATATTGTATGTGAAGATACAGTAGGTGAGAGTTCAAAGTGGCTATTAACGCCGCGGCTTGTACCGCCGCCGTTTGAAATAGGTGCCGCTCTGTTTTTAGTGTATGACCGCAGTTTGTGAATGAGCCGCCAGGGGGCGCAAAGGGACGGGATGCGAACGGACAGAAATAGCCCATACAGCTACTGTGCTTGTAAATGATATTAAACAATAAGTCAAAGCATTATAATTCCTTCATTAATCATTTAAAATTTGTTAACACGCTTTATTGTAAACTTTTTAAGTGCAAAGAGGATTCGTTTTGGAAAATAGAATTGAAGAAGTAAAAGACAACTAAAATGAAAGCACAAACATTTAGTACAAATAAGTAGTCTTAAATAAATAAATAAATAAATAAATAAATAAAGCAGCCTAAATATAGAAAGATGTTCAGTGTTTGCTATTTTGATAGGACTAAGACAAGACATTTTCATTTATGTTTTATTTCTGTTTTTATTTCCATTTTCGTTGTTGATTATATTTTACTATCTCATTTATGTCTCAACAATTGTACATAAACGAATAATAAACGAATAATGAAAATAAATGAATAATGAAAATAGGCCTAAATAAATTATTTATTTAAAGACATTGCCGTACAGTACGTGAAACACTGAGAAAAATAAATTGACCTACCTTAAGCAGATCACTAAAAGTATAATAAAAATATTTTTATATATTATATATATTTATATATTATTTTATTTTTAATAATTTAGTTTCAGTTCTGTTCAGTTTTTTTTTTTTTGCTTTTTTTTTTCAAAACGTCAATGTTCTCCTGTAAAGTAGCTATAACTGTTGTTTTGGTTTTTTTTTTTTTTTTTTTTACTTATGGCTCAGTATGTTTTGTATTTTAACTTCATATTCAGTCACCTTGCATATGTGTGTGAAATATAATGCCGCATAACCGCGGAAAAAGAAGAAAAAGCTGTCAAAGGTTAGAGCTAATTCATCAAAATTAGCTATATTAAAATACAGCATTTATGTTAATACTGGCAGAGTGTGAACAAACTCAAGGCTAAGATATGCGCTTGCCTTTTAATGCATTTGCGGCCTTTTTATAGGCTACAGGCAACTATGTATAATAATGTTTTTTTTTTCTTTTTTTTTGTATGGTAAAGGACAATGCACATTATGTTATTGATGTAAACTTAGGCTAAAACTTACCATTGATAAACGTGACCTACCTCAAGCAGATCACTTAAAGTATAAAAAAAATAAAGTAGGCTATATGTATATATATATATATATATTCTTAATAAACTTCACAGCCACAAATATAAAAAACACAACTTGTATTAAAACTGGGCGAGGATTAGAAAGAATACGATGCTTGTTATATAATTTAAATTTTTAATCCAATTTCTGCAAGCACATTTTTTCATTCGCTACTCTGCCAGAAACTTTGCCGCCGGAGAGCACCTCAATAATGTAAACATTTGTTTAAAGATGGAGCGCAAGATGTGCCGAGTGGCAACATGTGAAGAACGATGGCAAAGCTAAGTGTGATTATTGTAATAAACTAAGTTATAAAGCAGAGTCCCGACCAACAGGACTAAGCATATGCGGTTGGCTCATTCTTCACGAATATAGAATTAAAATAATGGCGCGTTAGGTTCACAAAGCAGCGCATTCTCTCCGCCTCATCGTTTAACCAGCGGGACACGCTGCTGAAGCAGGAGAGACACTCCGTCATTCATAATCTTAGCTGATGTATCGGAGTCGAATGAATATCAAAGAGGAATTTTCTTTTAACAGTCCCGATATGTTTAATCTTTTTATTTATTTTTTTTTCGTGTCATTTCTCTTCAGCAAATTATATATATTTTTAAAGCTGCTTGATTCTTTTAAAACCGAAAGCAGAGCCCGTGGTGTTTTTCCATAAGATACTCCTTTATGAATGTTTTAATTTTTTATTAAAGTCTTTAATGTGCTTTTTGATAGTTTTATTTTATTTCAAGCAGCATCTAAATGCGAATTTATCCTCAAAACTTGGCATGAGAGCGATGCAAGTCATGTGTGGCATAATTGCCTTTTTTCCCTGCGCGTGCGAGATCAATTTCTGATATTTTTGCAACTATAATGAAAGCATAAACATTCAGTACAAATAAGTAGTCTTAAATAAATAAATAAATAAATAAATAAATAAATAAATAAATGAATAAAGCTGTCTTTTAACCTAAATATAGAGAGATGTTCAGTGTTTGCTATTTTGACAGGACTAAGACAAGACTTTTTCATTTATGTTTTTATTTCTGTTTTACTTACATTTTCGTTGTTGTATATAGTTTACTATCTCATTTTATGTCTCAACAATTGTAGATAATAATAAACGAATAATGAAAATTAATGAATAATGAAAATAGGCCTAGATATATTATTTATTTAAAGACATTGCCGACATTGAGCTTAAGTTGAATGCAGCTTCATCAAAAGCAAAAAATAAATAAATAAATAAATTGACCTATTTTAAGCAGATTATAATAAAAATATTTTTTGCCGCAGGACATAAATTAAGTCTAGCAGGTTTATTTTTTAATAATTTAGTTTCAGTTCAGTTTTTTTTTTTTTTTTCAAAACGTCAATGTTCTCCTTTAAAGTAGCTATAACTGTTGTTTTGTTTTGTTTTTTTACTTAATGGCTCAGTATGTTTTGTATTTGAATTTCAATTTCAGTCACCTTGCATATGCGTGTGAAATATAATGCAAGCATAACCGCTGAAAAAGAAGAAAAAGCTGTCAGTTAGAGCTAATTCATCGAAATAAGCTATATTAAAATACAGCATGCATGTTAATACAGGCAGAATGTGAACAAACTCAAGGTACGGCTAATATGCGCTTGCTTTTTAATGCATTTAAAAAGATTTGCGGCCATTTTATAGGCTACAGGCTATGGTGTATAACAATGTTTTTTTTTTTTATTTGCATGGTAAAGGACAATGCACATTGATTTGAAACTTTTAATTGCATTTTTATGTCCTGTAAATAATAAAAGTTGAATCAGATTAATAAAATCGAATCTGAATACCTGCAAACGGGGCCACGGTTACTTTTTTTTCACTGACTGGCATGACTGGCAAACGCGTCAGAAAAAAAACTGCTGAATCTCTGCAAATATTTGGTTAACTTATAAAACAAATGTATGGTTTAGTGATGTTGGTAATGAATAAAAAATTGCAAAGCAGAATTATTAAAGTTATTATTTCATTGATCTGAACATAACCATTTATAGTATAATTACTAACCCGTCGTCTAAAATATTAAAATAATAGTCTATTATTTTATTCGTGGCTAGAGCTTGATTAAATTGATTAACAAGCCATGTGCTTTTGTTTGTTTGTTCTCGGTACTGGGTATACGCAAAACATTTTCTAAAATGTCAAGCAGTATTTGTCTATAGCTTTAATTAATTCAAAATATTAAAAATAACAATAATAAAATTATAAAAATACAAAGATAAATAGAGCAGCATTTTGCTAATTATAATAGTCCTTTATATTTATATACATGTGTTTTTGCATATTCGTTATTTCACTTGATGCATTCGTTATTTAATGTTTGAATACTGAAATAAAAAGCCATCGTTTAAAAGGTTATTTCACCATCAAAATGTAGCCTGTTATATGTATCATTAAGGTTTTATATAAAACTGCTGTGCAGTGTAAATGGGACCTTAATACAGTTTAAAGCGAAGTTGTCTGTAAGGATGATGGGCATGGCATGTCTATTGTTGTGGCTCGCGTTGTGAATATTAGAAAATAACTGTCGGGTGAAGGCTTTATGGTCGTGCGGAATTGTCTGCTGCTGTCATGGCTCAGCAGGCAACACCCTATTCAGCTAGGCTATGTTCGGTGTTTTTATGTACAAATTCGTTTTGGCGAATGCTAGAGCGTAATACAGATATTTTAAATAACAAGTAGTTCAGTCCAGAAGTTGCTGTGCATAGAAACATTCATTTTCATAAGGCCCCATATTTAATGCGGTTTGGTTTTAAAACGCATAGGTTTTGCTACGGTTACACCATCCGTCCTCGGGAGTTTTGGATTTTGTGTAACCATGTTTGTGGAAAACACTTGAGGGTGGAGACATACCCCTTCCCCCATCTCATAACCAAAAGCTTGTCTTTCAGGTGTTAATGGGCATCAGTGAGACCGAAATCATGTCGCATTTCCACTGTCGGTCTATAGCTCGCATCGCGTAACGCAAACCCAGCCCCCAGAACGTCCCCCGACTGTTGGAATCGTGCATCCGTTAATAACTCGGTAGAAAATGTATTTTATAACATCCTCATTTAGACACAGTCAAACATTCAGCCCAAATGCACTGGAGAGACCTGAAACGTGTTCCCAAAAATGTTCTGTTTGCACAATTTGATTATTATCATCATATCCAAATACTTTATAAATAATATTCTAAACCTTCTCTGGTGTTTATTGTTTTTAGAAAATATCTAAAATCTTTTAAAAGAAAATATCTTGTAAAATAAAAGTTTGATTTGGCTTTAACGGTTTTATTTATGTAGGCTATATAGGCCTACCTAAACTGTTATAGCTTGATTTTGCTTGTTTTATATTGGTTTATTTATTTAATGCGATTTTATTATATCCGATAATGTAATTCTTTAAATTATATTTCAATGTGGCTGAGGCTTATCAAGATATGACACTTGTTTTGAGTCTACAAAAGGTAATTTGTAAAGTTTTATGTCTTTCTGTTGTATTCATATGGTGTATTATCTGCAAAATAAATAACAAAAAGAAAGAAGCCGCTAGCAGCATCAACAGAGCTGTGAAGAGAGCGCTCTTTTGCTCGGTCTCTCATACACAACCTTTATGTCTGCTGTGTCTTTGTGTAGATTATTATGCGTTATTGAAACATCAAGGGAGACGCAGCAAAATCACTTATACATTAAAATTGTATTATTCTATGCAACAGCCTTACATTTAAAACGGAAACATAAGGGCGATTATAAGCAAAAAGACCTCAGCCTATAAGTCTAGATGTTTTCTTTTCCTTTTTTATTTATTTGTTTATGTGTTTGGCACATGTGTGCGATAGAAAAACTAGTGTAATTACGGCAAGCCATCTTTCCCAGACTCGGGGCAAATTCCGCCTTTCCTTTTACTCCGTCCCGAAGCCCCAGCTGGCCCTCCTGCCATCCACTGCGTAAAACATATGCTGGATAAGTTGACGGTTCATTCCGCTGTGGCGATCACAGACTAATAAAGGGACTAAACCGAAAAAAAAATAATGAATGATGAATGAATGAATAAATTAATAATAATAAAATAAAAATATGGTAATAATAAACACAAATGCCGCGTAAGCGGCCTTTTTTATTTTTAGAGATGGTACATTTGAATTGCCTTCAAATGATGGATCTGCGACAGAGAAACTAGGGGTTTTGGGGGACATGCATCACTATATCCTTTTTTCCCCAAACTGTGCATAGTTCAGCTGCAAGTTACTGTACGTCTTTTTTTGAAAAAGCACCCCATGTCCGCTAGTGCCGCGCGCCTCTTTCTCTGGGCAAAAATGAGTTGATTTTTAAAATAATAAATATATAGATTAATTAAATTTTCAGCAAAAGAGACATTTATTTCATATTTCACTATGCATTTCATCTGATCTTTATAGCTTAATTAAACACATATTGTCAAAACCCACACATAGGCCTATTGTATGAAAATGAAAAGGGCATTTTTTGTTATTATTAGACTATTATTTGTTATTTGTTGCCTAGGCTATTTTCACATTTGAGGTGCTTTATTGGCATGACAAGTAACTGTACATTCGTTTTGCCAAAGCAGTGCGCGTCTCACAAACAAGACAGTGCAAAAAGGGCAGTAGTGAAAACAAATATGAAAATAACATATAATAAAAAAAGATTAATAAAAATAAAAATAGAATAAAAAAAATAATAATAAAAATAGATTTTTGATAACATTAAACAGGATAAAGGTAATAATAGTAGCCTATTATCAAAAGTAAGTCCACATAAAGAGTTCCAGTATTTGTGTGTTGGAGACAGGAGCGGGTATTGTTGGGTGAACACACAGCAGCACACACACTCCCCCAGTAAGATGGGTTCTGTTCGACAGGGACTCAAAATTGTTTTGTATGTGTTGGATTATCGGGTAGAATTTCTCCCGGATCTCGGAGTATTTAGTGCACTCAGTTAGGATATGCAGCTCCGTCTCAATCAGCTGCTGAGGGCACAGCCGCTTCTCCACCGGCAGCCATGTTTTTTTTGTGCCGGCCCGTCTTTACGGCTAGCTGATGTCCGCTGCCCGCTTCTAACATGTTAGAAAATACTGCAAATCAAGCTGTCGGTATCTCCCCGCGGTTGAAATTGTTCGTTATTCGGAAAAAAAGAAGAATAAATATCAGCGCGCAGTAGTTGCTTTCTAGATCATTTTAGGCCTATATTCAGCTGTTTTAATCTTGCAATTCTGATAATTAGAGATAATGTCTGTTTTTATCAACTTGTCTGTCATTTATTTCTCATTTGCTACTTATTTTATTAATTTGTTGATGTTATTAGTCGCTTTTTAGGTGCTGCTATGAATAAAATAAAACTATTAAAAAGCACATTAAAGACTACTCATAAATTAAAACATTCATAAAGGAGTATCTTATGAAAAAACACCAATTACCGGGGTCTGCTTTTGGTTTTAAAAGAATCAAGCAGCTTTAAAAATATAATTTGCTGAAGAGAAATGACAGGGAAAAAAAGATTGAACATATCGGGACTGTTAAAAGAACATTCCTCTTTGAATTATTCTTTCGAGTCCGACACATCAGCTAAGATTATGAACGACGGAGTGTCTCTCCTGCTTCAGTGGCGTGTCCAGCTGGTTATAAACGAGGAGGCGGAGAGAATGCGCTGCTTAGTTACGGCTCGATATATTTAAATAAAAACTAACAACGAGTTGCTTATAACGCTCAAAAAGTTAAACTCAAATGCACAACCCTTGTTGGTTGCACCTGCGGGATGCACAATGAACCTAACGCGCCATAATTTTAATTCTATATTCGTGAAGAATGAGCCAACCGCATATGCTTAGTCCTGTTGGTCGGGACTCTGCTTTATAACTTATTAGTTTATTACAATAATCACACTTAGCTTTGCCATCGTTCTTCACCACATAGCCACTCAACACATCTTGCGGTCCATCTTTAATGTTTAGATTATTGAAGGTGCTATTGACGTTTTGAGAAAAAAATTAATAGTACTGAAACTAAATTATTGAAAATAAACTTGCGGGAGTTCATTTATGTCCTGCGGCAACATTATTTTTATTACACTTTAAGTGATCTGCTTGAGGTAGGTCACGTTTATCAATGGTAAGTTTTAGCCTAAGTTTACATCAATAACATAATGTGCATTGTCCTTTACCATACAAAAAAAAAAAAAAAACCATTATTATACACCAGTTGCCTGTAGCCTATAAAAAGGCTGCAAATATTTTTAAATGCATTAAAAGGCAAGCACATAGCTTAGCCTTAGTTTGTTCACACTCTGCCTGTATTAACATAAATGCTGTATTTTAATATAGCTAATTTTGATTAATTAGCTTTAACTGACAGCCTTTTCTTCTTTTTCCGCGGTTATGCGGCATTATATTTCACACGCATATGCAAGGTGACTGAATATGAAATTAAAATACAAAACATACTGAGCCATTAAGTAAAAAAACAAAACAAAACAACAGTTATACTTTAAAGCAGAACATTGACGTTTTGAAACAAAAAACGGAACTGAAACTAAATTATTAAAAATAAACCTGCCAGACTTAATTTATGTCCTATTTTCATTATTCATTTATTTTCATTATTCGTTTATTATTATTATGTACTATAATTGAAACATAAAATGAGATCGTAATTATAATCAACAACGAAAATGTAAATAAAAACGTAAATTAAAAATATAAATGAACATGTCTAGTCTTAGTTCTATCAAAACAGCAAACACTACATCTCTCTATATTTAGACTAAAAGACTGCTTTATTTATTTATTTATTTATTTATTTATTTAAGACTAATTATTTGTACTGAATTTTTGTGCTTTCATTTTAGTTGTCTTTCATTTCTTCAATTCTATTTTCCAAAACGAATCCTCTTTGCACTTAATAAGTTTACAATAAACCAGGTAAACAAAATTTAAATGTAAGTTGAGGTGATCGCAAGTTCACAACTGTGAGGTGATGTGCTCTTCCGGCAGGATAATCTATATTATTTTGCTGTTTTTTATATGCGCACGTTTAAGATTTGAGATTATAACATTGCCATGATAGTCAAAGAAATCAAAACATTATTTTCACCCCAACGCAATTTAATCGGGCACTGAAGGCTAATAACTTAATTCTTATATTTGCTTTTTGACTTCTCACCATGTATCTTTTCTACAGCATAGTATAGTGTAAGAGCATGTCTATTACCAGAAAAACTAAATTAAAATTATATTTTAATTGAACACATCACATCACATACAGTAAGCTACGCCTACAGAACAGTCTGTTTAGCATTGTGAAAAGGCAAAGCTGAATATCTGTGGTTAAAGTGCCACCCAGCGGTCAAATGCTGCTGGCGCATCAAGTACCGCCGTCGCCGCGGTATGAATGGCGGCACAAGGAACACATTGAAGTAGTAACATCTGTATGTCCTTTTGGATGGTAAATATTTTAAGTGGTTTGATTTCTATTGAGTTTATTTTAGGTAACTATCAGAGGAGGGTAGAAACTTATTTGTACTCGTGTAGCTTGATGACTAGCATATACTGTATACACCAGAATGCATAAAGGGTTATAATAAGGGAGAAGATCATTGTATGGACACTGTCACAATATGTGGATGATTGAATTATCTACAGCTTCACAGAGCTCTAGTTCAATTAAAAGACTTGAGTGGAGACCATTGCTCCAAACAGTGAGATGATGACTGTTTTTAGTGTTGACTGGATAGAGAATTATTCTGTAAACAAGCACAGTTGAGAAACTATGATGAGTAGATGATTAGAGGTAGCATCAGGAGCAGATTATGAAGCAGGGATATTTATTACATCTGTGACAAGAGAAGTATTTCCTAAATTTTGAAATGCCTTCAGAAATAAGTTCATAATGGGTTTGCATTCATAAAGTAATCATGAAGTTAATGAGTGATAAATAAATAAAAACATCTAAAGGAGTATGAAAAATTATGAATAAAACAAAAGAGAGAGTAATTGTATTATGCTCAGTTACCAGAAATGGCTGAAAGAGATGAAGATGATCCATCAAGACCAACCCTCAATGAAATATGTGAAAATAATAAACTTAATGGGATTAATGTGTTTACAAGTGCATTGGTGAGTGATGGCATGGAAACTGACAGAAACAAGCATCTAACACCACATCGCATGAACTGCTATTGGGTCGACCCTTGAAAGAAACCTTGAAAGAAACCTTGCAAGAAACAGCATGACCCTTGCAAGAAACCACATGAAACTTTGCATAAAACCTGGCATATAATCTCACCTATAACCTTGCACATAACCTCTTGGAATGGTTTGCAAAGATGTCTAATGCAGTAGGGACTTTAATAAAGAAACAATTAATTGCCATGTGCATAGCGATATCTGTGCAGGAAACCAGAAAGGAGCCATGTGAGAGAGCAGAGATATAAGGTCCAATTGGTCCAGCTGATCGAGTCTATCTGTGGATGCTCTGGAGAGCTCAGGAGGAAAGGACCATATCTGGATGAGGGCAAATCCAACAGCTGCCAAAGTGGATGCCATTGATGAGGTACCAATGCCTCAAAGGAGCGAAAGGGAACAACTCCAGCAAGGGAAAGCTGACTGGAAACAGAGGAGCCTGAATATTCCAAAGCTCTAAACTACTAAGTGCCACGTGTGGAAGCAAGAGTTTATCAGAACAAAGAAAAAAACAAAGAAACAAAGAAAATTATCATGATTCTGATAATGTGCCTGAATACCACATACAGAAGTGCCACAAGTCAAGGGATGATGAATGCACAACTGCAGATTTCAAAACTCAGACTCTCAACCACACATCTCCATTAACAACTTTTCAAAGTCTAATGAAGATGCTGATAGCTTGGAATAAGAGAAACAAGGATGAGCAAAGATCAAGATCAACATTTGATGCTTTTTACGTTTGCATATTGATTTTGTTTGCATATTGCTTTCATGGTACCTATATATAATATCACTTCAGTATATTCTACATGAGTGTGAAAACTAGCAGCTAGCACTGAACCAACTGAATACTTATGCTTAAAACATTGTTGTCTTTGATGTGTTAAGAGAAAAACAGAGTACAGTCTTTTACTTCCTTCAAATCAAAAGTAAAAGGGAAGATGTTTGGCTGGACTTCTGTCAAAGTACAGTGGCATAATCTAGTCAATTGATAACAGCTATGTGGCTAATATCAGTCACTAGATAGAGGTAATTAAGAGAACTGGATTATGAAATTGCACTTTGGGGTTAAAAGACAATAATATTAAGACTAAAGTCTTAAGAGGAGGGATTGAAGAAGATTTTATTCTCTCTGTATGAAGTATTTTCTAAGTGTAAAGCAGTTAATTTTCTCTTCTCAAAATGTATGTAGTGTTTGCAGCAAACATGCCGGCCTGTGTTAAAAATACAGTGATATGTCTGTGTAAGATGAGTATGCCTGCACAGGAGCAACACTAGGAGAAGGCTGAGTGACTGATTGTGTAGAATAACTGAATATGTAAAGCACTGATTATTTATGTTAAATACTTGTATGAAGCTATATGTGTCAGAAGTTAGAATGAGTAACATATTATCAAGTTATTATCCTATCATGACAATGTATGTAAACACTTAGTTCCTTTGCATAAGTTGCATCTATACTTTACTGACATAGACCTGTAACATCTCTGTTGACATGAGCTAGTGGGCTGAGAGCCAAGAAAAGCAGGACCCCTTAGACTAAAAACCTATTCAAAAATGGTCAAGAGTTAAAAAGAGACTTAGGGGTGTGTCAAATAATCCTGTATAAAAATTGTAACAAACACACTGAAACTTTAGAAGGTGTCCAGGAGAGACTTCAGAAAGCTCTGGGGTCTGCTCTGCTCTTTCTCGGCTTTATTATGGAGAATAAAGTCTATTTTCTGATATTCAAAACCTCTGGTCTGATAATTTGTAATTAATGAGAAGTCAATATTTACCACAACACATATTGATCTACAATTCAAGTGAAGTAGAATATTACCAATATGAAGTAACACCTGTTCTAAGGTCCTTTTCATTAGCTCCTCCTTCAGTCTGGTCCACACTTCATTTGTCACTTTTGACTTGAATCTGGGATGCAAGGCTGTGCCCTCCTCCATCTGATATTCAAGACAAAAACACTGAGTCAATCACTGAATAATTCTAATGAAAACAAGAGCAAATTCAGCAGGATTACACTGCACCCCTGGTATCTTTTTGAGAGGTCATTCCAGATAGGGTCCTTGATGGTCTTTGTGAAGGAGGAGTCCTCTTTATTCACTGTGAAGTGGTGCTGGAGCTTATTTAAGATAGGCAGAATCTGACCCAAGTTTTGGCTCCTTTCAGCAGAGACGCAGAGGGTTGACGTGTAAAGTATCTTTGTAATTTTGACAAACTCTTCTGCTTTTCTAAAATCCTCATCAGAAATTCTCTGCAGTCTGTAAAATATGATCAGATTCATTAGCTGGACTATAGATTCATGAGCAAAATCGTTTACACTGAAAATTGAATAAGCATTTAAAATGAGAACAGAGTTTTTACCTGTCCTTGTCCATTAATTTCTTAAGACGATGGTCCATGGAGGTGGCCTGGAAGGCAGAGAACTGCTCTAGGAATCGCTCCACCATGAGGAATAAGCTATTCCACCTTGTTTTCACATCAAGGATGACAGCATGTTCTGGAAGACCTAAAATGGGAAAGAGAAATTTATGTTTGTGTTTGTGTGGTTATCAAAGTGGCTGTTTATTTGCAGAAATGTTTTACTGCATGATTTAGCAAAGGATTTTTATTAACTATTTGGCCAAAGAGTTTTGCACTAAGGTTCATCTATTCTGATTTCTACCTACCGAGAAGATGCTGCTTCTCTTTAAGGATAGGTTTAGCCAGGGTGGATCTTTTCAGCCACACCACCATTGCTCTGATCCTTCCTGCCCACTGTGAGACTGAGGTAATTGTGGAAAGCTTCTGAGCAGCAATATTGAGAGTGTGAGCAAAGCAGCCAATTTTTTTAATACTCATCTCTTTTTACTGCTACATCCATGTTTGCTGCATTGTCACAGCAACTACTCTATCCTTTATATTAAATTCATCAAGAATATCTCTTATCTCTTCTGCTAAAATGTCCCCTGTCTGGGATGTGTATACTGCCCTTGTATGTAGGACCCTCTCTTTCATGGAACCCTCTCTGACAAAGTGAAGTGACACTGTCAGGTAGTGGTCCTGTGCAATGCTGATCCAGCCATCAGCAGTCACAGCCACATCTCTCACATCTTGCAACTCTTTCTTGATATTTTCTTTTTCAACTGCAGGTATGAGGGTATTTGAGAGCATGTCTCGGCTGGGGGACTGATTTCTGGGGTTTAAAGTGCTTATCATCTCCCTATATTTGACATCATCAAACACAAAAAAGTAACATTAGCATTATTTTATCATTGTTGCTTACTATAAAAAGATTTAAAAATTATCTAGGTTAAGAGACTACCTACAAACATGGCCAACAGCCTAAATGGTAATAATATTACAACATCATTTACAGCTTACTGTTCTTAGCTCCACCATGAAGCCTCCACAGGAGAAAAAGGCAGCAAACTTTTAACAATAAAATTTGTAACGGCCCTGTGGCATTCATCTTTCCTTTCCTTGTTCATTTTTCTGCCAGTGCAATGGATTATCACTTGATGGTATCCTAATTCCAGGGTCAGCAGGAGCAGACTATAACATTAATGTGAAGAAAACTTGAAAGCTAAACTGTTAATGCAGCCAAGGATAAGGACATTTAAATAAGACAAGTTTAATGTGAGGTAAACTTTATCATTTACCGTTAACCTTAAAGCATTTTAGTATCAATTTAGCTAGGTATTTAAAGCCATCGGATCAGTACATAACGCTGCACAGCATACATTAGGTCCAAAAAAAGAATGAATACATTTTCCCCGCACAAACTTAGGCCCCGTTCACACTGTCAGGTCTTGATGCCCAATTCAGATTTTTTTGTCTGTCCGTTTACACGTTCTTTTAATTGTGACCCATATCGAATTCATGCGTTTACACTTGCCATACAACCTATGATGCATGCATAAAGGCGGGTCCTAGCATCTGTGCCACACTAGCCACGATGGAATAAATTTTCTTTTTAGCTCTACGAAATATGTGGTGTAGTATAAGCAGCAAATGGTTCAGTCCAGATTTACCCCCACGCAGTTTATGTAATGGTACGGCCCTGATGTGTGTGTGTGTGTAAGATGTAGCCTGTGTGCGCACTGGTGTTAAAGGGAATAAAGTTGTTCTATGTGTAGCCCGCAGTGCGTGCATTGATAACGTTAATAGCGTAAAAATTACAACATGAATTTGCCCAACTTTAAAATGATTTTGAGGCGAAGGAGGTGGGGAAGGGCCTGCATCGCAGCTAGCGCTTATTGTTTATATGCTGTATGATGTCCTACACCACTGAGAGGAATTTGTGGTACGAGAGAGATCTCAGGTCTAGTGGGAGCAAATAATGGCGACTGACCACCGTCCTCCATGTTTCCTCTGTTGTTGTTGTTTTTTCCCACGTCGGAATATCCACACACGCTCTCTCTTCCACACCATTAAACCGCGGAGAAGCACCACATTGTCACAAGTTTAAGCAAAAAAAATCGGAATTGGGTCACATTTAACTGGTAGTGTAATCTGGGCCTTAGCTTTAACGGTACACAAGCAAGAAGTGCTAAAAACTGATTTTGTATGTCTGTTTGCCTTTCGGAGCCCCAACCATCGCGCAGTTATACTCATCAGTCATGGAAGACTACAGTTGTGGTGGGCACGTTGTTGGAGGCCCTGAGTCAGGAAAATACTAAGAGGATGAAGATAATGACTGCGTCGGAGCAACTTTCTGCTCGTAAATTAATTCTGTGTACTGTCATGGGGACTCTGCAGATATCATAATGTCAAATTTAAGACCTTTTACGACCTTTTTAGGACCATTAAGTATTACATTTAAGACCTATATCGCAATATCAAAAACACGCGAGAGAAAATGTAAAAGCATTAAATTAGGGGTAAAACAAAGTTATTTAAATTGAACAGTGGTAAAGTCAGATTAAATGCACCGTTGAACTACAGAAAAAACAAACATCTTATGCAGATTTATACTTTCACCTGGCACCGCATCGCACAACTCACAAAACAGATTAAGGCTTTTATACTTGACACGTTCACCATTGAGATATTTTTTTTTAATGACAGGCGGCGCTCCAAAAAAACAGAAAGTAAAATCAGACGAATAAAAAGATAATCATTATCATTGAAGATGTTTTTGGGGGCCTCTTTTTTTGTTGTTTTAACAAACTTATCCCTCAGGTTTTTCCAAAGTTTTACAAAAACTTTCCTACTTTCCGATGGCTGTTGCAATTTCTAGCCAATAATTATTGGTCATTCTGGCAAGCAGAAATGTAACCGTGATAGAAAATAGGTAATAATAGGTATAAATTAGGTATTTTAGGTATTATAGCTTACTGTACTATTCACTCTTTAAATAAATGCTACTATCAATCCCATTTTATCACTAAAATAAAGTGAACTAGTGTCTGCTGTAAAGTGTTTTGTAAAGTACTTCAATTACTCTGTTGTGGTAATTCTATAGTTGCTATTGTAACACAACTACAGTATGCTGAAGCTTCTTTGGAGAGCAAAAGCACGAAAGGAGTCTGACTGAGCGAGAGCAGATCATTCGCACGTGAGCAGCCAGTGTTTTGAGAGCTCGCAAGCAGTTTTGTCCATGAACAAAAGGAAACCGGCGCGCGAGCAGAGATTCGCTCTCTCGTATTACAGCACTTCTTACTTATAAAACTGTACTTGCGACATTTGTCAGTGAAATCATGTTGCGTGCACTCAAAGCGAACTTCCGCAAACACAGCGATGATGTCACATTTGCCGCGCGCACTGGGTTTAATATCAGAAAGCTGATTGGCTATTGAAAGTTGACCTTTTTGTAGTTGTAATGCAAATTACAATTGGACTAGTGAAATAAAGAACTACAACACCCCAAAGACCTAGCAATAAAAACAAAAATAAAGACCTGTGCAAAAATATTTAAGACCTAGAACAGCAAATTTAAGACTTTTTAAAGCCATAAATTTCGATTTTTTTATTTTAAGACTTTAACACTTTTTAAGACCCCGCGGGGACCCTGTGTCAGGTGTTTTATCATATTTGACGTGTTGCCAGTCTTGGTCGCGATAACTTTACAGATATTGCATCGTGCGCTGTTGCCGTCAATCTTTGCATAATGTAGCCATACTTTTGATTACTTAAACATCCTTTGCATTAAATGTATGCTATGCTTTAAAGAGTAGTAGTGTACGCATTACAGCCTCACATTTGACAAGCTCTGAGTGAGTGCGCGTAACCGTCGTAAACTACTGATTTTCAAGACAGCCTTGCTGCAGTCAATCACCAGCATTTGACCCGGTCACGTTAAGGATGGCTCAGATTTTCTAGCTCACTGACGTTGACAAGATTATACCCTTGAGTATCGAAATTTGGTACCGAACGCAAAAGAATTTTTCGATACTCGATAGTAGCAAGACGATTCGGTCGATACCCAGCCCTAATTGCAAGGTATTCACACACAAAGTAGGCCTACCTGAAACTTTGAATTAGAAAAAGCTTAATAATACATTGGACAGATCATCAACACACTGATTTATCCTCTTTGTGCTGCTCAGTTTTTGAAAGTGTCCGATTGAGTTTCTTCTTCTGACGGGAATACTTTAAGTGCTGCCAATAGTTAGTAAAGCCTGGCTTATTGTGGTCAAAGTAGTTGATTATATTAATAAAAGTGAAACTGACAGGAGCAGTATGGATTGTCATTCACTGAACTTGTCATTAACTAAACATGATGTAGCCTAATATAGGCTATTCTGAAACTGTGAATATTTTGCTGTCATTTTAATTATATTAAAACTTTATTCAACAGACCAGTTTGTGTTTTGGCGCTGAAGCATTTAAGTGGACCTTGTTTTAAACTTTCTCCATCTCACTCAAAAAAGGAAACATAAGCTGGACCACAACATATATCAATGTCATAATGAATGCTCAAATAATGTAGCCTATAGTTTATAGCAAGCATCATGTTTAGTTAGATTGTGTGTTTGTCATATACAGTCAGCCTATAGGTCTGTTATTTTTACAAAAGAAGATTTATCATTTGAGTTTATCACCAGAGCTATAGAAACTGTATTATGCTTAGAAAAAAAAACAGCACAGTATCAGATCTGTATTAATCAATGCTCAGAATTTTTTGTATCGAGATCGGATCGGTTCCAAAAAAAATGGTATCGGTGCATCCCTAGAAAAAAATAAAGGAACACAAACTGCCATGATGTTTCAAGGGGTTAAAAGAGAACATGGTTGTATTTTTGAGTGCAATATGTACACTTTAGGTTTTGGTTTTAAGATACTAATGTGGAGCTTTACATACAAACACAAACTTTGAAAAGCCCCAGCTTTAGCACAATTACTGAGAGTGTATTAGCATTTCATCATCATCATCATCAAAAAAAGAAGAAAAAAGAACATACCTGAAGACTTGCATAACAAACATCCACCACAGATGTTGGCCAGTTTTAGAAACAATTTCACAAGTATATCTGAAAGCTTGAACAGTTCAATTATATTAATACTAGGGATGCTCAATATCATCGATTAACCGTTAACCAAAAGGGTGCGTTTGTAACCGATTAATGCTATCAGTTAAACCATGAAACATATTATTTGATATATTTTTAGTTTGGCTGCATAAGGGGCCGATTGAATGCGCCTTTGCGTTAAGAGGGGCATCTTTTGCTCGCGGCTCATCCCAGAGCAGCAGTTTGTGTTGTCAAGACAACTACAGAGAAGTTTTAAAGAGCATGGTTTCCGCTACATTCATTCTTCCATGGCGGGGACCAAAATGCATCCCGCCACGGCTACATTATCCATTCAAAACATTCAGTTATTGTTGTTGTTTTTAATAGCGGATTATAATCGCATCAAAATGTATTAAAAGGTAAGTGGATTATAACGCAAACTTTTCTGTAACCGTATAGTCTGTTTAACCCTTTGGCGTTACGTGCTGACTGACTGACAGGTGCGCGATGCGTGAGGCCAGAAAACACGACGAAGCTTTCAGTTAAGATGAACACAGTTTCTATAGTTATACTTTATTTAAAGATAAAGGAATATGGCTCTGCATATAATCACTCTATCTTGCTAGAGTTTATAGCCGTTTCGCTTTACTTCAGGACGCATTATTGCCGCTCTGAAGGTCTAATCGCTGTTTTAAGTTATCCAGAGCTGGATGAATATACAAATCTTGAATATCAATTTATTATATATTATTAAATATTACAATTGTAACAACACAGACACAATCGATACCCTGCTGATTCAGTCGTTTCATGAGTAGAAGCGCGGTCCTCTCTTCTTTTTTCCTTGTCAACATAAAGGCAGTGAGGTGCGCCTCGTTTTCGGCCCCTTGTTTAACTGCAAGGCATACTTAACTTGCGGGACGACAACGTATAACCCGTGCCTACAGACTAGGGATGTAACGGTATTGTAAATACCGTCATACCGCAATATTATTTTTTTTCGATATTACCGAAGTCGCATGACTCGGTAAAACTATAGGTCTTCTGAGAAAATTTGCTCAGGCGAATGAAGCGAACGGGAGATAGCGAAAACTACAATTGCCATCAGCCCATGCTTGACCATCATCCCTTGCGGTCTGTTGTCGCTACAGATCCAGTAATGCGGAAATGGAGTGTGCTGCTAGAAGCGGGGATGAAAAGAGCTGGAAAACTCTAAGGCCTTGTTTACACTAATGCGTTTTAGTTTGAAAACGCATAAGTTTTGCTACGGTTACGCCAACCGTCCACACTACGCCGGAGTTCTCGAGCGCCGAAAACTGCTGCTCCGTCTCAGTGTGGATGATGGAAAACGGAGACATCTGAAAACGGAAGCGGGGCTGCAGACATTCGCCTCTCTGATTGGGGCTTTTCCTGAATATTAAGAAGCCTAACACGCACAGTTCAGTCCTGCATTATCTCTGTGTAAGTTCAGACTTCGCAAGTTTGATCAAGGCTGCAGTCTCTTCTTCTCAGTTTGATATGGAAAAGCAGATTATACCGAGGACACGGGTAAATCTTCAAAGGGAACAGTGTACTTTATAACTTCATTCACATCACCCTGGCTTGTTTCACTTTCTCAACAATAAAATG
This sequence comes from Danio rerio, assembly GCF_052040795.2. Lineage (NCBI taxonomy): Eukaryota > Metazoa > Chordata > Actinopteri > Cypriniformes > Danionidae > Danio > Danio rerio. The sequence goes on along the minus strand of NC_141036.1, from coordinate 41,645,844 downwards.
TAAACATGATTTAAGGAACTGCCTATTTTCATTTTAATATTAGCAACTTAGACAGCAGACATGTTGAGGCGTCGTGCTGCATAAGATGAGCGTCATCTTCACTGTGTGGATATTGATAACAAAACGGAGCCGATAACAACTGCCTCCTTTCAATTTCAGTGAAAATACGAAACACAGCCTCTCTTTTGCTGAGTATCAGTTTTAAGAATCGATAATGGCCATTTTAAAAGTATAACATACAATAAGTTTATACATTATAGGAAATAAAGGCAAGCGATCAGTCAATATACAGAATGTACGTGGTTACATTAATCATTAACTTATCTTTGCGCTCAGCCAAAACACGTTACCTGAGAACAAGTAATAGATTCCAATGACCAAAGTCAGGGAATATGTCGTTAGATAAAGACAACAAGATAAATGAAATATCCCGTTTAATAAATATAGTGAGATTAGATCCAGCGGGAGATGCTTGATGAGAAGTCCGACTAGCAGAGCTCTCATCTGTGTAGATGGGCTGAGTGTGATTAAATGTTGAATGTGATGAGTTTTCAACACTACTAAATTGAAACTTTATTTTTTTACATGGTTTAATAATTTTTTGTTATTAAAATTGAAGTTCCTGTTTCAAAGCTTACAGATAGATGGCTAATTTGTATGTCATTGACACTTTTGGCACTTTTTTGGAGTATTTTCATAAGTTTTGTTTTTTCCTGTAAATGATTCAATAAATACCGTACCGTGACATTCATACCGAGGTATTACCGTACCATGAAATTCTGATACCGTTACATCCCTACTACAGACACATTTGCCAAAGAAGCAAAATGGAAGAAGAATATTGCTGTTTAACAGACGTGTTGATGCCAAACTAGCGCTGATGTTGACCTGGATCTGCATCATAAACACAACAAATAGGCTTTACCTTTTATTTTACAGCTTATAAAGCATGTATGCACAATAATGTAACATCATATTTAAACAACAAAACTGTTTACAAAAAGTCAACCTATGCGCGCGTGTTGTTGTCTTTTCATCACGCAGCGCACGCACTTGAACCGCGAGAGAGAGAGAGAGGAAACCATATCAGGACATATTCTTTAAAATAATGATTTCTATTAAAATGTAAAAAGGTTTTGTGATTATAATAATGACAGCGGGGCATTAAATAAATGCATATTTTCCGTGGAGCTGGCGATTTGAGAAAGTCTGCGATTTTATTTGACAGAAGAAAAAAAAAACATGATTGGCGAAAAAAAAACAGCCTATGCCGGTTATTAAAAAGAATCAGTCAGTATTTTCGTTTTGTAATATAAATTAATTATTGAAGTGAAAATAATTTAGGGCAGTCCTATTTATTTTATTCATTTTATTTAGTTCTTCTCTTATTCTGTTCTTCTGTGCTAAACACTGCAAGTGCGTAAAGATGCTCTGTTGTTTTGTTCTATTATTAATATGCTAGCACAGTGGTTCTCAAACATTTTTCATCAAGTACCACCTCGGAAAAAATTTGTCTTTGCAAGTACCACCATAATGAGCAGTTTTGAAATACAGTAGCGTATTAGGTCTAGTTAAGCAGCTTAAGCTCTGTACAGTTTAAAAAAGAAATAACTCCTGGTTTGTTAGCACCTGGAAATGTTGCCTAGACCTCATAAATATAGGCTTTATGTCATCATATTCGTATATAAATCATTTTTGATAATTTCTTTAAATATATGAAGCATGTACATATTACATATTTGATTCATCCGCGTACCACTAGAAAGAAGCCTGCGTACCACTAGTAGTACACGTACCACAGTTTGAGAACCACTGTGCTAGCATATAAAAATAAATTAGTATTTTAAAATGCATTATTTAATGTGTCAGACACAAAATAGACACGTCAATTTGTTTAATATAAAATTAATTGTAATCTGACCAGTTAACCGTTAATAACCGATTAATGAGCGACGGTTGTCGGTTAGCAAAATTAACCGAAATGAGCATCCCTAATTAATACATTATAATTTTGGAACAAATACAGAAATACAAAATAACAGGGCATGGAACTTTAATCATACCTCTGAATGGGGGAAATTTTCTTGCACATTTAACTGCTGTCTTCCAAGTCCAGCCATAGTGAGATGTACTTCTGCCTCTCCTTTTGGTGTTTTTTCATGCTGTTTGTCCAGCAGGTAAAAATACATTAATAAGCTTTTACATTGCCCCTTATATGGTGCAAAACAGCTTTTCCCTCTACGCTCCTCTCGGAAAAACCCAGGAAATGACCTACAAATATTTTCTCATTAGTGTAGGAACAATTTGTATTAGAGAAAAAAACACATTAGATTCTTCTACACATACAGTCATCCACTGAATCTCACACCTCATTTCTTGCTGAACTGACTGGCTCTGGAAACTTGATGTTGTCCTCTCTCTCTGTGTTGAACTAATCTCTCTTAGTTGGTTTGTGTTCTCTGGTGATCTTAGGGTGTTGGTGAGCCTCGACACCAGGCTTTGAGCAGCAGATATTATTTCTCCAAATGGAACCTGATAAACATTAACATAAAATTAAGCTGTAAGTCATGCAGAATTATGATTGACAATGGTTAAAGAGGGTAGACAGACAGACAGACAGACAGACAGACAGACAGACAGACAGACAGACAGACAGACAGACAGACAGACAGACAAACAGATAGATAGATAGATAGATAGATAGATAGATAGATAGATAGATAGATAGACAGAACGATGGATGGATGGATGGATGGACAGATTTTATTTAGGTTTTAATGCCATATCAGCAGCATTGGCTATATTCATGGCAAAAAACATGTACTAAATATACAATTTATAATCATATCATATCAGTTAGCATGATGACGCTCATTGCAGTTAGTAAACAATCTTAGCAAACATACATTTTAAAATAACAACAAAAAACATACAAGTAGCAAGCAACAACACTGAAAACAGTCATATACAATCTTTTAGTTAGATTAAAGATAAATATTGTAAAACACCTTTTCAAACAGCTCACTTCAAATATTTCCAGAATAAAAACATTCTCCAATATCATTTAAAAACACAATGTGTATTTTTACATGATATTAGAGAACGTTTTTATTCGGGAAATATTTTAAACATATTAAAATGTTTTATCGGTAAAATATTTTTACACAAGTCACCAATAGGTATTTCTTCCGCTTTTCATAAATATGCGAGTGTAAGCCATGAGTGTCTGATGCTACATCTTGTATGAACAACCTGGTCATGTCTATTTTCAAAATGGTAATTATTCCTTTCATTAATTAATGGATTCACTTCATACCATGTGTTTTTCCTACATTCATCCCATTCCATCTGCCATTTCTCATTAACATACAGATTTAAAACAGGTTTAACATCAGACACAGGAAGTTTACGTTCTGTTATCTCCAACTTCTATCTTCCTTTATCATGCTTTATCTGCACGCTCATTTCCAACTCATCCCATATGACCAGCCCGGTATCCAGCAGAAAATAATATCAAAGTCTTTAGTCTTTAAAAGGTCCACTTTTTCTATTATGCTAAAAATCTTAGTATGATCAGTTTTCATAGATTCAAGTGCTTGTAAGCAGGACATAATCTGAGCTAATTAAAAACAGACAGACAGATAGATATTGGGCATTTTTCTAATTCTAAGAAACGAGTCTTATGTTGAGCAGGTAGATTTGAGGGAATAGTCACTATATGAGACAAAATATACTTTTTTGGCTATTTGCTCAAATTATTTAAGTTAGGTTACTCTACTTTAGATAAGAATTCTCTTCATAAAGACTTTGTAAATTGCTATAAATATATAAAAACGTCATTTCTGCTTAGTAATGTGGATTGCTAACTTAAAGATAATATAAAAACGTATATCTGAACATATAATCTTCTCTCATAAATCAATGAGGAGCTTATTTATTCAGCTTTCAGATGAAATACGAGTGTTTAAATGACTGCCCCTCATGATTTACGCCCATGGGTCCGGGTCACTTATTTAACCAATTGCTAATCTGCACAGACTTTATTACATTATTCAATATATTTTCCCACTCATTCGGTGATAATAAGATAAATTAACGTAGATCTCAAGTTTTTTAAACAATTGATGGATTTGATTCAGTGTCATAAAAATAAGCAAAAACCCTCAAATATTTAACTTGCCTTTTGCTGATATCTTCTTTATAATAGATCAATAGTCTATCTGGCTTTCAAAAACACTTAATCAACAGATGCCATGTTATAGTTAAACACCGTTAAGTGATTCACTGAGAAGTTCTGCGCTCGCTGCCTGTCAAGTTCACTTACGTTATGCTAACTTAGCTTGCTATCCTCGGCCCGATCTTAATTTTGATTCTGTAAAATGTCTAAGAAACACAGCGAAAATGGACCTCATTGAGTCTCAACCTTTATTACAGCTCATGGAGGACAGTTCTCAAAGAGGGATTAACAAAAGTCTTACCTGAGACGGTGTGTGGGAGCTGCCCAGACATTTTGTTCGGGGGGCTTCCTTCAGTCAGGATTCAGGATCTCATCACGCAAGCGCACTGTTGTGATCGATGACTCTGGCTCGTTTATTAATGCCTGTGACCGCGGTGATGTATTTTGACAGTGGACTGTCGCTGTTTGATTCGTACTCTTCGTGTCCGTGGTGAAACTATTTCGTGTCTGTAAAGTAACGTCACAAGTTATGTTCCGTTTTCCTTTGCGGTTTCATAATTGCAGATGCGTGAATTTTATAATTATAACAGAAATTTTATTCCATAGGTTAGCAACTTCACGTACTGCCGCCAAGACATCCTCGTTTCCATGACAACTAACATTAGACTCCGGAGCTCTCGATTTCTTAGCAGCAGACTTCTGGACAAGAGTCAACGCATCGTGATTCCGTATTACATTGTAAATTCAGTGCAGAGCTAAAGGCCGATGCAGAGTCCTCAAATTAATCAGCCGTGTTGGACCCGTCAAACATCAATCATGCCAGGCCTTGCGTGATTAACTTTATTCTTCCCTCTTTTCCCCATGCAGAGATGGCAAAAGAGTTGTATAAGGTCCACGCGTATTTTATAATGTTATCACGAGCCCTAAACAGTAGGTTAATATGCCACTTCACCTTTTACACCCTGAAGAATAAACGCGAACACCTGTACCTACAGGACCCCCATCCCATCTTTGGTCTGGCCCTACGCTACGTCATAAATCGAACGCGCTCTGCACCGCGAGTGTCAGAATCCACCAGACGCCTGACAGAACAGACGTGTATTGAGGAACTTTTCATTTGATACTCAGACAAGGCGAAAACTCAGATAATTAACTGCAGTAAACTCATTTATACACCCTAGAGAGCGTTATTTACTGCTAATAAATGGAAAAAAGTATGTTACATGTTCCCGGTCCTTCCGGACAAAGAAGACCGCCATGTAGACAGAGGATAGGGCCTTCTCCTGGTTCTGGTACATTTGAATGTATTTTTAATGTTTGATTGATGTTGTTTAACCCTTGTGTTGCTGTTTCATACACACTGGGGTCATTTGGCCTCAACTTTCTCTCAGTTTCAGCAAATGGAGTGATTTTTTTAGTGACAAACTATTTTGACATATTTTGGGAAAAGGCTTTTGAATTAAAAAAAGTTTCAAAAAACTTAATTCGGGGCAAATTGGCTTTGTTTATGTTGTTGGCTGTTACGGGTTAAATGGCTTTATTTTTATACTGTCTGTTCAGGCATAACTAGAAGCTGTCTCAAATGAACATGCTGTTTTTATCTTTCAGTGGAAGCAAAATATGACCTGAAAGAAAATATTGGAGCTGGCTGCTACGGCAATGTCTATCGTGGTATCAGAAAAATGGACGGCAAACAGGTAAGTCTATTCACCCTAGTCCAGTTTAGAGGACATCAACTTTAGAGAAATCATGTTTGATTGCTCACTCATGTTTAATTCTACTTTTCATCCACAGTTTATCATCAAGTCGACTACTTCAGAAGTTGACAGCAATGTGGTAAGTCTGAAAACATCATGCGTGATTCATATTTGAAGCATCACAAAATACATTTAATAGATGAGTCTGTCTGCGGCTGTGGTTATACAAATATCTACTGATCATTTTGTGATTCACTGCTGTTTTCTGTTTATTTATGGTTATGATGGGAATTAATATGTGCTCTGCCGAGTTTTGATGCTGAAAATTTAACTCTGCAGTTTAACAGTGACTTTATATACATATAACAGAAAAAAGTAGTCACATGCCAATATTCAATAATTCAGTATATCATAATAATGAACATGCACAATAATGAATAATTATTATTTACACTTTTAGAGTGTCTTTTAAGATTATTTTATTCTGCAACATGTTGAACCCTTATTAAGCCATTTATTTTCAAACATGATGCTTTTCTCATGTTAATCTGGGCTACGACTTTGGGAATTCAGAGACTGTTTGTCTTTGGTTCGTTAACTCTGTGCAGTAAAGTCCTCTCGTTAACATCAGTTAATTTATCTAAAGTAGTTTAGTTTATACTTTATTATAGTGTTACCTATTATTGTACTTTATAATCTTTTTTTACATGTATTTAATAAGCAATACACTAGGTATTGTTGTAATCATACCTGATAAAGTAATCTGTTTCACAGCTCAGCTTAATATCTTGATAAAATCAAAGCTTCCGCAATTCATCACATTAAAATCTAATACCGTCTGAAGCCGAATTACCAGATTTTTACATCACAATTGACAAAACCAGTGCAGATAATAAACATCAAGCTCCCATAATGCATTTCAAAAGCATAAATAAACACACAGAAAAAAAACATGAATCACAAAATACGGAAAGCTGCTGATTTACAGATTTTCTTTTACAGTTATATTGAAAAACAGGATTACATGTTGTTGATATGCAGCTAATGTGCACTTTATCTTCAGCCTGGATATCCGTTACCCATACCAATCGAAGTGGCCATGATGACAATTGTGAGAGATCCCCCCAGCCCGCTGCTCATCAAGCTCCAGGAATGGTTTTTAGTTAAAGTGGAGAAATTGCCAAGAGGAGTAAGTGTATTTATACAGCACATTTCATGCACAATGCGCTGCAGGAGGGTTTGTCTCGTTTCTTATTGTCGTTTTAATTTTGTAAATTCAAATTCCTAAATCAAGAAGCATTTCTGGACATGTAAATAACTTTGTCTTGTTTTCAGAAAAGCTTGTGGGTTAATGATATGCCGGTGCGGTAAGCAAAATAAACTCATTTCTACTTTAAAATCTATCCTGAATGTAACTGGAAGCCAGTGTAAAGACTAGGCATGGGCCAATAACTGTTTTTAAGGTATGGAAAAGTCGAGGTTTTAAAACTGCCAAATTTTCTGTAATACCGTTGTGTGAGATATATTATTTACAGTTTTTTTAGGACAACGGTATCTCCAGCTGAATAAATATCCAAAAATGCTGTTTTAAATAGTAAAGAAATCAGTGTTTTTGAAACAAATGAGGGCCGCAGAAGTCAATTAATCTTTTGAATTATTTAGCCTGACATGTTTACTGCCAAAAAAATATTATAAATCTATTACAAAATAAAATATATTGTTTTCAGAGGGGAACAAGTTTGTCTTTTACCCAGACATTCAAAAAGACTACATATTAGAGCAGTAATCACAATACCGTGAAACCGTGATATTTTGATCCAAGGTTATCATACCGCCACAATCTAATACCGGCCCATGCCTAGTAAAGACTGACCTGAGGACTGCTGTCGTGTGCTTTATTTTAACTCATTGCATCTGCTTACAGAAAGTGTGTAAGACAATAATGTTGGTGATGGAGTATCTCGGCCCGTGCAGAACACTGGAGGATTTCCTGCAGAAGCACCAACACCTGGAGGAGAGAGTCGCGCGTACGCTTATCCTGCAGATTGTCAAAGCAGCGCAGGAGTGCTTGAGGCGGAAAATTTGTCATCATGATATTCATGATTGTAATATCCTCGTCATCGACCGGCCTCTGCAAATCAAGCTAATTGATTTTGGCTGTGGGATGCACATCTGTCATGGTAAGTCAGATTATTTCAGGAGGAAGCCGAAAAACATTCATTAGTCTCTGAGACTCAGTTGAATGGGGCTTTAGCTGAACTGCTTGCTCAACACTAAACCTCTCTTTCTGACAGATCCAAAGAAATACCCACCAGACACAAGGATATCTCCAAAGAAGGCGGTTAAAAACACAGTGAAGCAGCTGTTTGGCATCATGCGGGAAATAGAAAAACAATGTTCCAGCATACCTGAAGGTAAGAAGATGACTGGGACTGACACTGTTCATCCCTCCTGTTGACTTATGGGTCAGAATTGACCCTGGCCACATTTTACCAGCAGAAAAACCCAAAACAATGTTTTTCTTTATCTTGAGGTTTGGTGACGGTTTCTAAAATGAGGCCAACATTAGGAAAATATATATTATATTTTCATGAAGACTGAACATTAGGGCACAACAGGAGTCATTCAGGTCAATATTGAGCTGTGTGTGTGTGTGTCCACCATTAACTAACTTTCTCTTTTAAAATGTTACAGAATTCATGGCATTTATGAATACCTGCATTACCCTTGGGGATGATGATCAGAGACTGCAAACAGTGCAGCAGATTCTGGATCAGCCATGGCTAAAAAACCAATAAAAATAAAGACTGTTCTAGATATGTGTAGTTTATGCTTTCCACCCTGAAAGAGGACCTGTTTTAGAGGAGATTTTGGAGCACGAGGGGTTCAGCATGACGCAGAGGCTTTCAGCAGCAGGAAATGGTTTCATTCTTCCATGTTTGATGTTTGTCATTTGTTGTTTTCCGCTTCTGCTTCCCAAATTCCTGCGAGGGTTGCAGTCAGAGCTGCATGTAAATGAGGGCCAGTTGAAGCCGCCATTAGAGTGACGTCAGCTTTCCTCCTCACCTGATTGGTTGGAGGGAGGAGGTGTCAATCTAGAGCTAATAGACCAATGGGGAGGCTTCAGCCGGCCCTCATTTGCATGCAGCTCTGACTGCGACACTTGCGGGAGGAAGTGCAGAATGTGGGAAGCAGAAGTTATGAAGAGCTTTGAGAATGGTGGTCTTAATATGCTGGATTTCCGTACATTAAATAATACTGTCAAAATTAAATGGGACAAAAAATATTCTCTAAAATCCAACATCAATCTGGAACTTTATTCCAAATTACATATTTTCTTAATTTGGATGGCTTAATTGTTATTACTCTGTAACTATAATGCTGATAAAATACCAGCTAAATTATCTCAATTTCATAAACAAAATTTCTTAATCGATTCAATACTCCCATCCCCCCTAAAGAATTTGCTGTCGTATTTGATGCCATACCATCTGGAGTTATTAGGTTAGTCCAAGGCATTCTCTATCCTTCTACTTCCCCCCTTGAGACGCTTCTACTACAAAGGTAGGAAAATATAGTTTCTCTGCAACTTCTTCAAACAAATCAGTACATTTACATTTAGCAGACTTACACATGAGGACGAAAAAAGAAATTTACACAACTATAAGAGCAACAATGAATAAGTGCTTTAGGCAAGTTTCAGGTGTGTAAAGTGTACGAAGCAAAACATTAGTAAATTATTTATTTATTTTTTTGTAATACAGTTAGCGGTGGAGCCAGAGAGGCAATTGCAGATTAGGAAGAGAAGTGGAGACTAAATAGTTGAGTTTTTAGTGGTTTCTTGAAGACAGCGAGTGACTCTGCTGTTCTGATGCAGTTAGGGAGTTCATTCCACCAACTGGGCAGATTGAGCGCGAGAGTTCGGGAAAGTGATTTCTTCCCTCTTTGGGATGGAACCACGAGGCGACGTTTATTCACAGAACGCAAGTTTCTGGAGGGCACATAGATCTGCAGAAGTGAGAGCAGATAAGAAGGAGCGAAGCTAGAATTCGCTTTGTAAGCAAACATCAGAGCTTTGAATTTGATGCGAGCAGCAACTGGCAGCCAGTGCAAACGGATGAGCAGCGGAGTGACATGTGCTCTTTTAGGTTCATTAAAGACCACTCGTGCTGCTGCGTTCTGAAGCAGCTGAAGAGGCTTGATAGAGTTAGCTGGAAGCCCGGCTAGTAGAGAGTTGCAGTAGTCCAGTCTGGAGAGAACAAGAGCTTGAACAAGGAGTTGAGCTGCATGTTCAGATAGGAAGGGTCGGACCTTTCTGATGTTGTAGAGTGCGAATCTGCAAGATCGAGCAGTTCTAGAGATGTGGTCAGAGAAGTTTAGTTGGTCATCAATCGTTACTCCAAGGCTTTTCACTGTTTTGGAAACAGTAATGGTTGCCCCATCCATCTGCATTGAAAAGTTCTGATGTTATTTCCTAATGGAACTGTATCAGTTCCAAATGTAAATTTTTTTTATTTTATTGGAATTCTTTTGTTTCAGATATTGATTGAAGAAATCAAATATGGCTCATCCCAAATAGCTACTTAATTACAAATAAGATAATAGAAGTTTCATTTAGAACTATTTACCATACACACTCGGTCAATACTCTCTTAGTAAGATATAAAAAAGATATTGATATTAATTGTTCATTTTGTAAGCAACACAAAAAAATAAGTGCCTAGTTCACTTATTTTGGCAATGCAGTTTTTCTAATTTGCTTTGAAATGATTTTTCTTTTTCTTATTAAGAATGTTGATAAAGATTTTTCCTTACTATGGGAAAATGTTTTGTAAATAATAAAACGGATGCTATACATAAAAAAATATTTTTTTTTCTTAATCTTCTTATGTTATTAACAAAATTGTATATACATAAATGTACATTTTCAAACCAAAAACCCTTTTTAATATCTTGCTCACTGAAATGCAGCATTACTTTAAAACAATTTCTAACTCTTTTACAAAAAAATGCTTTAAAAACAACTGAAATGTGTCAATTGTATAATCTTTTTCTTTAATATATGATGTATATACCCCTACTGTTAATTTTTTTTGTTGTTTTCTTTTTTAAAAATGTTTTCTTTTTGTCTTTCCATTTTCTTTATAATGTACTGTGATTGTATATTTTTACTTGTCTCATAATTTAAAAAAAATGTGGAAGCGGAAAACAGCATCATGTCAGAAAACAATGGAAGTATGAATTCCTGATGATCTGATTTGGTCACTGACCACATGTGTGCTGCTCTTCTATCATTTCTGTGAAACTGAGACTGTACGCAGAGCGGCCTGCGAACCCCATGGAGTGTGTTGAAGCTGTTTTCTGCTGATCAAACTGTAAACTATTGTCTTCAATAAACTGTATCTCTGACTCCTGCTCTTTGTTCATCACACCGGCTCCTTGCATTAACACAAGTCAAATCCTTCAGCGTAGTGATACGGCACTGTAATGCACTCAAAACATGCCTGAACTACTTTATCTGTGTGTTGATCTGACAATAAGTGTGAACACAACACAAAACAACACAGAGAAGATCTGTTTTACAGACTGCAGACTCAATTTAGCCTTTATAGAACAATATTGATGCGTCATGTAATGTTTAAAGCACATTGCCCTGCCATTTGTGTGACTATAATGTGAAATATAAGAGTGTGTTCACTGATATGAGTAATCCTACTATAATATCTACTGAACTAGCACCAGGGCTCTTTCAGTGTCTGACCAGCAAATGTTGAGCTTTAGCCAAAGAACAATGGTTAGAATGGAAATGTCTTCATTTCACAACAGTTTTTAACAACACTCAGAAAAGTTTTGTGGAAAACTAATGGAAACACACTTATGCTTCAGTTTGTGCTAGTGTTACATCTACACAGCACAGTACACTCAAATATAAGCTAATAAGTAAAGTGAGCCAGCTAGTGTTCACTGAGTTAAAGAGACCCCTGGTGAAAATAAGTACATTGCAAGTATACTAACCAAAAGTTAACTTAATTTAAATATATTAAAAGTATTATTACCATACTTTTATATATGAAGAGTTCAGATGCAAAAACCTCTAAGCGCCATCTGAAATGTTCTTCTAAAACGACCATTTTTGTCAGCCTCCTATGTTTATGTTCAGTTATTTCACTTTAAAGGCAATGTAAAAAATTATTCGTCACTATAAAAGTCAACTTACTGAGCCTACACACAGGAGTCGGAGAAAAATTTATTTATTTAGCATTTGATGTTAATATATTTAAGTATTATTTTACCTATGCATTGAACAATGAACTTATGTAAGAATGTGTCAAAGCACACTTTTAAAGCACAGTGTTAAATAAACAGTGTAAGTTTTCATTCATGCAATTCAGTTCATTACTGCCTTTAAAAAGTAATAAATGCATTAAAAGCCCATTTAAAGCATTTGTTACTGTATAAGAGATGTTGTTGATGCTGACTAAATATCTATATTTAACATAAATATATATATATATATATGTATATATATATATATATATATATATATATATATATATATATATATATATATATATATATATATATATATACTCAATTCGTCTTTATTTCTCTAGCGGTTTTACAATTTAAATTGTGTCAAAGCAGCTTCACATAGAAGATTATAGTGTTTGAAACAGTGTCAGTTCAATTTTCAGAGTTTAAGTTCAGTTCAGTGTGGTCTAATAATTATTACTGAGAGTCCAAACACTGAAGAGCAAATCCATCGATGCGCAGCTCTACAGATCCTGAACCATGCAAGCCAGTGGCGACAGCGGCAGGGAAAACCCTTCACCAATTGGGGAAAGGTCAGAATAAAAAAAACCTTAAGAGAAACGTGGCTCAGTTGGGCACAACCATTTCTCCACTGGCCAAACGTCTTGTGCAGAGCTGCAGTCAAGGCTCTGGAGAAGCTGGACCTCAGCGAAGGCTCGTCTGTCCCTGGAGCGTCGCAGAAAAATCAGTCTCATGCTCTCCACTCCTCCATGATCACCACAGCAGCTGCTCAGGAAACGGCCTGGTCCAGGATTAAGGAAACCTTGGGATCATCTTGTCGCTGGTCTTGGATCGAATCAGTGGCGCTTCATAGTCTAAGGGTCTCGGGATGAGTATACCCAGGTGGAAATAGAGAATAAAGAGAATAATTAGCGTAGCTGCTGTTCATAGTGTTTATAAACGAGATGCAGAAACCTGTGTGGAAACCTACTAAGTGATGCCCTGAGTGTATGCTTTGCTAAACAGAAAGGTATTTAATCTAGTTTTGAACTGAGAGATTGTGTCTGAGCCTCAGACATTATCAGGAAGGCTATTCCAGAGTTTAGGAGCCATAAAGGAGAAGGCTCGACCTCCTTTACTCGACTTTGCTATTCTAGGTACTACCAGAAGCCCTGACTTTTGAGATCTTAAAGAGCGAGTTGGATTGTAGCGAGACAGAAGGTTGTTTAGATAAAAAGGAGCTAGATTATTTAGAGCTTTATAGGTGAGAAGTAATAGTTTAAATTCAATATGAAACTTAACAGGCAGCCAGGGTAAGGAGGATAACTTTGGGGTGATAGGGGATCATATTTTCTAGACCTGGTAAGAACTTTAGCTGCTGCATTTTGTACTAGCTGAAGTTTATTAATAGAGGATGCTGGGCAGCCAGCAAACAGAGCATTACAGTAATCCAGCCTAAAATTATATATATATATATATATATAATATATATATACATACATATATTATTGCATTACAGACATCCTGCAAAAATAACTTGAAAGAAAATCATCCAGATTTGAAATGACATGAATGTTAATTTTTTATTTTTGGGTGCACCATTATTTTATGTATAAGGTTAACATGAATGTTTTTTTTTTATTTGTGCTTAGCCAGGTCGTAAACCGCAATAAAGTTAGTTTGACGTTTGACATTCATTAGACATTCATTTATATGGTTAATTTAGTTTTTTAATCTGGAAATTAAACTTTGCAACATAAAGGGCGTATATTTATGCCCATCTGACATATTTTTGGCTCAAACTATAACAGGAGCAAATAATTTAATTGGTTTTAAATCGAATAAAACATCACAAACTGGAACAAAAATAATTCATTCATGAAAACAAAGACTGCTACTGAAAAAAAAAAACTGCTTAAACCAGCCTAGGCTGGTTGGCTAGTTTTAGCTAGTCAACCAGGCTGGTTTTAGAGGGGTTTTGGTTGTATTGGGGTACTTGAACTAGGACTCGAGTCCAGTTTTGATTGGACTCGGACATAACCTGGCCAGTCAGAGTCGTCAGAAAAGAATCGCCGTTTCAGAAAAGAAGCCGATGGGCAGATTTTGATTAAAGATCCACAAAACAAACTTTTCAGTGGATTCATTTGCACAGATTAACTTGTTTATTTTAAGACTAGCCATATGCTAGCAACATAAACATTGAACATTTTGATTTAATGCAGACTTTAAACGAAATATTCACCCAGATATGATAATTCTGTCGTCATTTACTCAATCTTCACTTGCTTCAAAACATGTTTGAGTTTCTTTTTTCTGTTAAACACATTTAGGCTAAACATTGCTAGACAGACTGCTAGACAATGACTTCCATAGTATTTTTTCCTGCCGATTTCTAGCATTATTCAGAATACATATTTTTGTTTAACAGAGGTAATAAATGTTCAGTAAATAAATGGTGACAAAAGTTTTCTCTTGCTAGGAACTATCCCTTTAAGTGTCGTGCGCGCGGGACTTTTATTGTGAAGGCGCAGCGCTGCTGTGTTTCCGTGTTTAGTCAGCGTCGATCATCTGACGGCTTTAGTTCCTTTAAACGGAGTTTTGGAGTATTTTTTGGGAGTATTTAATCTGTTGAAGGGAGAGTTTAGGGTCCAGACATAAAGTCAACAGTGTTCTGCTGTTTAAAGCGTACAATTCTTCACATTATGGGGCAGTTTCTTGTGTTTTGGTCGACCTTCCTGCTGATGTGCGTCGCGTTCAGTTTTTCTGAATCAGAATCAACAACAACACAACAACCTACAACTGCTCCACCTGTGCGCAAACGTACATTTTCATCTGCATCTGCTTCCTTTATTTTCATCCCATATTTCTATTCCATTGAGGTAAAGTTGGTGTTATAGCCGCAAATTCGTTCATTGCCAACTTGTGACTCGCTCCCTATGTTGTTTACCATGATACGTTACTTTGAATATTCGGTCAAAATCAAATACAAGTAACTTATGACTTGAAAACAACATTAGCTCTGTTTATTTGACTGTGAACAATGTTGTACTTTGATAGTCATTGACTGATAATAGGATTTCTCTATTTAGAATTAGCAAAGAATACTTTTCTGAAATTAAATTAAGGAGAAAATCTGAATGTGTTAATATAAAACTAACAATCTGCAGTCTAAAAGTGCTCGTAATGCACATACATATTAATAAATAGAGTATTATACATGTTTCTATTATTGTTCTTATTGTATGTGTATTTCTGTTATAACTTACATAATGTAAATATGTTCTTAATGTTAATGTTCTAATTTAACTTTTACATATTAAAATATATCTAACTTTCAAAGTCAAATTTGAGGGGCAGTAGTGTTTAGTCTTCAATATAAAATGCAAAAACTGTGTGTCTGTCTGTGTGTGTTTAAGTAATGTCACAGAAATATAAGCTCCATATTTTGGGAATTTTGGAAATTAAATTGTTTTGAAGGCCCTTGTTTTGTATTTTTAATTATATATTTCATTCTATCGTATATTTCTTTATCATATTTTCATTTTAAACTCATATAATCATATACAGTACGCCCCATTTGAAAATTAATATTTTTCAGGGAGTAAAGGTCATATTTTTATTGATATAAAGTTGGTTTTATATTCACACATTCAGACTTTCTGCTTAATATAATTTCAGAAAAGTATTATTTACATGTCCTTAATAGTGAAATCATATTAGCAGCCAATGACTATCAAAATATAGCATTATTTACAGTGAATTGAATAGTGCTAATGTTGTTTTAAGTCATGCTTGCATGCGATTTCATATCCAGTATTTAAAATATAGCGCAGTAAACAATATCTAGACTGTCTCACAAATTGTCACTGAATGAATGTGCCAATAAAAGACTATTTCACCTCAATTTCTTACTGTATGTTTGTATTTCTTTAATATATTTTTTAGTTTTTTAAATATATCTAACTTTTAAAGTTGTCATATATTTGAATGCCAGTATTGTTAGTCTTCACTATAAAAACACTAAAATTATGTGTGTGTTGAAATAATATCACAGAAATATAAGTTGCATATTTTGGGAACTTTGAAAATTTGTTTTTTTGAAGGCCAATTTTTAGTATTTGGGGTAAAGTTGGTTTTTATATTTGCACATTCAGACATTTATTCTTCTTAATAAGATTACAGAAAAGTAATGTTTGCAAATTGTAAGTAGTGAAATCATATTAGCAGCCAATGACTATTAAAATACAGTGCTAATGTTGCTTTCAAGTCATACATACATGTGATTTCAGATCCAATATTCAGTATAGCGCAGTCAACAATATTTGGACCGTCTCACAAGTTATCACTGAAAGAATGTGAGAATATAAAAGCAATGCCCTCAATATATTTACTCGGTTATTTTAATGAACACCCCAGTTTGAAAATGAATATTTTTATCCATTTCTCAGTGAATATAGGTCTTATATTTTTGTGCATTTGAACAAAACCGATTTATTATTTATTAAAATATTTTTGTAGTCATCAAACATCTTTAGAAATGTTTACATCTTTAGTTTTTTTGTCAGATTAGCTCTAGTTTTAGCTTCATTACTGTCTGATCTAATGTATGTGCACACAAATAATATTATAAAGCATTCATTTTCTTTTTGGCCCAGTCTCTTCATTAATCAGGGGTCGCCAGAGTGGAATGAATCACCAACTTATCCAGCATATGTTTTATGCAGCGCATACCGTTCACTGAATGCGTGTTTGTGTCTCTTTCTTAATGTTTTATGTATTGTGAGCATCAGGGTTATTAAAGTAAACTGAAACCATTTTGTTACTTGAAATAAATTAAACATTAACTGAAAAGTGTATATCAATATATAAACCTTTAACTTGCTTTATTGCCAAGGAATTTTAATTTAGTTTAACTTGATGCATTAACAAAATTAAAATAAGAAGCATAAAAACTATGTAGACATATAAAAATAATACTATAAATTCGAAACAAATAAACTTGACTAAACTAAAATAACACAGAAATCCAAAATTAAAAGCCATTTACCAAAATAAATAACATTGAAGTGTTTTAGCATTTATGTGAAGATCTTATAAACATTAAAATACTTTGGAGTAGTTTAATAATGCAGAAGATTTAAAAATAAACACAGAAACAAAAACATTTGAATATAAATTTTCTTCCTGGCTTTAGTATTAAATACATTTGTTTTCAGAACATCAAAACATGTTTCTGAACACACAGATCTCTTTATTGTCAGAGTGTTTTTATTGTTTGTGTTTTGTCTCTTCTCTTCATATACTTTATTTTTAACCCCAGCATGCAACACTCTGACTTCCTGTGAGACCTGCCTCGCCAACGTCTCGGTAAGAGTGCAAAAAACCACTCATTTACTGGTTATTAGCTGTTGTTGATGTTGACCAGTGTTTGTGTTTCTGTGCAGTGTTTGTGTGTGTGTCTGTGTGTCTGTGTGTGTGTTTCTCTGCTGTGAGTGTGTGTGTGTTTGTGTGTTTTTTACTCTGCTGTGAGTGTGTGTGTGTGTGTGTGTGTGTGTGTGTGTGTTTGTTTCTGTGATTGTGTGTATTATTATTATTGTTTAGTGTGTCTTTCTCCGCAGTTTCTGTGTGTGTATCATTGTTGATGATAATCAGTGTGTGTGTGTGTGTGTGTGTTTCTCTGCAGTATATGTGTGTATTATTATTATTGTTGATGATGATCAGTGTGTGTGTGTGTGTGTGTGTGTGTGTGTGAGTGAGTGAGAGAGAGAGTGTGTTTGTGTGTGTTTCTCTGCTGTATATGTGTGTATTATTATTATTGTTGATGATGATGATCAGTGTGTGTGTGTGTGTGTGTGTGTGTGTGAGAGAGAGTGTGTTTGTGTGTGTGTGTGTGTGTGTATTTCTCTGCTGTATATGTGTGTATTATTATTATTGTTGATGATGATCAGTGTGTGTGTGTGTGTGTGTGTGTGTGTGTGTTTCTCTGCAGTATATGTGTGTATTATTATTATTGTTGATGATGATCTCTGTGTGTGTGTGTGTGTGTGTGTGTGTGTTTGTGTGTGTGTGTTTCTCTGCAGTATATGTGTGTATTATTATTATTGTTGATGATGATCAGTGTGTGTGTGTGTGTGTGTGTGTGTGTGTGTGTGTGTGTGTGTGAGTGAGAGAGAGAGTGTGTTTGTGTGTGTTTCTCTGCTGTATATGTGTGTATTATTATTATTGTTGATGATGATGATCAGTGTGTGTGTGTGTGTGTGTGTGAGAGAGAGTGTGTTTGTGTGTGTGTGTGTGTGTGTGTGTGTATTTCTCTGCTGTATATGTGTGTATTATTATTATTGTTGATGATGATCAGTGTGTGTGTGTGTGTGTTTCTCTGCAGTATATGTGTGTATTATTGTTGATGATGATCAGTGTGTGTGTGTGTGTGTGTGTGTGTGTGTGTGTGTTTCTCTGCAGTATATGTGTGTATTATTATTATTGTTGATGATGATCTCTGTGTGTGTGTGTGTGTGTGTGTGTGTTTGTGTGTGTGTGTTTCTCTGCAGTATATGTGTGTATTATTATTATTGTTGATGATGATCAGTGTGTTAGTGTGTATAGGGAGTTGATGAATTAAATTGGCTGTAGTGTGTGTGTGTGTGTGTGTGTGTTTGTGTGTGTGAGAATGAGTATGTATGGGCGTTTACCAATGATGGGTTGCAGCTGGAAGAGCATCCGCTGCGTAAAACATTTGCTGGAATAGTTGGCAGTTCATTCCGCAGTGGGGATCCCTGATTAATTAATGCACTAAGCCGAAAAGAAAATGAATGAATGAATGAACATCTCCCGTCTCCTTTTGTGACAGCTTACAGGCTTTCAGCTTTGAGTAGTGTTGTCATAATCAGGGTAAACCATGGTACATTTTCTGATGGTTAGTAATATCTTTTTAAATATCATTATCATTAAAAGCATAATTGCTTACCATGACTTTTTTAAAACTCACAGTAAATCCTGTAACATCGCGATTCGCTAATTGTGAAAGGCTGCACTGTAAATGCATATTTTTATATAGACGGTTACTGTAATATACTGTATATTCATATATACAGTGCAGTTAAAGGGACAGTTCACCAAAACTCAAAATTCCGTCATCATATACTCAATTTCTTTCTTCTGTTAAAAACAAATAAGATATTTTGAAGAATGTTGGAAACCTGTAACCGTTGCTTAACTCTAAAAAATCATCTGTGTAAATATTATTATTTTTTTCTGAAGAAAATGCATCTTTATTTACAATGCACAGTTATGTTACGTAAAGTGGGATGCACTTTGTCTTCCTTTTTTTAAAGAATACTTTGTAATTGAATAAATACATATACAGTTGCAATCAGAATTATTAACCCCCCTGAATTATAAGTCCCCTGGTTTATTTTTCCCAAGTTTCAAAATTCGGAGAGCAAATATTTATCAACATTTCTAATCATAATAATTGTAATAACTCATCTCTAATAACTGATCTATTTTCTCTTTGTCATGATGACAGTAAATAATATTAGACTAGATATTCTTCAAGACTCTTCTATACAGCTTAAAGTGACATTTAAAGGCTTCTCTAGGGTAATTAGGGTTAACTAGGCAGGTTAGGGTAATTAGGCAAGTTATTGTATAACGAGGGTTTGTTCTGTAGACTATCGAAAACAAATATAGCTTAAAGGGGCTAATAATATTGACCTTAAAATGTTTTTTTAAAAATTAAAAACTGCTTTTATTCTCGCCGAAATAAAACAAATAAGACTTTCTCCAGAAGAACAAATATTATCAGATATACGGTGAAAATTTCCTTGCTCTGTTAAACATTATTTGGGAAATATTTAAAAAAATGAAAAAAATCAAATAATAATTGTAATTATTAATATTAAAAGTTGAATAATTCTGATCACAACTGTATATATATTTTAGAGTTGTTATATGATGTTTCATCATGTCTATCTGCTAAACCACACATGCACGCAATGATAATTTTCCATCTGTCATGCTGCATTACATATACGTATGCGTATAGTTTCCATATAAAAACAAGCAATTATAACTATGGATTTTTAGCTTATTTGATGACATCATTGCTCTGTTTTACATGCATGACCTTCTGATAGTTGCACTGATTTTACTGATCTTAAATTTGTTTATTAATGTTTGAATAATCTTGAGGCGTCACGGTGGCGCAGTAAGTAGTGCTGTCGCCTCACAGCAAGAAGGTCGCTGGTTCGAGCCTCGGCTGGGTCAGTTGGCATTTCTGTGTGGAGTTTGCATGTTCTCCCCGTGTTGCCGTGGGTTCCCTCCGGGTGTTCCGGTTTCCAGGTACAGGTGAATTGGGAAAGCTAAAATTGCAATAGTATCTGGATGCAGCCTTTATGATGCGAGCTGAGATTGAATCACTCAGTGATGCAACGTCAGACACAATGCACTCAAATGGAACTAGTGATGTCACTGTGAGGGGTAGGGTAAAGGGTGAGGTTAGGTGAGCCAATTAAAAGCATTGGATGCAGCTCAGATTGCACTGCACCAGGTCTGCATCCAGACCCCTCTCTAAAATTGTCCTTATACAAGTGTGAATGAGAGTGTATGTGTGTTCCCCAGAGATGGGTTGCAGCTGGAAGGGAATCCGCTGCGTAAAACATATGCTAGATAAGTTGGCGGTTCATTCCGCTGTGGCAACCCCTGATTAATAAAGGCGCTAAGCCAAAAAGAAAATGAATGAATGAATAATCATGTAGTATTGCTGTTTTCTGAGCTGATAAAATGATTAAGCATTCTTCACTGTGAAGGGAAAAAATTCTGAAATTTGCACGTCTACAATGAGAAAATAATGTAAATGTTTTATTAGAGTTACAAACAAAACAGCAGTGCCTAAATTAAAGTTTAAAGTTCAAATTAAAGTCTTCCTGGAGGTTTCCACACACTTATTCACACAAAACAGGATCTTTTTTGATTGTTTGTTTGATTGATTGTTTTCTTTTCAATTATCAGTATTTTTTCTTGCTACTGTACCTCGTAATGTTTTCTTTCAAGGTTTCCACAGAATTATGCACAAAAAACAAGGAAGTCTATATTGGGTTGATAGATGTTTTTCAATAAAGGATCTAAAGATATATTTGACACTTTTAACATGTTTTCTAATGCATCTAAATTTTTGTTTAAATTTAGATTTTTGTTAATTTTACATGGGCAGCACAATCGCTTGACTGCAAGAAGGTCGCTGGTTCAAGCCCCTGCTGGGTCAGTTGGCATTTCTGAGTGGAGTTAGCATGTTCTCTCTGTGTTGGCGTGGGTTTCCTCTGGTTCCTCTAGTTTCCCCCACAAGTCCAAAAAAACATACGGAATAGGTGAATTGGGTAGGCTAAATTGTTTATTATAAGCTAATATTTATTATATTAATAATGTATCATTATATAAAATATCATATTATATGGGCATCACAGTGGCACAGTGGGTAGCACAATCGCCTCAGAACAAGAAGGTCGCTGGTTCGAGCCTCGTTTGGGTCAGTGGGGATTTCTGTGTGGACTTTGCATGTTCTCCCCTCGTTGCCGTGGGTTTCCTCCAGGTACTCTATAGGTGAATT
The DNA here is from genome assembly GCF_052040795.2 of Danio rerio. Lineage (NCBI taxonomy): Eukaryota > Metazoa > Chordata > Actinopteri > Cypriniformes > Danionidae > Danio > Danio rerio. Next base: position 41,624,114 of record NC_141036.1, on the reverse strand, counting down.
GAGTTAGTTAAATTGTCCGTAGTGTGTGTGTGTGTGTGTGTGTGTGTGTGTGTGTGTGAATAAGTGTGTAAATAAGTGTTTCCAAGTGATGGGTTGAAGCTGGAAGGGCATCCGCTGTGTAAAACATATGCTGAATAAGTTGACGGTTCATTCCGCTGTGGCGACCCCGGATTATTAAAGGGACTAAGCCGAAAAGAAAATGAATGAATGAATGAATGAATGAATTAATGATTTTACATTTAAATTTCCTCAGTACAGAACTGAAGCCACGGCCTCTGCATTGCAAGCCCAGTAATCTATTGTTGATCATAAAAACTGAGCACTTTAATGTATTTTTGTATTATTCAGCTCAGCATCTTAAGTTAAATGCAAAGTTCAGCATGTGCTCAGGGAACGTCTGACTCACGCTCACATTTTAACCCATTTCCTCTCCAAACGCTTCCTCATCCTCAAGTTTTTTGCTCGTCTGAACATCCACACTGTCCTTCTGTTCAGACAAATAAACACAACAGTGCAAAAAAATCCACATGACATGATAGGAAACACTGCAGAGCTGTCTTTTTTTATGCAAAATATAAATTACAAAGCAAAATAATATTAAAAAACACCAGAATTATTTAATTAAATATGCTGCTTTCTATTCTGACTGGAAGAAAATGAATTGACTGCCTCATTTCTCCATTGAAAATCACTTAGAATGAGCTTAATATTCTAATTGTTATTTCTGTGCAACCTAAACATAACTTACATAACCTGAACAGAACCAATATATGAAAGCCTGAACATACTCTTAACATAACCAAATACATAAACTAGACATAACCTTAAACATAACCAATAGATAACCTAGGGTTACCACTTTTGATAGAAAAAAAAATAAGGGACGCATACTGCTTGGGGGCTAGATCGCTTGGGGGCCTAGACCAGGGGTTTTCAAACTTTTTCAGCTGAGGGCCCCTTTGTGTAGGGCGAATTCTTTCGGGGACCCCCAAAAAATAAATATCACGCCACCCCTTCAAATTAACAACTGTACTTAATTTTCTAAAATTGTATTATTCAATACATTTATATTATTATATATTATTCAATAAATGTATATTATTCACTATCTGGATTAATTTTTGTAAGATGTCAGTTGAGTTGACATGGTTTCAGTGCTTCAGTCTATTGATCAAATCTTCATGCGCAGTGTTCATTGTGGTCTGCTCTCACTGGATTCCATCAAGCCATATTTTGTGTACGAGTCGTCACTTTACAGTTTTTTATGCCATTTTTATGCTTTTTTTCTGCCTATGCACAGCTAGACTCTTCTGTATTTACCCTTACAGCTGAGAGTCTAAATGTATCTAAAGATTTACAGCTTTGAAGGTGTAAAGAGTTTTGTCATTCATCAGCCTGTTAACAGTTAACTGTACTGTTGTAACCAGCAATACTACAATGGAGGCTGTAGTGGTTCAGTGTGTTTTGTTTATTTTTATTCCTTTTATTTGTGCACATCATAATTTACTCAGGTCGACAATCCTGACTTACACTGATAAAAAATAATTTCCTAAATGCAATCTAGAATTGGGTATTCAAGTTCAAAGAGCCACAAGTTTTACTTTGCTTAATTTTAGAAGCTTTGCTGACTTTAAAATGTTCATACCAGTTTGTTCTATTAATAATAATACTGAACATTACATTTAAATTACTCAAATGAATATGGGAAAAAGTGGAACAGCTTGAAAAAAATGCATTTATATTCAGAGTATTAAAATTTGATCAGATATGTTGAGCTCCATTAAATACAGAGATCACTAATACATTTTAATATTTAATAATTAATTAGCCCTATAACATAACACAAACAGATACATTATAAATTTTATAGGCTATAGTGGTTTTATTCAGGGTGTATACAATTTAGTTTTTTTTTAATCATCCAGTTATGAACCAATGTGAGTAAGAGGTTCACTGCAGAGCTCATCCAGCTGTCATTAGTGTAACAGGAGTGAAACTCTTAGAACTCGCTGATGTGATGACAGCTCCATTCATTGTTATTGCAGCACTTTTTGCTTTACAATTTTAATGTTTGTTTGCCATGCTGCAAAGAGGACCGTCTGATATTTGTACAATGCAAAGTGTAAAGCCTGTGGCACTGTGGACGAGGTGCAATGTTGTGCCGTGTCTTTAAAATGATATTTGTTCCCCATGAGTGAAGCCTGCGCAGAGAGGCGCTTGCTCCGCAGCACCCAGCTGATCGATTACTTAGGAACGCAAGCCATAAACAGGGTAGTGCTTTCAGCCTCCGATAATGTTCTTATTGATCATGTATTTTAACTGAAATATTGTCAGTAAATAGACCTGAGCATTCATTTAGTTGTTTAGCGTAAAAGAGGTAAGCGTAAGTGAAAGGTAAACGCTGTCAGGTGCAGCAGACAAGCGCCAAAAATAACAGGAAGTGCCCGGCCAGAAGCGCTTATTCAATAAAAGTCCCCGTGCGCAGAGGCGGGCCGCTGTGCTTTTTTTCCTGTTTCACGAAAGTGTCAACTGCATTTAAATGACATAAGCATAAAGCTTAATTTTTGCAGTACTTTTGAGCTCAAATTATTATAAAAAAATATATTAACCTTCAGGATGATGCGGGACACAAAATTCAACCATGTGGGCCCATTGATTACCCCTTATCTAAAATTTTTGCGGCCCCCCTAGCGCCATCTGGTGGCCCCCCAGGGGACCGCGGCCCCCAGTTTGAAGACCCCTGGCCTAGACCACAGTGATCACAGGCCCAATAGCATGTCAGTGGTGGTAAATCACAATTTAAAATATGTTTTCAGGAAAGTATGAACACTTGAACATTAAAAAAGCTGTCTTTTATTGAAATCTGTGTAAACAGACGCAGTCAGTCTTTCTCTTTTACAGCTCTGCAGCACTGATATAGCTGATGTTATGCTTAATAGTGATAACTAGCGATAACTCAGCTGCTGTAACTGTATGCCAATGCAAAACCCGGCACGTTTAAGGTTTGTTTTCTTGCAGAGTGATATCCGATATAAAGTGGGTCCCAGATTGTAAAAGAAGCACTGCATTAAATGACATTTTCCCGCCATTTATGAGCGTTTATTTTACCCCAGTATATACAATGGAGCTTCTGCGCTAGCCAGCCGATTCTGACGGGCGCGTGCGAGTAAACGACTTTTTATCTCGTTTTACGCTTGAGCAACTAATGAATGCCAACGTTTATTTAACTGAATGTATTTTAATTACATTACAACATTGATGCTGTAAAAAAAAAACTTAAAAAATGGACCCGGAAGCCGCTCCGCGTGACGTCACACTTAACAAGCGGATAAGAGTGTAGTAGAAAAGCGTCAGTAAAGATTTGAATACTGGAAAACTATTTAAACAACATTTTCCACGTTATATTTTATCAGGAACAACAATGTGAACTTTATTAAAGATGTGTTTGGCCATTAATTTCTGAATGAAAAATTATCCCGCTGCCGAGGATGACGTGAGAAGATGATTGACAGGTCTCGTAACTAGGCAACATAACGGTCCGTTAAAGAGGAATAACGGTAGTTTGTCCTAAAGCTTGCGTTACACACTCAAAAGTACGGTTTCTTTAAGTAAGTTCATACTGTTGGATGTCGTATAATAACGTTTGGTTTTACCTTATCTGGGACGTGTTTTTCTCTCACTTCTTGACCGGAATAATCACGATGATCCTCGGTGACGGTAGCTGTTCAGAGCCGAGTACTTGCGAGAGTCTCAACGGCGGCCAATAACGGAATATTGGATAAATCTAGCGAACAAAGCAGTGATTTGATACTCCAAGAGGACATTTCTGCGATTATTGACACACTTCTCTTGTCTACTGACAGTGAAATGTCTGCTTACTCAAAGATGCACATCTTCCTTCCACCTTTGGAACTTCCGGTCACCAATCTCCATCTCGACAACAGGTAAGCACTTTTTAATTAACACAGGTTAAGATCACAGAATCTATGGTTAAATATGTTATATTAGATTCTATGCTCTTTGGCAAATCGGTGATGATTTATGTCAAGAGGGAAGTTGTTACATCACTTGTTTCTAGAAACCCATATTAGAAATTGGTTATGTCACCACATACTTTTGAAGAGCCTCCATTTTACCCATCCATCTGAAAATGAGTATGTTCCTCCATTTCTCAGTGTATATTGGCTGTGTAATTAGGTGCATTTTAAGAAAATAGATTTATTAAACAGATATATGTTACAATAATATTTTAGTCACTGAACATTTAGACAATGAAAAGATAATACAATTAAATTCAAGCAAACTATTGCAAAAATATGCAAATATTCGCTTGATTTTTCCTCTTTTTAAAATTAGTATTAAATATTTTTATCCAAAGAAGAAAGACACATATTGTTGAATCTAAGTTATTATAGGCAAGTTAGAGAATATTTCATATATGTTGTAGTAAGTTACTTTAGTCAGGCCCGTAGCCAGCCTGGTGAAAGAGGTGGTTGCTTTTCCCAAAAAAGTGAACCTTTTTGCAGTTATTCGCCTCATTTTCTATTTATTTATTAGGCTTAAATACTGCATTTTGAGACATTTTCAGCACTGTTTATTGCTGGATTAGCTTGTCGGATGGTCGTTATACCACACTCTTTGATGTGTAAAAATATTTCCAAAAGATTTAAATAACGAAATATAAATAAAAAAGAAAAGATTTTTAAAATACAAATTTATTACATTTTATGTCATTAGCAAAAAAAGATCTGTTAACGTTTTAAATTATTGGCCTAATGTCATTTATTAGGCAAATATCCTGAGCAGCACATTCAACTTTCCTCAGTCAGAGTTTGAGAGGGGTCTGGATGCAGACCTGGTGCTGTGCAATCTGAGCTGCATCCAATGCTATTTAATGTGCTCACCTAACCCCACCCGTCACTGTGACGTCACTCACTCCATTTAGTGCACTCACTGTGTCTGACATTGCATCGCTGATTGATGCAATCTCAGCTTGCATCATAAAGGCTGCATCCAGATAACATTGCAGAATTTGGCCATTTGAATATTGAATAATTAAAACATCATTTATTTATTTTCTTTTCAGCTTAGTCCCTTTATTAACCTTCCAGGTGCAACCCATCACTGGGAAACACCCATCACACTAATACACTACGGCCAATTTAGCTTACCAAATTCACCTGTACCGCATGTGTTTGGACTTGTGGGGGAAACCAGAGCACTTGGAGGAAACCCACTCGAACACAGGGAGAACATGCAAACTCCACACAGAAACGCCATCTGACCCACCCGAGGCTCAAACCGGCGACCGTCTTGAGGCAAGACATGTGGTACAGCTGAATTGGGTAAGCTAAAATTGTCCATAGTGTACGAGTGTGAATGAGAGTATATGGGTGCTTTCCAGTGATGGGTTGCAGCTGGGAGGGCATCTGCCGCGTAAAACGTGCTTGATAAGTTGGGGGTTCATTCCACTGCGGCGACCCAGATCAACAAATCTCGAAAATAAAATAAATGAATGAATAAAGTAGAGCAGGGGTGTCCAAACTCGGCCCTGGAGGGCCAGTGTCCAGAAGAGTTTAGCTCCAACCCTATTCAGACACACCTGAACAGCTAATTAAGCTCTTACTAGATATACTAGAAACTTCCTGGCAAGTTTGTTGAAGCAAGTTGGAGATAAACTCTCCAGGACACCGGCCCTCCAGGACCGAGCTTTTGTAAAATATTGTACATTTGAAAATGCATGAATAACAACAATAGCCAAATTATTATAATTAACTTTAATATGGGCCACTTTTGCTGCTTCACACTTTTTTCTATCGTTCATTTTTTTTCTTTCTAGAATAAGGTCCAAGACTTCTAAAAGTTACTTGTGAAATGTTTTCTCTATTTAACAACAGTACAGGTCAGTGGTGAAAGATGACTTCACTTATGTCAGATTCCGCTTGGACTTAAAGCCTTTGATAGGTTAAACGTTACATGACGCATCAATATTGTTCTATAAAGGCTAAACTAAGTCTGCAGTCTGTAAAACAGATCTTCTCTGTGTTGTTTTGTGTTGTGTTCACACTTATTGTCAGATCAACACACAGATAAAGTAGTTCAGGCATGTTTTGAGAGCATTACAGTCCAAATCAAATCAAATCACTTTTATTGTCACATCATCAGCAGCAGTGTGCTATGATGAGTGGAAAGCTTAGGTGCTGGCTCCAGACTGTACAAAATACAGATAGTGCAAATAAAATGACAGTGCAAAACACAAACAGTGCAAATACAACAGCATACTAAATAAAACAAAAAACAAAAAAAAAAACAGCATAATGTGAAATTGACAGCGATATGTACAATAAACATGCCGTATCATACGGTGAAGGATTTGACTTGTGTTAATGCAAGGAGCCGGTGTGATGAACAAAGAGCAGGAGTCAGAGATACAGTTTATTGAAGACAATAGTTTACAGTTTGATCAGCAGAAAACAGCTTCAACACACTCCATGGGGTTCGCAGGCCGCTCTGCGTACAGTCTCAATTTCACAGAAATGATAGAAGAGCAGCACACATGTGGTCAGTGACCAAATCAGATCATCAGGAATTCATACTTCCATTGTTTTTTGACATGATGCTGTTTTCCGCTTCTGCTTTCCACATTGTGCACTTCCTCCTGCGAGTGTCGCAGTCAGAGCTGCATGCAAATGAGGGCCGGCTGAAGCCTCCCCATTGGCCCATTAGCTCTAGATTGACAGCTTCCTTCTCCAGCCAATCAGGCGAGGAGAAAAGCTGACGTCACTCTAATGATGGTCGATACGCACAGGCGAGGACAGAGAAGTGTATAATAATTACCAATCGCTCTTAAATAACAATCTGCAGTGATCACACAACAGTGACAGAGAAGAAGAAAGAGGAGAGACTAAAACTAAACATAAAGCAAAAAATAATTAACCCATAACCCAACCATAAACCAACCCTAACCAAAACCTAACCCAACCATAACCCTAACCCAACCATAACCCTAACAAACATCCTAACCATAACCTAACTCTAAAAACAAAAAATCAGGTGTTTAGAGGGAACTGGGAAAGAAAGAAAGAAAACAGAAAGAAAGAGGTGAGGTCTGTCCTCATTAGTAAAGATGATTACTCCTCTATGTTGAGTATGTCTAACCCTAAACCCTAACCCTGACTGATTATCCTTCATTAATGAACACGTTTAACTATCAAACCTTTAACTATCACTAACTTCCTCCAATATTTACTGATGTTTCATCAATGAGGACCAAAGATTTTCTCCAAACAAGCACAGGATTTCCAGCACATAATCTAAAGAACACGAGCAGAAATAAACTAAACATCATCAATAATAAGCTGATTAATATCAATAAACATCTATTAAAGTCATACTCTAAACTACACTTGTGTCCGTAACTAATCTCTAAATGTCCCAGTCTTCACTAAAGCGCTGTTATTTAGCAAACCCTGCTGTTCAAAATGTCTCCATTAAACCCCTTCAGCTACTGGTTTATGTTAAAGCTCATTTGCAGAAATCCAGCGCTCGCTTGGAGAACAAGTGAGAAGAAGAAGAAAGCAGAAAGGTGTGAGCAGCAGCACTAGAAATAATCCTCATCAGATCTGACAAATCCACAGCTGGGCTAAAATCTGTCTGTGGCAGGAGGCTCTTATATCTAGCGTATCGGCCCATATAATCCTGCCCCGTCAGCGCCATCTACACCACCCTAGCCTATCTCTGTTAAAGAGAAAACGCCTTCAAAACCGGCCCGCGACGCCCCTGTTATATGCGCTTATCTCACTTAAACCTGCCTAAAGTCCCGTTAGAGCTACGAGCACTGTCTAATCTAGGCTTCCTGTCTTTATAAAGTATTGACGCACTACAGTAATGATATGCAGACTTTATCTTTCACTATTACTCCTACAGCTAGAGAAATAAAGCACACCAGTATGCTAATAAATCCAGCAGTTTGATTGATTCATCTGTGACTATTTCCCTTAATATGACTATTTACTCTACAGTCGGTGCTAACCCAGTTCATATAAAACACGACGTCCTGTCTAAACGTCAATCAACCTGCTTTCCTTATTTCAACTATTAATGCTGTCCTGCCGCAGACACATTCTACCCCAGCTGAGGATTAGCGCTAACACTCAATCTCCGTCGTCGCCTGTGCGCATCGGCCGCCATTAGACTGACATCAGCTTCCTTCCTCACCTGATTGGCTGGAGGAGGAGCTGTCGGTCTAGAGCTGGTGGACCAATAGGGATGCTTCAACCGGCCCTCATTTACATGCAACTCAGACTACAACCCTCGCAGGAGGAAGTGCAGCATTTGGGAAGCAGAAGCGGAAAACAACAAATGACAAACATCAAACATGGAAGAATGAAACCGTTTCCTGCTGATGATGGCCTCTACGTCATGCTGAACCACTTGTGCTCCAAAATCTCCTCTAAAACAGGTCCAGTTTCAGGACGGAAACCGATCACCCACTTAAACAGATCCCGGCAATCTGTGGAAATATTAAAAAGAGATTATGTTAGTCATGGATGCTCTTGATGATGATACAGCACAGAGATTTATTCAGTGTTCTGGTGAAATTCTTGATTCTGATTGGCTGGAATGAAATCATTAAATCCAGTTTCAGTCAGTCATAATCAGTTCTAGATGAATGCGCCACACGCAAATATTAGCCTTAACCATAGCAACTCGGTAACCATCGCTGAAGCTTTCATTGGATGTGTGCTTTATCTGGAGCCAACGGGGATCAACCAAGTCGCAAATACGGTCAGAAATGGATGAGGTAGCTAACACATGTTACTATGAGCTATAATATCAAATACATGACAGAGTCAGAGATTCAGTCAAATCTGCTGCAATAGTACTTTAACTTGTCTTAAGCCCCTTTCACACAGTAATACCAGTAAATATCCAGAAAATTACTGGAACGACTTTGCCGGTAAATAAAAAAGAAAAACACTGTTGACAAAGGCAAAGATGTTCTGGAATTTTTCCCATAAAGAATATTCACACATCAATTCCAAAATACCGGTAAATTCTGACATCATTCACCGGAAATAAGCTCTAAACGGCAGCGCTTGTGTTTGTACACAGAGAAGCGGTCGGGCTTTTGTTGATGGCTTCACATTTATTTAAAGCTTTAGCATTCATGCAGCTGCTTTGTCCCAGAGACATCCAAAGCAGAAGCACGAACAGCAGCTTCGTGTTTACACATTTGACGACATTACAAATTCTGTGGATGGACGAGTATTGTGAACAACTTTGATGAAAACATATAGAGGAACACTTTTGTATGTTGAGATGTACATAATATGTGTGCTGGCGCTCACCAGCTGCTTTACATGCACACATCACGCAACTTAAGCGGAGCTTGAAGGTAAACAAACAGCGGCTAATATAAGCATTTTATCAATAATTATTTACACAGTTCAGGGCTTGACAATAAGGACTGCCCAATGGCCTGCAATGGCCTGGAGCCAGCCTGCGATACGCTCGGGCCAGTGAACAGAATGGTTACTGGCCGATCAAGCCAGTGCTGCCTTGTCATAAAAGTTTGGCTGTGACCGTCTGTCAAGTGCATGCAAGTACAATCTTAGGGTGCTTTCACACATAAACGTTTGTTACGGAATCTGTCTCATTTCCCTCGTTTGTGCGGTTTGTTTGGCATAAGTGAATCCAGCAATCGCACTCGGAACCGCGCCTAATCAATCGGTCCAAGATTGCCTGAATGAGGTGTTCTCTGTTCGATTGAGTGGATCGATTGTAGTGAGAAAACAAAGCGATCCAACAAGCTAACGAACCACGCTATATCACAGTGTCTTATGATTGTGTAATAGCCATACATTCGGTTTAACGAAGAATGATGAGCAGGATGAGATGTCATTCCTACCGGCAAATGTGCGTTTCATGTCTAATATGAAAGTAAAAACATGCTGAAATATTACCGAGAGCAGTTTATCCAGTAGGAAAAGTTACCATCTGATAAATTTTCCATATTTTAATCTTATAATATGTTCTATTAGGCCTGTTGTTTTGTTCATTTCCGCATTGACAGCTCGAAAGAAAGATCAACACTGATCTACCTCATGATCTGATGCAGTCTCGGTTCATCTGTTATCTCTCTCTATAATTTAAGCCTATAATGCAGAATTCTAGTCAACGTTTCTTTAATATATTGATTAATTTAATAGATGGATAGATTTTTTTTGGCAATAAAACTAATTCTGATGTCACTCGATATTAAAGTGAGAGCATTCACTGAGAGCTTCTGTCACTGTGTAGTGTTGTTTTCTCACCTGCTGACAAACTGGGGTGACATCGTGGACGTCCATATCTGGAGAAACAGCGATATCCATTGACCATATGTGACAGCACTCGTACAACATCACTGACATACGAATGGATAGCACAAAAAAGATATGTGAAGTGTTCCCCCTCCTTTTTACGGTATCTCGTTACTCCTGCAAAAGAGAGATTTTCATGTTAGTAATTCACAATATGTTTGCCCTCCTGACATCAGCATACATGCACAGGAGGTTACAGATGAAGGGTCAGTTCACCCAAAAATGTCATTCTCTTATTAATAACTCAGCCTCATGTCGTCCTAAACCCCTGAGACTTTCATTCAGCTTCTGAACACAAATGAAGATGTTTTAGAAGAAACACGAGAGCTCTCTGACCATATATGCCTTCAGTGGTTCAACTGGAAATCATGACTTTATTGAACAGTTTCTTGTCCTCAGTGTCAGTATATTGCGCGCACTCAGAAGAGCTCTGTGCGGTGGCGTACACCGCTGATGACCTCCTCTAATTTGAAGAAAGCACAGGCGCATCCGAGATGATACATCAGCAGTGCAACTGAGAGCAACATGCGTGAAAGCCTCAGAGCTGTCCTGAACGTGCGCAATATACTGACACTGAGGGTGAGAACCTGTTCACTAAAGTCTTTATTTAAAAGTATTCTCAGAGTCTGATAATGCTCTGATTGATCCACTGAAGGCATACGGTCTGTTTTGAGGATGCTTTGGGTCCTTTTATAGACCCTTGCTGTCTATGGAGCTCTCAGATTTCATCTAAAATATCTTCATTTGTGTTCAGGGCTCTCAGGGGTTCAGGACGACATGAGAGTTATTCATTACTAAAACTATCTTCATTTTTGTGTGAACTTTCCCTTTAATAAGCAGCACTAAAAAGCCAACTCACCCAGATAGGGGGATCTCCAGTAGGTTTTTGGAATAAAAAAACTGTAGCCAAAATCAATCAGCTTGAGCTGCAGGGTCTTTGGATTGACCAGGATGTTTTCTAGATGTATGTCATCATGGTGTATGCCATGTTCAAGGCAGCGCTGTGCAGCAATAATGAGCTGCATGATCAGCTGCCGGGCAACACTCTCGCTCAAGCGGCCATTGTTCTTCCTGATGAACTTCCCCAAGGTTATGTACGAGGACGCGTACTCCATGACCAGGTAGTGTTTCCTTCCCTCCACGGCGTACTCGTACAGCTCTATGACGTGCGGGCAGAGCGGAGGTTCCTTGAGAAACATCATATGACGTGCTTCTGGGATCACATATATAGTAGATGTATTTGTCCACTAGAGAAAAAACAAGTCAGGAAAAGGTTAGATGTGAATGTCTTATATATAAATGACATTGTTATGTGTCTATAGCTGTGTTTCCATCCAAAGATGCAGATTAAATGTGCAAAACTGGCAGATCATATAAAAGAATAAAGCAGCGTTTCCATCAATGAGTCCAAGAGAACTAAATCATCACTGAATTATAAACTGGCGGCAAATATCAGTCAGAGAAATGAGTTTCGCCTCAGAAGACCAAGACTAAACACAATGAGCGCGGTGAATGCGGTGGCTTTTAGAGACAGATGCTCAAGACAGTTCTGGAGGGAATAATAATAGAAGAAGAAGAATACTGAAGCACTGTGATGACAGACTGACGGAGGACTGAGGCTTGAGATGGGTACCAGAACTCTGTACTTTATGGGTATCGGTGCTAAATTATAAAAGACCGAAGTATAGGAAAAACTCTGACGTTAACGGTTCTGCTTTCGGTTCTGGAGAATTATTGCTGAATAAACATTACTAACATTAGAATAATTAACTGACCAACCTTTTCTAATTTGCGAAATTAGTCTGCACAGTAGGAAATCTGACATTAGGAATGCTCATGTTTCTGCCCAATAGTACAACGGCGAGTGCGTCAAGTATAAAAGCCTTCGCAGTTCTCGGCTGAGCACGCCCGTTCAGTAGAGGCTCGCGCTGAGCGCACACACACAGCTCACAATACAGACTCAGGCGCACACACAGCTCGTAAGCTTGCGGAGTGGCGGAGAGAACCTAATGGGTTGTGTTTCCTGAGTGGACAGCGACAATGCCCATCGCAACAAACACAACAAGTTGTTTACTTGTATGAGCAGAAACGCAAGCTTAGTGAAAGCATCGTTCAACGGAATCCTAAATGTACATGAAACAGGTGGATGGAAACAGAGCTATGTTCACATATGAACTCAAACTCAACACTACATGTGCCCCTGGACCACTACACCAGTCTTTTGTCATGCGGTTTTATTTTTAGGAAAACTCTCAATTCTGACTTTAATTAAAGATTTAGTTTCAGTATATGTTTGTGCATTTCTTATCGATGTGGTATTATTATCATATGTAGTTTACATGGAAATATGCGGGACTTAGTTGAAGTTATTCACTTTAAAGCTGATTTTCTCAATACTCAGATGTTTTTCACCTTCCAGATGGTCAAACAGCCGCATCTCTCATCAAATATTGTTCTAACAAAGCAAACATTATTGACAAGCTTCTTTATTGATCTTTCAGACGATCCACAAATATCAGTTTCAGACATTATGACTGGTGTTGTGCTCCACAGTTCATCTACTAAAGCTGATAACCCCCAATATTAGAAATGTCCAGAAACTCTTTAATATTCAGTCAAAACAGGATTTCTGGAAATGACTAAACACGTCCAGTTTCAGTCTTTTCCATAAAGCGTGTTGTTTACACGTGTACCTTTCAATACACAACATGAAAACATGACTAAACTTGGAGTTCATCACTTCTCTTCAGATATTTTCAGTAGAGTATGCAAACTTACCATCGGGTACCGCGTTCCCAGAAGCTTTTTAGTCACAATTTTTATGGCAACCTGCAAAAAAAGCATAAAGTCAAAACTTATTCAACCAGAGAGATGTCTGATCACACACACACACACACACACACACACACACACACACACACACACACACACACACACACACACACACACACACACACACACAAAGGAAAATTGAATGTTACCTTCTGGCCGTCAGATTTCCGAGTAGCCAGATAGACAGTGCCATGGTATCCCTCTCCCAGCTTCTTCCCAAGCACATATCTGTCAAGTAAAGATCCTGGAGAAAAACACATCACATTTATGACATTTGCTCACTCCTGTTACTCTTCTGCTCAATCTAATCATGAGAAAATTCTGTAAAACTCTGAAAAATAAAACAAAACCCTGCAGATTAGACAGAAAACATTACGGCAGAAGACGAACCTGAGCTGCTGTCTTCAGCTGAGCTGCTGTCTTCAGCTGAGCTGCTGTCTTTAGCTGAGCTGCTGTCTTTAGCTGAGCTGCTGTCTTTAGCTGAGCTGCTGTCTTTAGCTGAGCTGCTGTCTTTAGCTGAGCTGCTGTCTTTAGCTGAGCTGCTGTCTTTAGCTGAACTTCTGTCTTTAGCTGAACTTCTGTCTTCTGCTGCAGTTTTGCTGCTGCCGCCATGTTGGATCTGGGCTGTTTTCACTCGTTTTGCAGCAACTGTGTCCTGATCCAGACATCCAGCCTTCCTCTTCAGTGCTCTTGGAGCTTCTGTGGATTCCAGTCAACAATGCATTATTAATGATCAGTTCTTTCATTAATTGGCATTTATTGTATTTGGGGATCTGTTTAAATGGCAGCAGTGCTACTACTTTCCAGATGTTTTGTCATGAAGCTCTACTGAGAAATACTTTGCACAATACTGCATCATTCACAGGTTTAAAGGCACATTATGTGAGACTTTTATTATCAAAATCTCCAAAATCCACTAGAGGAGTGATTCATGAATGATCTCGCAGTGCATTATGGGACAGTGTAGTGTCCACTGGATGCACACTTCAGAATCTCTCCAGTAGTAGTAGGTCATCCGGGTACTTCTCACATGCTGTTTGTCAAATACTGTGAGGTCAGACATACTACTCGGCTCACATACTGTCTTAATGTACTATTTAGTATGGAAGCGTGTGATTTTAGACACAGCCAGTGTGTGTGTTCATGCTAATGACGTCACACATCCTCTATTTCTGCTCTGTTTGTTTAGCGAGGTTTTAATATGTTTGTGTTTTATTTGACAGCACAGAGCAGCAACTGTAGAAGAGTGACGGGACACTGACCTGAGCGGCTGTTCTCATCGCTGGACGTCTCTGCTGCTTTGATGCGTTTCCGCAGAGCGTATGGTTTGACTCCATCAGAATCACTCTGCAAATCATCATCCGCTTTCCTCTTCACTCCTCTTCCTCCTGATGTGGATTACAGTCAATAATGAATTATTAATAATCGATTATTTCAATATTGCCATTTATTTTACTCTGGGATTCAACAAATGGCAGCAGTGCTCCAGTTTTCCAGTCATTAAGAGTGGACTGACCTGAGCTGGACGCCTCTGTGTCGGCGTCTACACTTGTTTTCTCCAGCTCAGCAACTCTGATGCGTTTCCGGTGGGCAGATGGTTTACCTCCACCAGAAACACTCTGAAAAGCATCATCTGCTTTCCGCTTCACTCCTCTTCCTCCTAATGTGGATGACAACACAATGAACAATACACTCCTAATCTTAAGAATCATTTATTTTTTATGCCAGTAATGAAGCTTTTTCACGTTTGTTTTCAACTCTGAAAACTGGACTGACACAGTTTCAATTTACTACAACTTCTATGTTAAGCTGCTTTGACACAATCTACATTGTAGAAAATAGTTTGGACTGTGGGGGAACCCATGCCAACATGGGGAGAACATGCAAACTCCACACAGAAACACCAACTGACCCAGCCGAGGTTCAAACCAGCGACCTTCTATCTGTGAGGAGAACATGCTACCCACAGCACCACCGCGTCGCCCTATTTGAATGATTTTTTGGCACAAATAAAAGTGGATAATTTTCACACATACCGTGTATTTCTGCCATTGCTTTAGCAGCTAACTGATTAAAATACTTTGCAGCTTGCCTCTGTATCATGAATTTTAAGTGATGAAACTGTAGAAAAGTGTGATTCTGTAACGGGAGACTGACCTGAGCTGCTGTTCTCATCGCTGGACGTCTCAGCAGCTCTGATGCGTTTCCGCAGTGCATAAGGTTTACCTTCACCTAAAACACTGTGAAAATCATCATCCGCTTTCCTCTTCACTCCTCTTCCTCCTGATGTGGATTACAGTCAATAATGAATTATTAATAATCGATTATTTCATTATTTGGCATTTATTTTACTCTGGGATTTAACGAATGGCAGCAGTGCTCCAGTTTTCCAGTATTTCTCCAGTCATAAAGAGTGGACTGACCTGAGCTGGACGCCTCTGTGTCGGCGTCCACTCTTGTGTTCTCCAGCTCAGCAACTTTGATGCGTTTGCGCAGTGCATAAGGTTTACCTTCACCTAAAACACTGTGAAAATCATCATCCGCTTTCCGCTTCACTCCTCTTCCTCCTAATGTGGATGACAACACAATGAACAATACACTCTTCAGAATATAAAGATTGAGAAAATCCCCTTTAAAGTGCCCGAATTAAGTTCAAATCAACATCTGAGTTCTGACATGTTTACAGTAGAAAGTGTTCAACTTGATGGAGCATGATCATAATATAATATTGTATTGATTTTGGCCATAATAGATAAATCAATCACTTTGATCCAGACACTGTATTGTTGCCTAGTGGCCAAAATCTCCGCATGCTCACTGGATTTAGCAGCTAACTGAGTGAAACACTTTGCACCCTGCTTCATGTTTCAGAATCTTCAGTGGTGATAAATGTATGGTGCTGAAGCTGTACAAGTTTTGATGGAGACACACCTGAGCTGGTTTTCTCTTGATAGCTGCTCATCTCTGTGTCTCTTGTGTTCTCCAGCTCTGCAACTCTGATGCGTTTCCGCAGAGCGTATGGTTTGCCTTCACCTAAAATACTGTGAAAATCATCCTCCGCTTTCCTCTTCACTCCTCTTCCTCCTACTGTGGATTAAAACACAACGAACAATAAACTCTAAATCTCAATCTTGATTTTTATTGTCAATATTTCATTAAAAAATCCTAACATTGAGAAAAAATCCCCTTTTAAATAGTCAAATTAAGTTCTTAGCGGTGCAGATTATAAATATCAAACACTCAGATTTACAGCAGCAAGTTTGTAAATAATTTCATGCTTCTGTCATATTTCAGGCCCGTAGCCAGAGTGTGGGGGGAGGGGATAGTACAGAATTTGTCCTATACATAACCTCATTTGTCCTATTTTGGCTCCTACACCATCATAAATTGTGAAAATAACCTGTTGAAAAAAGCCGAATCATCTGTTGACGTCACATCAGTGTGACTTCAGCTAATCAGTATGCAAACTAATATTTTTCATGAGTCAAACATCCTCATCCAGCAAGACAACATACAATATGACAAAAGTGAAGTCATCTTTCACTACAAGTAGCCCAACGTTTATTCTGAATCTTGGACCTTATTCTTGAAGAAGAAAAAAAACACTATGAAGGTTTTGAAGCCAAAAGCGGCCCATGTTCAAGGTAATATTAATACTAATTGGGCTATTTTTGTTATCCATAAACCTTCAAAAAGTGAAGCTCTGCATTATTAATATTATTGTTTTAGAAGGATGAATTCTGACTGAGGAAAGTTCAATGTGCTTGCCAGTTTATTTTCTCATTAAATGACAAAAGACCACAATTTTTTTCATTTAAAACTTTAACTCTTTTTTTTAAATTATATATGATATCCTCTTAAGGGCCAAGATGATTTTTACATGCATTTTTTTATTTCTATTTGCTATTTGGGCTTATTGGAACCTAAGTAGAATAAAAATCTAAGTATCATCTTTTGATATGATGTACTTTTAGAGAAACATGGTGTCCATATATGTGGACTCGTGGTCTGAATTTACATAAAACCCTTTCCTGAATGTTTTTGAATGCATATATAACATAGCAACATGACTACCAGAGGGTAAAAACAAATTTTTCCCCCATTTCTGAAAGTTCAGAATAGGGTTTGGGACATTTCATATGCTGAAAACAGTTGCAGGATGACAATGTATGCCTGTAAGAAAATATAAAACATTCAAAGTATTTTAAATAGCCACTTAAGAGCTTAAATGTGCCGTCCACATATGTGGACACTCCAGCCCCAGGAGGTTATAATAATTTGTATTTTTAAAATAAGTTTTTTTTTCATATTTCTTAATTCTTTATATTTAGCAAACAGTTTTTTTTTGGTATCTTAAAGTGCTATTATGATGACCATCCATCAAGCTAATCCAGCTAAAAGCAGTGCTTAAAATGTCACTAAAATGCAGTATTATAATATCATTATTAAGAGAAACATAAGGCGAATAAATACAAAAAGGTCCACATTTTTTTTTAGAAAAAGAAGCCCTATTTCCCCCCAGGCTGGCTACACGCCTGTATATCATTATATATTCGTTAGGAAGAGTTTGACTCTGACTCAAGTAAGAGTTAGTAGGTTATCTGCATTTTACTCTGGTGTTTATTGTATTAAATAGACTGATGTTGTTCACTAAAACACTGAATCTGCATTTATATTCACTATGCTCTGAAAACACCTCTGTGTACCGTCAGGTTATCGAGTTATGATCGCCATATTTCGGCTAAACAGCAGCGCCGGGATAACAGACACCTGAACGTACACACAAATGGGTTAAAGCTACTGTCAGACGGGCTTACGGCAGTGTATGATTGTATTTATTAATCCAAAATAAGTACACAAGTTATTTTACAGTGTAAAAGTAGAGTTTTAGTATCAAAAATTGACATATAAAACAGGCAAATACGAAACACATGTGTTCTTAGTGTCTGGACTTACCCGTCAAAGTCTTACAACTTTCCATTTCCGCTAGAATCTCGAAAGGTCTTGTAGACATCTTCTGAAATCGCTCAACTGTTTTGCTCGATGTGTTTATCGACCGAGACTCGGAACAACTTTTACAATCAACCTTCATTTCTTGTTCCAGCAGATTACTGAAGCTGAGTTTGCGCGCGCCTGCAGACCCTCTACAACCGTTAGAACGCGTTCTGCTGTTGCCAAGCAACGAGTCGTCTTTCACGAGGGTCTGTGACCTTTACCCTATAAAGCAGCGCGTATTATCTTTAATACACAAGTTTATAAGATCTGTATATTATAAACCTGAGCATTCGTTTGATTGAAAGCCTGCTGTATATACTTTGATACGTGTATTTTGCCCTCTTGTGGATTTTAATGACACTGCAGGCAGTGGAAGAGCTTTTTTGACCTTTCCAAAATGTCCGCGCTCATTGAGTTGCTCGCATGCATTTTGGCTGGAAACTGTTCGCTAAATTCAAGATGTTATAGTAAGAATACAACTGTAAATGTTACTAATTGTATTAAATAAAGGTTTTCTTGATTGAAACTAAGCATAATTACTTAATAATTCATTCTTTATGTTACAAATAAATTATGTTGAAAATGCAGATTTGACCCAACAGGTGTAAAAGGTGCATTATTCAATCCCGAACAGTCATGTCAGATTCGTGTAATGTCATCTATACAATCCATACCTACTACAATGCAAACACAGAACATTTGAATGATTAAATGAATCTAATTAGTGACATTAAATGGCATCTTAAAATAGATTATGGGTATTTTTACAATAATTCCTAACCGGTGAACTATCAACAATGTCTGTGTATTTTTAGGTGTCAAAAACAAAAGAGGGGGGAAAAATAGAAAAAAAGTGTCGTTAAAATGTCATAAACATAATAATAGTCGGCAATTAAAGTGCCATAGCGCAGTTAAGGGAAGATGAGGAGGAGGAATGGACCCCTCGGGCCATGCATGTTTGTTCATGCACCACGAGTTTTATCTTCTCCCTTTAAGTAATCGATACAGAACTCCTATTAGTAAAACAAATCAGTTTAAACTTTCATTCATCCCCTCAGCTGTAACGTTTTTGAATTTAGGGTAGAATTTTGTATTGTATTATGTGCTTTGAGTATTATGTGTGACATGCGTGTATGCTGCAACCAAATCGCCTTCGGGAAATGTATAAAGACTACTTGACTGACTGATGATGATGGACATTCAGACAGCAGTAACGTCACCCCTCAACTGCAAAACGTTTCTCTACAGACAGTGATAACCCAGATGAGAAATTCTACAACAGAAATCAGCTAAAGCTAATGAGTCCCTGTCATCTGAGTCACTTTGCTGATCTTCAAACTCCCGCTTTAATCAGCTGTGGTTTTCTTTCTGTCCAATGACAGTGCGCGTTTCATACAAGCGAAAGAGGGTTTCGCTCAACTTGAAGTGAAAGTTGATTTTGGTGCTTGACTGGTTGCAATTTGTTGATTGAATGAACAGCAGGCAGCAAAAGAAAAGAAAAGCAAGTGGCAAATAGAGAGAAAAGCATGTCAAACATACTTGACCGTTGTGATGGTACGAGACATTCTATAGCAGTTCCCCTGCTATTAAAAGGTCAGGGCACTATAAATAAAGACATTTTGCACCACACTGCTAATACGATTTTTGCCATACGCTTATTTCACGCAGTCACCATTTTGAAGAACCAAAGCGAGGCTGCAGTGGGAAGAAACCCAGAAGTATAAGACCAGAACTGTAAACATTGCATTGACAACACAAACCTCAAGCTGTTGCTGATATTTCAAAATGCAGAAATAGTGTGTAAACATCATCATTCAGTGAGTTTAATGTAACCCATTAAAAGCAGATTAGGCATCAAACAACATCACAGTCTCTTTAAGAGTAACACACTCAAGAACTCCTAGACTTCAGTTCATGGCAGCAGGTAAACACTGTGGGGGCTTGCCTGCTTCAGCCTATGTAACCCGGTGAGTTGACAGGTGGGCAAATCGAAGCTGGTTTTTAATAAAACAAATATAATCTGCATATAATAAATAATATTGGTAAAGATATTTGCGAATTGCTGCACATCCTGTGTGTATTAAGCAATGTTTAAGCAATACGCACAACTGACTCGCTCTGCGCTGGACTTTAGACCTCCTCTCAGCTGGTCTATTGAACAGTTTAGTTCCTCAAAATAGCAAAGTGCCAACAATGCGCCTCAGCACACCTCCTTTTTTAGAGCAGTACGCAAATGTATTTGCTATTTAAACAGCGTGCTGCAAAACGTCAAAATGTCCAGCTGAAACTAGCAAACAACAGTTGCATCACACCTTAAACCGGGTGTATGACAGGGCCCAGACACACGAACACTGAAGCGTGAAGCAGCCACGAAGATCATTCGAGTCATCAAGTGGATCCCTCATCTGTGTTTGCACTCAGTAAACAGCGGTGGGTGAACTGATGACCTTCACGGCCAGTCATTTCTGTTTTATTAACTCGAGTTTGATAAATGGCATCTAAAATGTGTTTGGGAAAGGTTAGCTAACTAGTGCCATTTTCCTTAACTTAGCTGAAAATGAGCTCTGACATCCCTTTTTATTTTCACTGTTCATTCAGAACGGACCTTTGGGTCACTCAGAAGGCAGTGAAATGATAAATTTGTGTCACGTTCTCTTCCCTGATAAGATATACAGCCAAGTGCACAACGTTCCTAGTAACTCCAAGCAATACTTCTGGATTTCTTCCCATTTTCTTCCTATTCGATTTTACTTTTAAAAATGCCGGTCGCGTCAAATCACTCTACTCTTGCAGATTTTGAGATTAGGGAGCAATAAGAAAATTGTGTCTGAAACACTGCCTGAGTGATCCTACAGCTATGTTTTTGGGGGCTGATGCTCCTGGTAGGGTTTGCCATGGCAAAAACGTTTTAGGTGACAGGTCAGGCTACAGGTATGTGCCAAAAAAATTGGAATAATTTGTTTTAAAAAGTTTAACTTATGTGTTATTAGTTCACAACACACAAAATGAAGTATTTCAATCCTTTGTTTCAATTTAAATGATTATGGATAAACATGAAAAAACTCAAATCCAGTATTTCACAAAATTAGCATATTTCATTTGACCAATAAAACAGTTCTTAAACACACGCTGGCCTTCTGAAAAATGTGTTAATGTACTGTATTATGTCCTCAATATGGAGGCGATCGGCCTTCGACAAAGTTGAGGTTCTATTGTAGCCCAAGTTGCTTTGATATCGGCCTTTAGCTCGTCTGCATTTCGGGGTCTGTTCCCTCACCTTCTTCTGTCATGTTCAAGGTCCCGAAAGGTAAATAAGAATATCTGTAAATTAGTGCATGTGACATCAACAGTTCAACAGTAATACATGTGATTCACAACCTGTAATCAAAACTGCACACCTGAAGTAATTCTGACCTACGCTGTTAATGCTGTAGAGGGGACTCTTTCCTCTTTTGTCTGCACCACAGATGAACAATCGGTCTTCGATCTCTGCTAACATTACTGCACAACAGAAATGACGTTGTAATTAAAGAAATCTGATCTGAAATTCCTCTTCGAAATTATTATGACCTGTTAGCTACTGTCTTTGCGTAGGGCACCAGAGTCTGTGCCTGCTTCCCCAAAGAAAGTAACCTTTAGTCTCGATTTAGGGGAAGCTTTCTTTTGACGTTGCCACTGCTGCATGCCTCTGTGTAGTTAACACAATATATTAGTGCAAACAGTTTTAATAAAGTTCAAGCAGTTTTCAGTCAATTAATTTTACGTATTTGTGAGGCTTACAGCTGCTTAAAGGTTTAGTTCACCCAAAAACTGAAATTCTGTCATTAATTATCTACAAATGAAGATATTTTGCATTTAATCCAAGAGCTTTCTAATCCTCCCATAGATAAATTGTTGAATAAAGTTATTTTTGTTTAGCTTCATATAATTATAATTGAACAACTTATGCCACATGAACTTATTTTGACTATTGTGGCGAGTCAGAGGAAAAACACATACACAAAGCGTTGGTGTTACAAACAGGTCTCCGGAGGGTGATTTATTTATATAGTGAAGTACGTGAAATGAGATGAATATGGTGCTCTTCAGTGGATAGGTGCTCTGGTGCTCCAGGGAGAATGTGAGGTTGAGTGAGAGTTCTGGTGAAGGATCGGTCAACTGCTGGAGTCTGCTAGAGAGGAGAGACAGAGAGACACAGACATTAGCACAGGGAGTCATTAGCTGCGTTTCCACTATCGCGCCTAAAGCGAGCGAGCCAAGACCAGTCGCGTTTCCACTGTCATTTCCGGGGCCTAATCGGGCCAAAGCGGGGCTTTCTTGGGGCCAGCGGCCGGCCTTATTAGGCCCGCCAAATACCTTGGGCCAAGGAGGGCCAGCTGGGGCTTCGGGCGGAGTGAAAGGAGAGGCGGGCAGTTTTCTGGTTGCACATGAGCACATGCGCCAAACAAATAAAGAAATAAGGGAAAGAAAACATCTAGCCCTATAGTCTGGGGTCTTTTTGCGTATGATCACCCTTATGTTTCCCTTTTAAATGTAAGGCTGCTGCATAAAATAATAAAGTAGTTTAAATTTATAGTGACGTTCTTTGCTGCGTTCTCCTTTATGTTTCAATAACGCATAATAATCTTTACACCATATTAAAGACACAGCAGACAGTAAAGGTTTTCCAGAGTTTTTGTCAAGGGTAAAATGTTTGTTTGTGCGCGTTTAAATGCCTGTATGTGTGTGTGAGACCGGGCAAGAGCGCTCCTTCACAGCTCTGTTATGCCGCGAGCGGCTTTTTTCTGTATTTATTTTGGAGATAATACACAATATAAATACAACAGAAAGACATAAAACTTAACAAATTACATGCCCACTTTCATAGACTTTAAACAATATAGTGTCATATCTAGATAAAATAGCCTAAGCTATATTGAAATATAATTTAAAGAATTACAAATATCGGATATATATATATATATATATATATATATATATATATATATATATATATATATATATATATATATATATATATATATAAATCGTATTAAATAAATAAACCAATTTAAAATAAACAAAAGCTAGCTATATGTAGGTAGCCTATATACAATACATAAATCAAACCGTTTTAAAGCCACTTATATCCTAACTTTCATTTTACAAAGACCTGTCTGAAAATAAAGATTTTCGATATTTTCTAAAAACAATTAACACCGGAGAAGGTTTGAAATGTTATTTATAAAGTATTTGGTTGCGATGATATTAATCAAATCGCGCAAACAGAGCATCATTTGGGTGAGTGAAAGCAGAATCTTTCCTACCTTTTTTTCTGTCACTCAGTCCTGCGCAGCGCTCGCTGCTTTAAACGCATCGGGGGAAAGTCCAAACACAAAATGTGTTCTTTATCCTCAAACAACTGTTTATGTTTTTATATGATGTGGTTAAATTTATAAATGAAACTTTAAATGAAGAGCTTTAGTGAATAGCTGCCGAGCGCAACAAATATGGCTATATTTTATTAGGCTACTCGCTCTTGTGCCGGAAACACTTAACACGATGTCTATCAAAACGAGGATGTTATAAAATACATGCCATATCGAGTTATAAACGAGAATTTCTGTGGCTTTATATTATGGATGTGTGCGCTCTCTGTGTTGGGTCCCTCCGTTAGTGGCGAGAGCACTCGATGCACAATGCCAACAGTCGGTCGGCGACTAAAATGTAATGAATGGAAATACACAGGTCTGTGCGTATAGACATTTCATGTAATGCTGTACAGTAACGTGTCATTTGTTTGTTTCGGTTGTCTTCATTTTAATGGTTTCGTTTCGTGATGATTCTATGGTGTGCTTTATCTGCCTGTCCTGATTCCCACTGAAGTGGGCGGGTTGTGTGACGTTTGATTCGGGGACGTTCTGTGGGCGGTGTTTGCGTGACGCGCTGTGAGTGAAGAAGATTTTATTCTCTCTGTATGAAGTATTTTCTAAGTGTAAAGCAGTTAATTTTCTCTTCACAAAATGTATGTAGTGTTTGCAGCAAACATGCCAGCCTGTGTTAAAAATACAGTGATATGTCTGTGTAAGATGAGTATGCCTGCACAGGAGCAACACTAGGAGAAGGCTGAGTGACTGATTGTGTAGAATAACTGAATATGTAAAGCACTGATTATTTATGTTAAATACTTGTATGAAGCTATATGTGTCAGAAGTTAGAATGAGTAACATATTATCAAGTTATTATCCTATCATAACAATGTATGTAAACACTTAGTTCCTTTGCATAAGTTGCATCTATACTTTGCTGACATAGACCTGTAACATCTCTGTTGACATGAGCTAGTGGGCTGAGAGCCAAGAATAGCAGGACCCCTTAGACTAGAAAACCTATTCAAAAATGGTCAAAAGTTAAAAAGAGACACATAGGGGTGTGTCAAAAACATAAATAAAGGAGAAGGAGCAGGAGAGACTTTGGAAGGTGTCCAGGAGAGACTTCAGAATGCTCTGGGGTCTGCTCTGCTCTTTCTCGGCTTTATTATGGAGAATAAAGTCTATTTTCTGATATTCAAAACCTCTGGTCTGATAATTTGTAATTGATGAGAAGTCAATATTTACGACAAATGGCGCCCGCACGTGCGGCTGGAAAGAGATAGACGGGTGACACTGGACATGCTGAGGCTTGGAGGAAAAACACAAATATGTGGCCACGATTAAAAACGGTAAGCAATTTTCGCTTATACGTTTGTGTTTTTTCTACCAAGGACCTGCTTGTAACGGTAAAAAGTCACTTGAACTGTTTCTCCAGCTATAAAGAACTACAAGTAAAACTAAAAAAGTAAAAGTAAAGATATAAAAGGAAAACAATGGGGTTTTGAATACCAGAAGAAAATAACAATTTGCATGCAAATGATCTGTGTTTTCCTAAGAGGGCCTTGACGGATAGGATAAACGTTAACTAGTAACTGTTACTCATGTTTGGGAAATTTTTTAATGATGAAGATTATGCCTAGAGCATTTTTAAGTTTTAAAAGGAAGTTCTTAAAGTGTGGTGACAGTTAAGAGATTAAAGCAGATTAATAAAGTAGAGAGAAGCGCGCAAAGACCTCGGAGTACCCGTTCTGTTTTAATAATAATAAATATTATTATTCAGGAGGCTGGGGGAAAAAAGGCAAGAATCCTGTGAAATGCTATTTTTACTGAAGAACAGTAAAGACGGGAGCAGAAGTAACAGGTCACTCAAGAGGAGTGTAGTGGAGAATTCTGTGGTTATAGCTCTAAGGTTAGAGGCTGCTCGGACAGGTCACTCAAGAGGAGTGAGGTGTATTTATGTAATTGTAAGTATTTGTGTATTTGTCTGTGTTGCTGGGGTGCTTAGAAGCTATCACCTTTGATCTAGAGCAGGGGTCGGCAACCCAAAATGTTGAAAGAGCCATATTGGACCAAAAAAAACAAAAACAAATATGTCTGGAGCCGCAAAAAATTAAAAGCCTTATATAAGCCTTATAATGATGGCAACACATGCTGTATGTATTTATATTAGCTATATTAGCCTACTATAAAAATGACTTCGTTGGCTACAAATACATACTGAGCCTTCATGATTAAATGTTCATTTCCCTGCAGTGCATCCTGTAGAGAATGACGCGCCACGTGACTACTCTGTTGTACAATGCCGTCTCAAGTTTAACTTAATTACAGTATATTAATGAATTATGTTTAATGTTCAAGTTTAACTTCATTACAATATTAATGAATTGTTTAATGATCATGTTTAACTTCATTACAATATAAATGCATTATGATTAATTATCAAGTTTAACTTCATTACAATATTAATGAATTATGTTTAATGTTCAAGTTTAACTTCATTACAATATTAATGAATTATGTTTAATGTTCAAGTTTAACTTCATTACAATATTAATAAATTATGTTTAATGTTCAAGTTTAACTTCATTACAATATTAATGAATTATGTTTAATGTTCAAGTTTAACTTCATTACAATATTAATGAATTATGTTTAATGTTCAAGTTTAACTTCATTACAATATTATTGCATTATGTTTTGCTTTTAAGAAATTAAAGAAATGCAATAAAGAAATAAAGAAAAAAAATTAAATTTTTTAATGTTTTTTTTTTATTTTGAGGATTCCAAAAAACAACATCAAAATTAACGTGCACAACGTGCCCCTTATCTGGGCAACAAACAGTGCAATAAAACGCAGTCTGCCATTTCCATTTCAAGATCAGCTCGAGTCATTCCTGGGAATGTGCTCAACCAACACAATCTCACGGCAATTCGTAACTTTTTCATTTAGTGGCTAATTCGTATGAATTCGTACGATCTAATTCGTACAATTTAGCACGATTTGCTTTTCCCCCAATGACGGTTGGGGTTAGGGGTTTGCATATCAACGATCGCACCTTGTAAATAATCACCGTTGAGTGAGTGATCGGGATGGGCTTCTTAGAATTCTCTCAGGGAGGGAAAATGAGAAAGCGTGCCCCGCTGTACCTCTTTGGCAAAGACAGCTTGCACTCCATGGCTCATCACACAGCCGCCGGTTTGTTTACAACAGCTACCTGCCTGGCATCCCGCCCTGCTGATAGAAACGTGTGTCGCAGGCTATGACGCAAATCTTCGTTGACAGAAATGTTGAAATTAAATATTCTACACACTTTTACAGCATCGGAAAACGTTAAGATTGTTTGTCCTCCTATAGAAACCATATTAAAACAAAAAATATATTTTCCTCCCTCATCGTTTTCCATTTTCAAACATTTTTTGAAAAAGTTCCAGGGAGCCACTAGGGCAGCGCTAAAGAGCCGCATGCGGCTCTAGAGCCGCGGGTTGCCGACCCCTGATCTAGAGAGACTAGAATAGAGGTGAGGTTCAGGTTACACAGTGTAAGAGATGAGGTTAGGACGAGTGAGAAGTATGATTGTGTTTAGAAGTATGTTTGCAATAAGAGTGAGTTTAAAAGAATTATCGTTTTATATTATAATATAAAAGAAGGACTGCATATGTTGTGTGATTTTATGAACAATAAGATAGAGAGTGATGCAGTTGAGGGAAGAGATTGTGATACAGAGGAGGTTTAAGCCTCATAAAATTAATTGAGATCATATTGCATTTGAAAGACACAGACTAAAAAACAAGAATATACGAGTTAAACATTTTTCTGAATAATCTCTGTGTGTTTGAAGTGTTTTTAAGTATGAACTATAGGCAGAGAGGGGACTGAAATTCCTGACATGTCGACAGTCTGGAAGAAGGTCTGCTTCAGGAGTGGTAAGAATCTGTCTATTTTAAGAACAAAAGTTTCACAGGACAGATAGAAGCTAAAGAGTAAAGATATATTATAAGGTATTAAATAAATAGAAATATAAAGTAATGTAATAAGATAAATGAAATAAGAAAATATACATGATAGAATAAGATTTAATAAATAAAAAGTGTTAATAAAAATGCAACTAGAAGCTATACTAATAAATATTAAGAAATAAAAAAATTGAAGCATGGAAATAATTACATATGGAGATTAATAGTTATATTGATCAGGAAATAAATTTACTAAATCAGTAAAAAAAAAGATAAGTTAATAATTTGAGTAAATAAAGAATTAGAAGAAAAAACTTTAATGAATATTGATTAATTGAAGAGTTAATGATCAAATGTTTAAGGAAAATAAGCTTAAAAAAATGAATTAGGAAAATCTAAGAGACAAAAATGCTAATTTTTGAAAAGGAAAAGAAGCATAGGAAAATGGAGAAAAAAGAAGTCCAAACATTGTTTAATAGAATTAAAAGAGAAGATGTTTAAAAATATATATTATAAAGTAATATAAGATAAAAATTAGAAAAAACAGCAACATTTTGAAGAAAACAAGATTTGGCTTTAAAAGATAAAATTATGTTTAAGTGCAATAAAAAATTGTTGTGGAGTAAGTTGACTGTTGTCATCTGTTTTAAAGTCAGCTACAGGCTGTCATCTGAGCCAACAGCTATTTGTAGTAAAAGCAGTGAGTCAGATGTAAAGCATAGACACTGAGGAGAAATGAAAGAACATAATAGTGAGTTCAAAAATTATATAGTTAATATTTTATGTACTTAAAAGGTAATTGAGAATTAAAAATTGCATTTCAGATAGGAAAAATGCTTAAAGTAAACAAACATGGGGAGTTAAAATAGTACTATGAACTTGAAGCTATTGCAGTAAGGATTTTGAACAGGTATATTAGACATTAGGCCACCATATAGTACTGTTGAATTAAAACAGGTATGGAAATGTTAGAGAAATTAAAATAGTGTAAGATGTAATGTAACTAGTGAGGAAACACTAGAATAAGATTAGGAAAAATAAGTGAAGCACAATCTGAAGCCAAAGAAATTAATTATAAGAACATTTAACAAATAGAAAATTAAGCATATTTACATATGATAAAAATGATTGAGAAATTAAATAAGAAAATAAGTTGTTAAACTACAAAAGGAGTCTTTATTTGATAATTGAAAAAATGGAAAAAAAAAAATATATATATATATATTTTATTAATTCATGAGCTAAATTCTATATATATTAATTAAGAGGACATAGGGATGAACTTTGGGGGACTGTAGTCTTGTACCTACCAGACATCTCTGAGTACACTGGCAAATGGAAAGGTGTTTGAAAAACACAATGAGCAAAATGGCTGTTGACACTTGTGACATGCTACAGCAGTGATGCAGGCACTGCATACTCAGGATTTACTGAGGACTGAAAAAGCTACATTTTAAGATGAAACTTTAAATGTGTATTGTTAAATAATATAGTATGATGAATGTTAAATAATTTAGGTTTAAGTTTCAATTGGTTTAATCATAAAGTTCCTTAAACATAGAATGATAAATTACAATGCAGCAGACTAACTAAAGAAAAAGAAAAAGCTTTTGATAAGGCAATAATATCTAAGCATAATATTATTGTGAATGACCTAAATCAAGATTGGATATTGAAAACTGGAAAAATTCAAATCTAGAAAAATTATTTATAGTTAAAGAGAAGATTGAAACAACAATTTTAATGAATTCATAGGACATGATAAGGTCAAAAAGTAACAGTTCTAAATTACTATAAGAAAAATTGAAAGAGAAAAGTGTTTAAGAAAAAGATATTGTTTCACATGAAAACATATGTGAAAAATAATTTGAAAAAAAATATTAAGGAATAATAGTTAAACAGAGCAAAGAGAAATTTACAAAACATACAGTAAGTTTTAGTCGGCTGATAAAAAAGTGCATCAAAATTGTATGAACAACTAGTTTAATGAGAATGCCTTAAGAAATAAATGTTAGCCAAAAGACAGTACCATAAATTAGGACGAAAAAGGAATTAATATATAGCTCTGAAAATTGATTAGTAAAAGAAAGAAGTGTCAAATTCCAACTAAATGATTGTCATTACAGGACTGAGATGCAGATAAAATCAGCCAGCATAGTCAGGGTTAAAATTAAATCAGATGTAGATTTGCCCATAAAGAAAACCACTAAATGCTGAAATAGGTATTAAACACTATTGAAAAGTTTGTGTAAAAATAGGAGCACTAATAGAAACATCTAGATAATGTAATATGCAATCTGTCCTAGACATTTCTATTTAAATTTAAAGTAGTAATAAATTATAAGTAACTAATAATATTTAATTGAAGTTAATTTGATAGTTAAAATAAATGGTTAATTAAGACAGATAAAAGAGGCTTAATGTTTAGGTTATGATTTAAGAAAATCAATAAGAAAAGATTTTCCAGCTGAAGTTAATATTGTATGTAAAGATATGTTCTTTTGGATGGTAAATATTTCAAGTGGTTTGGTTTCTATTGAGTTTATTTTAGGTAACTACCAGAGGAGGGTAGAAACTTGTTTGTACTTGTGTAGCTTGGTGAATAGCATATACTGTATACACCAGAATGCATAAAGGGTTATAATAAGGGAGAAGATCATAGTATGGACACTGTCACAATATGTGGATGATTGAATTATCTACAGCTTCACAGAGCTCTAGTTCAATAAAAAGACTTGACTGGAGACCATTACTCCAAACAGTGAGATGATGACTGTTTTTGGTGTTGACTAGATAGAGAATTATTCTGTAAACAAGCACTGTTAAGAAACTATGATGAGTAGATGATTGGAGTAATACTAGAAGCAAATTATGAAGCAGGAACAGTTATTACATCTGTGACAAGAGAAGTCTTTCCTAAATTTTGAAATGCCTTCAGAAATAAGTTCATAATGGGTTTGCATTCATGAAGTTAATGAATGATCAATAAATAAAAACATCTAAAGAAGTATGAAAAATTATGAATAAAGCAACAGAGAGAATAATTGTATTATGCTCAATTACCAGAAATGGCTGAAAGAGATGAAGATGATCCATCAAGACCAACGCTCAATGAAATATTTGAAAATAATAAACTTAATGGGATTAATGTGTTAACAAGTGCATTGGTGAGTGATGGCATGGAAACTGACAGAAACAAGCATCTAACACCGCATCGCATGAACTGCTATTGGGTCGACCCTTGAAAGAAACCTTGCAAGAAACCGCATGACCCTTGCAAGAAACCACATGAAACTTTGCATAAAACCTGGCATATAATCTCACATATAACCATGCACATAACCTCTTGGAATGGTTTGCAAAGATGTCTAATATAGTAGGGACTTTTATGAAGAAACAAATAATTGCCATGTGCAAAGCGATATCTGTGCAGGAAACCAGAAAGGAGCCATGTGAGAGAGCAGAGATATAAGGTCCAATTGGTCCAGCTGATCGAGTCTATCTGTGGATGCTCTGGAGAGCTCAGGAGGAAAGGACCATATCTGGATGAGGGCAAATCCAACAGCTGCCAAAGGGGATGCCATTGATGAGGTACCAATGCCTCAAAGGAGCGAAAGGGAACAACTCCAGCAAAAGAAAAGCTGACTGGAAACAGAGGAGCCTGAATATTCCAAAGCTCTAAACTACTAAGTGCCACGTGTGGAAGCAAGAGTTTATCAGAGCAAAGAAAAGAGTGATTCTGATAATGTGCCTGAATACCACATACAGAAGTGCCACAAATCAAGGGATGATGAATGCACAACTGCAGATTCCAGAACTCAGACTCTCAACCACACATCTCCATTAACATCTATTAAAGTCAAGTGAAGATGCTGATAGCTCAGAAGAAGAGAAACAAGGATGAGGAAAGATCAAGATCAACATTTGATGCTTTTTACATTTGCATATTGATTTTGTTTGCATATTGCTTTCATGGTACCTATATATAATATCACTTCAGTATATTCTACATGAGTGTGAAAACTAGCAGCTAGCACTGAACCAACTGAATACTTATGCTTAAAACATTGTTGTCTTTGATGTGTTAAGAGAAAAAGAGAGTACAGTCTTTTACTTCCTTCAAATCAAAAAAGAAAGGGGAGATGTTTGGCTGGACTTCTGTCAAAGTACAGTGGCATAATCTAGTCAATTGATAACAGCTATGTGGCTAATATCAGTCACTAGATAGAGGTAATTAAGAGAACTGGATTATGAAATTGCACTTTGGGGTTAAAAGACAATAATATTAAGACTAAAGTCTTAAGAGGAGGGATTGAAGAAGATTTTATTCTCTCTGTATGAAGTATTTTCTAAGTGTAAAGCAGTTAATTTTCTCTTCACAAAATGTATGTAGTGTTTGCAGCAAACATGCCAGCCTGTGTTAAAAATACAGTGATATGTCTGTGTAAGATGAGTATGCCTGCACAGGAGCAACACAGAGACTTCAGAATGCTCTGGGGTCTGCTCTGCTCTTTCTCGGCTTTATTATGGAGAATAAAGTCTATTTTCTGATATTCAAAACCTCTGGTCTGATAATTTGTAATTGATGAGAAGTCAATATTTACGACATGAGCTACTAGCCCGACAGTGGAAACGCGGCTATTGAGTGAAATGAAGCTCGTCTTCCTTGTGTTTGGGGATGGCTTATACGAGTGTCTGCTGATGAGCTCCAGCTGGGATCGATCCGTGCTGATTAAGTGACAGCTGGGGTGAATCCGGGACCAAGGCGACGTGGCATCAGCATACTCGCCACTAGGATTGGGTACCGAAACCTGCTAGGTAACCGATACGTACCATTATTAAATCAGCGTATGAATTTCAGTGCCTAATTTTGGTGCTGCAGCAAGGACGTTACGCCTGTTTCACACCACAAGCGAAAGTAGCGCATGAGCAGCGCGTATGGAGAGCAGAAGCAGCACACAGCCGTTTGCCTTTCACACCAGCTGCGTCTGCAGCGCGCAGCTCTCCGGCAGCTGCTGCAGAGATCAATCTATCTCTATGTCTATTCTATCTAGTTATGAACAGCTCTCGGGTGGAATAACTTGAGTGAACATAAAACAAAGCCGAGTAAAACTTTCTTCCTCAGTTTCAGCAGCACAGCACAGCACACAGCGAGCTCACATCATCCAGCATGCGTGTCGAACTACACTACCCACAATACACTTCGCTATGGACTACAACTCCCGTAAATAGCTAGTCTTAAATCGACCACTCCCCTCTCCTGCAACACTAGCGTGCAACTTAAGCAAAACTGATACTAAAATTGTTTTACATTTGGTTTTGTAGTTCGGGCCTAAATAAATGTTTGTTGCAGTTTTTTATCGTTTTAAGTTCATTTGAATGACTATATATAAATCAGTTGATATTTTTAACGCATTTATTGAGTAAAATTTTTACTGTCATTCAATGTGTTTAGGTCATTATTAATGCACGAAATAAACAATAAAAAATAGCACTTATTATTACTCCAGAATAATTATTTTTTAGGAAACAGTGTAAACACTTTCAGAAACATTATTGTAAATGAATGGGAGGGCAAAATAAATCGACTTCAGCTGTAGGCCTGTTAAAGTTTACAGGTGCAGCAATGTGCCTTGATGTACTTGAATGCTAGAAATGTGTTCTCCAACACCCGTATAACGTTACTTGTCAAATAAATAAACAAGGAAGATTATTTTGAGTTTAAGTTATTTAATTATCTTGTTTATGAAGACTGCAGAGTGATGCATGAACAAAAATGACTATGAATAATGTTAAGTATTTTGTGATATATATGTTAAAATGTGCTCCTAAAAGTACGTGGCCCCTGCCCGCCCCCACAGGTTAATAGTAAGCTAATGTAATTTCATAATGCAAATCTTAAATTCATGCTAACCAACAAATGATCAAAGGAAATGTATTAATGTAATACAGTATGAATTTATGTTTACTTTAAACTGTAATCATATTGTTCTGTTAAAATTATTTTTAAAAATATTTTGTCAAATAAAATTATTTTGTAGAGTCATCCACTATCATTTTGGGGCTAAAAAGTATCGATTCAGGCACCGTTTTGGCACCGGTATCGTTTTAAAAGTATCGATTAGGCACCGGTATCGAAAAAACCCAAACGATGCCCAACCCTACTCGCCACATTATGTTTTTGGTTCCTTTCTGGGCATTGATAAATGCTTATCCAGTAAATCTATGGGAGGATCAGAAAGCTCTTGGATTAAGTCCAAATTATCTTTATTTGTGTTCTGAAGATAAACAAAGATCTTATGGGTTTGGAACAACATTAGGGTAATTAATGACAGAATTTTCATTTTTTGGTGAACTAATCTTTTAGGATCAACTGAAATTACTCAACAGTTTTCTTCAGAAAAATGAGCATGTCTGCTTTTTCAGGAGACAGACAAGCCCGCTCCTGGCTGATAATGTCCCCAGCAGTGGAAAATGTACGCTCTGAGGTTGTGGATGATGCTTGCATGCAAAGATACCTTGATGCCAATTCTGAAAGCATTGGCAGAGTGTCATTTATGTCCCACCACCAGTTTACTGGACTTACTGAGGACAGTGTAGACGGAAGCAGTCTGTACTTATTTATTATCTCTATATCTCCTCTGTAGTGCTGCTGACGCTGGTCTGCATTCTTGCTTCAATTGCCATGTCCTCCACAGCAAACAGCTCCTCAAGGCAGAAAGCTTTGGAATCTTCTATTAACAAATGAGTAAAGAAATAAAGACAAATATAAAACTATATAAAAAATAAATTCAAACAAGTTAATTTTCTTCTGAATTAAGTAAAATTAAATAGGAAAAAATAGGATTTCTTTATATTTTCTTACTAGTGCTGTTGTTGCAGATGCACTGTCTTCATCAGAGATGTCATTTCGGTTACCTGCTAAGTGCCTGTTCTATCTGCTCAGTCGGAGTCTATATTCAATAAAAAACTAGGTCACACTGAAGAAGATTTCTATTCTCTCTGTATGAAGTATTTTCTAAGTGTAAAGCAGTTAATTTTCTCTTCACAAAATGTATGTAGTGTTTGCAGCAAACATGCCAGCCTGTGTTAAAAATACAGTGATATGTCTGTGTAAGATGAGTATGCCTGCACAGGAGCAACACTAGGAGAAGGCTGAGTGACTGATTGTGTAGAATAACTGAATATGTAAAGCACTGATTATTTATGTTAAATACTTGTATGAAGCTATATGTGTCAGAAGTTAGAATGAGTAACATATTATCAAGTTATTATCCTATCATAACAATGTATGTAAACACTTAGTTCCTTTGCATAAGTTGCATCTATACTTTGCTGACATAGACCTGTAACATCTCTGTTGACATGAGCTAGTGGGCTGAGAGCCAAGAATAGCAGGACCCCTTAGACTAAAAACCTATTCAAAAATGGTCAAGAGTTAAAAAGAGACTTAGGGGTGTGTCAAATAATCCTGTATAAAAATTGTAACAAACACACTGAAACTTTAGAAGGTGCAGGAGAGACTTTGGAAGGTGTCCAGGAGAGACTTCAGAATGCTCTGGGGTCTGCTCTGCTCTTTCTCGGCTTTATTATGGAGAAGAAAGTCTATTTTCTGATATTCAAAACCTCTGGTCTGATAATTTGTAATTAATGAGAAGTCAATATTTACCACAAATGGCGCCCAACGTGGTGCTGGACAGAGACGAACGGGTGACACTGGACATGCTGGGGCTTGGAGGAAAAACACAAATATGTGGCCACGATAAAAAACGGTAAGCAATTTTAAGCTTATACGTTTGTGTTTTTTCTACCAAGGACCTGCTTGTAACGGTAAAAAAGTCACTTGAACTGTTTCTCCAGCTATAACGAACTACAAGTAAAACTAAAAAAGTAAAAGTAAACATAAAAAGTAAAGATATAAAAGGAAAACAAAGGGGTTTTGAATACCAGGAGAAAATAACAATTTGCATGCAAATGATCTGTGTTTTCCTATGAGGGCCTTGACGGATAGGATAAACGTTAACTAGTAACTGTTACTCATGTTTGGGAAATTTTTTAATATTATGAAGAATATGCATAGAGCATTTTTAAGTTTTAAGAGGAAGTTCTTAAAGTGTGGTGACAATTAATAAGTTAAAACAGATTAAGGTATAGAGAGAAGCGCGCAAAGACCTCGGAGTACCCGTTCTGTTTTAATAATAATAAATATTATTATTCAGGAGGCTGGGGGAAAAAAGGCACAAATCCTGTGAAATGCTATTTTTACTGAAGAACAGTAAAGACGGAAGCAGAAGTAACAGGTCACTCAAGAGGAGTGTAGTGGAGAATTCTGTGGTTATAGCTCTAAGGTTAGAGGCTGCTCGGACAGGTCACTCAAGAGGAGTGAGGTGTATTTATGTAATTGTAAGTAGTTGTGTATTTGTCTATGTTGCTGGGGTGCTTAGAAGCCTTCAACTTTGATCTAGAGAGACTAGAATAGAGGTGAGGTTCAGGTTACACAGTGTAAGAGATGAGTTAGACTGAGTGAGAAGTATGATTGTGCTTAGAAGTATGTTTGCAATAAGAGTGAGTTTAAAAGAATTATCATTTTATATTATAATATAAAAGAAGGATTGCATATGTTGTGTGATTTAAGAACAATAAGATAGAGAGTGACGCAGTTTAGGGAAGAGATTGTGATACAGAGGAGGTTTAAGCCTAATAAAGTTAATTGAGATCATATTGCATTTGAAAGACACAGACTAAAAACAAGAATATACGAGTTAAACATTTTTCTGAATAATCTCTGTGTGTTTGAAGTGTTTTTAAGTATGAACTATAGGCAGAGAGGGGACTGAAATTCCTGACATGTCGACAGTCTGGAAGAAGGTCTGCTTCAGGAGTGGTAAGAATCTGTCTATTTTAAGAACAAAAGTTTCACAGGACAGAAAGAAGCTAAAGAGTAAAGATATATTATAAGGTATTAAATAAATAGAAATATTATAAAGTAATGAATAAGATAAATGAAATAAGAAAATATTAATGATAGAATAAGATTTAATAAATAAAAAGTGTTAATAAAAATGCAACTAGAAGTTAGACTAATAAATATTAAGAAATTCAAAAATTGAAGCATAGAAATATCTACATATGGAGATTAATAGTTATATAGATCAGGAAATAAATTTACTAAATCAGTATGAATAAAAATAGATAAGTTGATGATTTGAGTAAATAAAGAATTAGAAGAGAAAACTTTAATAAATATGGATTAATTGAAGAGTTAATGATCAAATGTTTAAGGAAAATAAGTTTAAAGAAAAATGAATTAGGAAAATCTAAGAGACAAAAATGCTAATTTTTAAAAAGGGAAAAGAAGCATAGGAAAATGGAGAAAAAAGAAGTTCAAACATTGTTTAATAGAATTAAAAGAGAAGATGTTTAATATATATATATATATATATATATATATATATATATATATATTAAACAGATAAAATAAAAATTAGAAAAAAACAGTAACATTTAAAAGAAACTAAGATTTGGCTTTAAAATATAAAATTATGTTTAAGTGCAATGAAAAATTGTTGTGGAGTAAGTTGACTGTTGTCATTTGTTTTAAAGTCAGCTACAGGCTGTCATCTGAGCCAACAGCTATTTGTAGTAAAAGCAGCGAGTCAGATGTAAAGCATAGACACTGAGGAGAAATGAAAGAACATAATAGTGAGTTCAAAAATTATATAGTTCATATTTTATGTACTTAAAAGGTAATTGAGAATTAAAAATTGCATTTCAGATAGGAAAAATGCTTAAAGTAAACAAACATGTAGAGGTAAAATAGTACTATGAACTTGAAGCTATTGCAGTAAGGATTTTGAACAGGTATATTAGACATTAGGCCACCATATAGTACTGTTGAATTAAAACAGGTATGGAAATGTTAGAGAAATTAAAATAGTGTAAGATGTAATGTAACTAGTAAGGAAAAACTAGAATAAGATTAGGAAAAATAAGTGAAGCACAATCTAAAGCCAAAAAAAATTAATTATAAGAACATTTAACAAATAGAAAATTAAGCATATTTACATATGATAAAAATGATTGAGAATTAGAAAAAATAGGTTGTTAAACAGCAAACAAAAATAGATAAATAAATTAATTAATTAAAAAAAATTGGATAAAAGGAGTCTTTATTTGATGAAGGAAAAAATGGGAAAAAAATAATTTATTAAGTCATGAGCTAAATTCTATATATATTAATTAAGAGGACGTATGGATGAACTTTGGGGGACTGTAGTCTCGTACCTACCAGACATCTCTGAGTATACTGGCAAATGGAAAGGT
Source organism: Danio rerio (assembly GCF_052040795.2). Taxonomy (NCBI): domain Eukaryota; kingdom Metazoa; phylum Chordata; class Actinopteri; order Cypriniformes; family Danionidae; genus Danio; species Danio rerio. Next base: position 41,586,295 of record NC_141036.1, on the reverse strand, counting down.
GTGTGAAAAAACACAAAGCAAAATGGCTGTGGACACTTTTGACATGAACTTTTTGCCCAGGTTTTACTGAGGACTGAAAAAGCTACATTTGTTCAGAGACATTCAAAAGAGACACTAACAAGAGACTGATGAACTGATCAAAAAGAAAAAACTCTCCACCAGAACTTTACATCAGCTGAGTCAAAGAAAGAAGCCAGCCCAAAGAGAGAGGGGGAAACACTGTGCCCTGATATGAAGGAAGTTCAGGACAACATAGAAAAGACTGTTGCACCAATCTGGAGCTAGTTGTCTCAGGTTGCGAGGGGGGATAGCCTGACAGTCCATCTCAAAGTAGCTCCTAGTCCAAATTACGTTCAAGCATTACAGAAGGAAAATTAAGAACAAAAGTTTAGCTACCCATTCTTGTATCAAATCAGACTCCTGTCAATTTTAGAGAAATTATTATCATGCAAATTTGTAAATAAAAAAAAATAAAAAATAAAAAAAAGTGTTATAAGGTAATTTTAAGGTGAAACTTTAAATGATGAAATTATATATTATGATGAATGGTAAATAATTTGAGTTTAAGTTTCAGTAGGCTTAATAAAAGTTCCTTAAACATAGAAGGATAAATTACAATACAGGGTGGTGACTAAAGAAAAAGCTTTTTGATAAGGCAATACATAATTTGGAGAATAAATAAGAATGGAACTAAGTATTTAAGTTCAAATCAAGTAAAGGAAAATCTTAACATAATTGTATTGTGAATGGCCTAAATCAATATTGGATAGTGAAAACTGGAAAAATTCAAATCTAGAAAAATGATTTATAGTTAAAGGAAAGATTGAAATAACAATTTGAAATAAATTCATAGGACATAAGGTCAGAAAGTAACAGTTCTAAATTGCTATGAGAAAAATTGAAAGAGAACAGTGTTTAAGAAAAAGATAATATTTTACATGAAAACATATGTGAAAAATAATTAGAAAAAAAATTAAGGAATAATAATTAAAACAGAGAGAAATTTACAAAGCATACAGTAAGTTTTAGCCAGCTGATAAAAAAGTGCATCAAAATTGTATAAACAACTAGTTTAATGGGAGTGCCTTAGGAAATAATTATGAGCCAAAAGAAAATAACTCAAAGATAAAAAAGGAATTAATATATATATCAGAAAATAAATTAGTAAAGGAAAGAAGTGTCAAATTCCAACTAAATGATTGTCATTACAGGACTGAGATGCAGATGAAATCAGCCAGCACAGTGAGGGTTCAAATTAAATCAGATGTAGATCTGCCCAGAAATAAAAAACACTAGATGCAGAAATAGGGATTAAACACTATTGAAAAGTTTGTGTAAAAATAGGAGCATTAATAGAAACATTGACTGTAATATACAATCTGTCCTAGACATTTCTATTTAAATTTAAAGTAGTAATAAATGTATAAATGACTAATAATTTTTGATGGAATCTAAAGGCAATAATTACATATGAAGACAAAACAAGATTATGTTTAGGTTATGATTTAAGAAAATCAATAGGAGAAGATTTTCCAGCTGAAGTTTATATTGTATGTGAAGATACAGTAGGTGAGAGTTCAAAGTGGCTATTAACGCCGCGGCTTGTACCGCCGCCGTTTGAAATAGGTGCCGCTCTGTTTTTAGTGTATGACCGCAGTTTGTGAATGAGCCGCCAGGGGGCGCAAAGGGACGGGATGCGAACGGACAGAAATAGCCCATACAGCTACTGTGCTTGTAAATGATATTAAACAATAAGTCAAAGCATTATAATTCCTTCATTAATCATTTAAAATTTGTTAACACGCTTTATTGTAAACTTTTTAAGTGCAAAGAGGATTCGTTTTGGAAAATAGAATTGAAGAAGTAAAAGACAACTAAAATGAAAGCACAAACATTTAGTACAAATAAGTAGTCTTAAGTAAATAAATAAATAAATAAATAAATAAATAAATAAATAAATAAATAAATAAAGCAGCCTAAATATAGAAAGATGTTCAGTGTTTGCTATTTTGATAGGACTAAGACAAGACATTTTCATTTATGTTTTATTTCTGTTTTTATTTCCATTTTCGTTGTTGATTATATTTTACTATCTCATTTATGCCATAACAATTGTACATAAACGAATAATAAACGAATAATGAAAATAAATGAATAATGAAAATAGGCCTAAATAAATTATTTATTTAAAGACATTGCCGTACAGTACGTGAAACACTGAGAAAAATAAATTGACCTACCTTAAGCAGATCACTAAAAGTATAATAAAAATATTTTTATATATTATATATATTTATATATTATTTTATTTTTAATAATTTAGTTTCAGTTCTGTTCAGTTTTTTTTTTTTTTTTTTTTACTTATGGCTCAGTATGTTTTGTATTTTAACTTCATATTCAGTCACCTTGCATATGTGTGTGAAATATAATGCCGCATAACCGCGGAAAAAGAAGAAAAAGCTGTCAAAGGTTAGAGCTAATTCATCAAAATTAGCTATATTAAAATACAGCATTTATGTTAATACTGGCAGAGTGTGAACAAACTCAAGGCTAAGATATGCGCTTGCCTTTTAATGCATTTGCGGCCTTTTTATAGGCTACAGGCAACTATGTATAATAATGTTTTTTTTTTTTTTTTTTGTATGGTAAAGGACAATGCACATTATGTTATTGATGTAAACTTAGGCTAAAACTTACCATTGATAAACGTGACCTACCTCAAGCAGATCACTTAAAGTATAAAAAAAATAAAGTAGGCTATATGTATATATATATATATATATTCTTAATAAACTTCACAGCCACAAATATAAAAAACACAACTTGTATTAAAACTGGGCGAGGATTAGAAAGAATACGATGCTTGTTATATAATTTAAATTTTGATTCCAATTTCTGCAAGCACATTTTTTCACTCGCTACTCTGCCAGAAACTTCGCCGCCGGAGAGCACCTCAATAATGTAAACATTTGTTTAAAGATGGAGCGCAAGATGTGCCGAGTGGCAACATGTGAAGAACGATGGCAAAGCTAAGTGTGATTATTGTAATAAACTAAGTTATAAAGCAGAGTCCCGACCAACAGGACTAAGCATATGCGGTTGGCTCATTCTTTACGAATATAGAATTAAAATAATGGCGCGTTAGGTTCACAAAGCAGCGCATTCTCTCCGCCTCATCGTTTAACCAGCGGGACACGCTGCTGAAGCAGGAGAGACACTCCGTCATTCATAATCTTAGCTGATGTATCGGAGTCGAATGAATATATCAAAGAGGAATTTTCTTTTAACAGTCCCGATATGTTTAATCTTTTTATTTATTTTTTTTTCGTGTCATTTCTCTTCAGCAAATTATATATATTTTTAAAGCTGCTTGATTCTTTTAAAACCGAAAGCAGAGCCCGTGGTGTTTTTCCATAAGATACTCCTTTATGAATGTTTTAATTTTTTATTAAAGTCTTTAATGTGCATTTTGATAGTTTTATTTTATTTCAAGCAGCATCTAAATGCGAATTTATCCTCAAAACTTGGCATGAGAGCGATGCAAGTCATGTGTGGCATAATTGCCTTTTTTCCCTGCGCGTGCGAGATCAATTTCTGATATTTTTGCAACTAAAATAAAAGCATAAACATTCAGTACAAATAAGTAGTCTTAAATAAATAAATAAATAAATAAATAAATAAATAAATGAATAAAGCTGTCTTTTAACCTAAATATAGAGAGATGTTCAGTGTTTGCTATTTTGACAGGACTAAGACAAGACTTTTTCATTTATGTTTTTACTTACATTTTCGTTGTTGTATATAGTTTACTATCTCATTTTATGTCTCAACAATTGTAGATAATAATAAACGAATAATGAAAATTAATGAATAATGAAAATAGGCCTAGATATATTATTTATTTAAAGACATTGCCGACATTGAGCTTAAGTTGAATGCAGCTTCATCAAAAGCAATAAATAAATAAATAAATAAATTGACCTATTTTAAGCAGATTATAATAAAAATATTTTTTGCCGCAGGACATAAATTAAGTCTAGCAGGTTTATTTTTTAATAATTTAGTTTCAGTTCAGTTTTTTTTTTTCTTCAAAACGTCAATGTTCTCCTTTAAAGTAGCTATAACTGTTGTTTTGTTTTTTTACTTAATGGCTCAGTATGTTTTGTATTTGAATTTCAATTTCAGTCACCTTGCATATGCGTGTGAAATATAATGCAAGCATAACCGCTGAAAAAGAAGAAAAAGCTGTCAGTTAGAGCTAATTTGTAACGGGGAGACTGACACGGAGGGATCCATTTTGCAGTATTTATTAAGTCACACTTAAACATCAACACCTCGCACGGATGTGCGAACATACAACATACAACTCAACGATGATCAGCAGGTAACAGAGGCAGAGTGATTACCAGGTTTGAGTCAAGGGCAGGCAGCGTGGTTCAGAGTCCGTAATACAGGCTTTAGTCCGGGGCAGGCAGCGAGAATCAGTGTCCGTGTAATCAGGCTTTAGGTCGAGGGCAGGCAGAAGACAGAGCAGAGTCGAGGAACGGGCTGAAGTGGTAAACGGGAGATCAGGCAGGATAGAACGCTCAGAAATGCTGGCCGGGGCTAAACAAGACTTCGCAATGAAGTGTGTGTGTGAGCTGCTTATGTGTGGTACGTGGGTCATTAGTGAGATGGAGAACAGGTGTGCTGGGATCTGAGTGAGAAGGATGACGTAATGGTTAGAAGTCCGGAGATGGTGACCTCTGCTGGTCAGCGAGGGGAATGACTGGGACCGAGTCGGTGACATAATTCATCGAAATAAGCTATATTAAAATACAGCATGCATGTTAATACAGGCAGAATGTGAACAAACTCAAGGTACGGCTAATATGCGCTTGCTTTTTAATGCATTTAAAAAGATTTGCGGCCATTTTATAGGCTACAGGCTATGGTGTATAACAATGTTTTTTTTTTTTTATTTGTATGGTAAAGGACAATGCACATTGATTTGAAACTTTTAATTGCATTTTTATGTCCTGTAAATAATAAAAGTTGAATCAGATTAATAAAATCGAATCTGAATACCTGCAAACGGGGCCACGGTTACTTTTTTTTCACTGACTGGCATGACTGGCAAACGCGTCAGAAAAAAAACTGCTGAATCTCTGCAAATATTTGGTTAACTTATAAAACAAATGTATGGTTTAGTGATGTTGGTAATGCATAAAAAATTGCAAAGCAGAATTATTAAAGTTATTATTTCATTGATCTGAACATAACCATTTATAGTATAATTACTAACCCGTCGTCTAAAATATTAAAATAATAGTCTATTATTTTATTCGTGGCTAGAGCTTGATTAAATTGATTAACAAGCCATGTGCTTTTGTTTGTTTGTTCTCGGTACTGGGTATACGCAAAACATTTTCTAAAATGTCAAGCAGTATTTGTCTATAGCTTTAATTAATTCAAAATATTAAAAATAACAATAATAAAATTATAAAAATACAAAGATAAATAGAGCAGCATTTTGCTAATTATAATAGTCCTTTATATTTATATACATGTGTTTTTGCATATTCGTTATTTCACTTGATGCATTCGTTATTTAATGTTTGAATACTGAAATAAAAAGCCATCGTTTAAAAGGTTATTTCACCATCAAAATGTAGCCTGTTATATGTATCATTAAGGTTTTATATAAAACTGCTGTGCAGTGTAAATGGGACCTTAATACAGTTTAAAGCGAAGTTGTCTGTAAGGATGATGGGCATGGCATGTCTATTGTTGTGGCTCGCGTTGTGAATATTAGAAAATAACTGTCGGGTGAAGGCTTTATGGTCGTGCGGAATTGTCTGCTGCTGTCATGGCTCAGCAGGCAACACCCTATTCAGCTAGGCTATGTTCGGTGTTTTTATGTACAAATTCGTTTTGGCGAATGCTAGAGATACAGATAATACAGATATTTTAAATAACAAGTAGTTCAGTCCAGAAGTGGCTGTGCATAGAAACATTCATTTTCATAAGGCCCCATATTTAATGCGGTTTGGTTTTAAAACGCATAGGTTTTGCTACGGTTACACCATCCGTCCTCGGGAGTTTTGGATTTTGTGTAACCATGTTTGTGGAAAACACTTGAGGGTGGAGACATACCCCTTCCCCCATCTCATAACCAAAAGCTTGTCTTTCAGGTGTTAATGGGCATCAGTGAGACCGAAATCATGTCGCATTTCCACTGTCGGTCTATAGCTCGCAGCGCGTAACGCAAACCCAGCCCCCAGAACGTCCCCCGACTGTTGGCATCGTGCATCCGTTAATAACTCGGTAGAAAATGTATTTTATAACATCCTCATTTAGACACAGTCAAACATTCAGCCCAAATGCACTGGAGAGACCTGAAACGTGTTCCCAAAAATGTTCTGTTTGCACAATTTGATTATTATCATCATATCCAAATACTTTATAAATAATATTCTAAACCTTCTCTGGTGTTTATTGTTTTTAGAAAATATCTAAAATCTTTTAAAAGAAAATATCTTGTAAAATAAAAGTTTGATTTGGCTTTAACGGTTTTATTTATGTAGGCTATATAGGCCTACCTAAACTGTTATAGCTTGATTTTGCTTGTTTTATATTGGTTTATTTATTTAATGCGATTTTATTATATCCGATAATGTAATTCTTTAAATTATATTTCAATGTGGCTGAGGCTTATCAAGATATGACACTTGTTTTGAGTCTACAAAAGGTAATTTGTAAAGTTTTATGTCTTTCTGTTGTATTCATATGGTGTATTATCTGCAAAATAAATAACAAAAAGAAAGAAGCCGCTAGCAGCATCAACAGAGCTGTGAAGAGAGCGCTCTTTTGCTCGGTCTCTCATACACAACCTTTATGTCTGCTGTGTCTTTGTGTAGATTATTATGCGTTATTGAAACATCAAGGGGGACGCAGCAAAATCACTTATACATTAAAATTGTATTATTCTATGCAACAGCCTTACATTTAAAACGGAAACATAAGGGCGATTATAAGCAAAAAGACCTCAGCCTATAAGTCTAGATGTTTTCTTTTCCTTTTTTATTTATTTGTTTATGTGTTTGGCACATGTGTGCGATAGAAAAACTAGTGTAATTACGGCAAGCCATCTTTCCCAGACTCGGGGCAAATTCCGCCTTTCCTTTTACTCCGTCCCGAAGCCCCAGCTGGCCCTCCTGCCATCCACTGCGTAAAACATATGCTGGATAAGTTGACGGTTCATTCCGCTGTGGCGATCACAGACTAATAAAGGGACTAAACCGAAAAAAAAATAATGAATGATGAATGAATGAATAAATTAATAATAATAAAATAAAAATATGGTAATAATAAACACAAATGCCGCGTAAGCGGTCTTTTTTATTTTTAGAGATGGTACATTTGAATTGCCTTCAAATGATGGATCTGCGACAGAGAAACTAGGGGTTTTGGGGGACATGCATCACTATATCCTTTTTTCCCCAAACTGTGCATAGTTCAGCTGCAAGTTACTGTACGTCTTTTTTTGAAAAAGCACCCCATGTCCGCTAGTGCCGCGCGCCTCTTTCTCTGGGCAAAAATGAGTTGATTTTTAAAATAATAAATATATAGATTAATTAAATTTTCAGCAAAAGAGACATTTATTTCATATTTCACTATGCATTTCATCTGATCTTTATAGCTTAATTAAACACATATTGTCAAAACCCACACATAGGCCTATTGTATGAAAATGAAAAGGGCATTTTTTGTTATTATTAGACTATTATTTGTTATTTGTTGCCTAGGCTATTTTCACATTTGAGGTGCTTTATTGGCATGACAAGTAACTGTACATTCGTTTTGCCAAAGCAGTGCGCGTCTCACAAACAAGACAGTGCAAAAAGGGCAGTAGTGAAAACAAATATGAAAATAACATATAATAAAAAAAGATTAATAAAAATAAAAATAGAATAAAAAAAATAATAATAAAAATAGATTTTTGATAACATTAAACAGGATAAAGGTAATAATAGTAGCCTATTATCAAAAGTAAGTCCACATAAAGAGTTCCAGTATTTGTGTGTTGGAGACAGGAGCGGGTATTGTTGGGTGAACACACAGCAGCACACACACTCCCCCAGTAAGATGGGTTCTGTTCGACAGGGACTCAAAGTTGTTTTGTATGTGTTGGATTATCGGGTAGAATTTCTCCCGGATCTCGGAGTATTTAGTGCACTCAGTTAGGATATGCAGCTCCGTCTCAATCAGCTGCTGAGGGCACAGCCGCTTCTCCACCGGCAGCCATGTTTTTTTTGTGCCGGCCCGTCTTTACGGCTAGCTGATGTCCGCTGCCCGCTTCTAACATGTTAGAAAATACTGCAAATCAAGCTGTCGGTATCTCCCCGCGGTTGAAATTGTTCGTTATTCGGAAAAAAAGAAGAATAAATATCAGCGCGCAGTAGTTGCTTTCTAGATCATTTTAGGCCTATATTCAGCTGTTTTAATCTTGCAATTCTGATAATTAGAGATAATGTCTGTTTTTATCAACTTGTCTGTCATTTATTTCTCATTTGCTACTTATTTTATTAATTTGTTGATGTTATTAGTCTTGTATATGCATATCTAAAATCCTTTGGCATTCAAATTTGCTTTGAACTTGAAAGAGAGAAAGAATCGGATTTTACCTGTCAGAGCACATTGCATATGCTTTTTTTGAAATAACATTTATTTAACAAATATTTTAGCACATCGAAAGTAATTAAATTACCTGTCTTTTGATTAAAACCTTTATGCAAAAAGATCAGAAAAAAAGGCAATATGCGACACATGACATGCATCGCTCTCATGCCACGTTTTGAGGATAAATTCGCTTTTAGGTGCTGCTATGAATAAAATAAAACTATTAAAAAGCACATTAAAGACTACTCATAAATTAAAACATTCATAAAGGAGTATCTTATGAAAAAACACCAATTACCGGGGTCTGCTTTTGGTTTTAAAAGAATCAAGCAGCTTTAAAAATATAATTTGCTGAAGAGAAATGACAGGGAAAAAAAGATTGAACATATCGGGACTGTTAAAAGAACATTCCTCTTTGAATTATTCTTTCGAGTCCGACACATCAGCTAAGATTATGAACGACGGAGTGTCTCTCCTGCTTCAGTGGCGTGTCCAGCTGGTTATAAACGAGGAGGCGGAGAGAATGCGCTGCTTAGTTTCGGCTCGATATATTTAAATAAAAACTAACAACGAGTTGCTTATAACGCTCAAAAAGTTAAACTCAAATGCACAACCCTTGTTGGTTGCACCTGCGGGATGCACAATGAACCTAACGCGCCATTATTTTAATTCTATATTCGTGAAGAATGAGCCAACCGCATATGCTTAGTCCTGTTGGTCGGGACTCTGCTTTATAACTTATTAGTTTATTACAATAATCACACTTAGCTTTGCCATCGTTCTTCACCACATAGCCACTCAACACATCTTGCGGTCCATCTTTAATGTTTAGATTATTGAAGGTGCTATTGACGTTTTGAGAAAAAAATTAATAGTACTGAAACTAAATTATTGAAAATAAACTTGCGGGAGTTCATTTATGTCCTGCGGCAACATTATTTTTATTACACTTTAAGTGATCTGCTTGAGGTAGGTCACGTTTATCAATGGTAAGTTTTAGCCTAAGTTTACATCAATAACATAATGTGCATTGTCCTTTACCATACAAAAAAAAAAAAAAAACCATTATTATACACCAGTTGCCTGTAGCCTATAAAAAGGCTGCAAATATTTTTAAATGCATTAAAAGGCAAGCACATAGCTTAGCCTTAGTTTGTTCACACTCTGCCTGTATTAACATAAATGCTGTATTTTAATATAGCTAATTTTGATTAATTAGCTTTAACTGACAGCCTTTTCTTCTTTTTCCGCGGTTATGCGGCATTATATTTCACACGCATATGCAAGGTGACTGAATATGAAATTAAAATACAAAACATACTGAGCCATTAAGTAAAAAAACAAAACAAAACAACAGTTATACTTTAAAGCAGAACATTGACGTTTTAAAACAAAAAACGGAACTGAAACTAAATTATTAAAAATAAACCTGCCAGACTTAATTTATGTCCTATTTTCATTATTCATTTATTTTCATTATTCGTTTATTATTATTATGTACTATAATTGAAACATAAAATGAGATCGTAATTATAATCAACAACGAAAATGTAAATAAAAACGTAAATTAAAAATACAAATGAACATGTCTAGTCTTAGTTCTATCAAAACAGCAAACACTACATCTCTCTATATTTAGACTAAAAGACTGCTTTATTTATTTATTTATTTATTTATTTAAGACTAAATATTTGTACTGAATGTTTGTGCTTTCATTTTAGTTGTCTTTCATTTCTTCAATTCTATTTTCCAAAACGAATCCTCTTTGCACTTAATAAGTTTACAATAAACCAGGTAAACAAAATTTAAATGTAAGTTGAGGTGATCGCAAGTTCACAACTGTGAGGTGATGTGCTCTACCGGCAGGATAATCTATATTATTTTGCTGTTTTTTATATGCCCACGTTTAAGATTTGAGATTATAACATTGCCATGATAGTCAAAGAAATCAAAACATTATTTTCACCCCAACGCAATTTAATCGGGCACTGAAGGCTAATAACTTAATTCTTATATTTGCTTTTTGACTTCTCACCATGTATCTTTTCTACAGCATAGTATAGTGTAAGAGCATGTCTATTACCAGAAAAACTAAATTAAAATTATATTTTAATTGAACACATCACATCACATACAGTAAGCTACGCCTACAGAACAGTCTGTTTAGCATTGTGAAAAGGCAAAGCTGAATATCTGTGGTTAAAGTGCCACCCAGCGGTCAAATGCTGCTGGCGCATCAAGTACCGCCGTCGCCGCGGTATGAATGGCGGCACAAGGAACACATTGAAGTAGTAACATCTGTATGTCCTTTTGGATGGTAAATATTTTAAGTGGTTTGATTTCTATTGAGTTTATTTTAGGTAACTATCAGAGGAGGGTAGAAACTTATTTGTACTCGTGTAGCTTGATGACTAGCATATACTGTATACACCAGAATGCATAAAGGGTTATAATAAGGGAGAAGATCATTGTATGGACACTGTCACAATATGTGGATGATTGAATTATCTACAGCTTCACAGAGCTCTAGTTCAATTAAAAGACTTAACTGGAGACCATTGCTCCAAACAGTGAGATGATGACTGTTTTTAGTGTTGACTGGATAGAGAATAATTCTGTAAACAAGCACAGTTGAGAAACTATGATGAGTAGATGATTAGAGGTAGCATCAGGAGCAGATTATGAAGCAGGGATATTTATTACATCTGTGACAAGAGAAGTATTTCCTAAATTTTGAAATGCCTTCAGAAATAAGTTCATAATGGGTTTGCATTCATAAAGTAATCATGAAGTTAATGAGTGATAAATAAATAAAAACATCTAAAGGAGTATGAAAAATTATGAATAAAACAAAAGAGAGAGTAATTGTATTATGCTCAGTTACCAGAAATGGCTGAAAGAGATGAAGATGATCCAACAAGACCAACCCTCAATGAAATATGTGAAAATAATAAACTTAATGGGATTAATGTGTTTACAAGTGCATTGGTGAGTGATGGCATGGAAACTGACAGAAACAAGCATCTAACACCACATCGCATGAACTGCTATTGGGTCGACCCTTGAAAGAAACCTTGAAAGAAACCTTGCAAGAAACAGCATGACCCTTGCAAGAAACCACATGAAACTTTGCATAAAACCTGGCATATAATCTCACCTATAACCTTGCACATAACCTCTTGGAATGGTTTGCAAAGATGTCTAATGCAGTAGGGACTTTAATAAAGAAACAATTAATTGCCATGTGCATAGCGATATCTGTGCAGGAAACCAGAAAGGAGCCATGTGAGAGAGCAGAGATATAAGGTCCAATTGGTCCAGCTGATCGAGTCTATCTGTGGATGCTCTGGAGAGCTCAGGAGGAAAGGACCATATCTGGATGAGGGCAAATCCAACAGCTGCCAAAGTGGATGCCATTGATGAGGTACCAATGCCTCAAAGGAGCAAAAGGGAACAACTCCAGCAAGGGAAAGCTGACTGGAAACAGAGGAGCCTGAATATTCCAAAGCTCTAAACTACTAAGTGCCACGTGTGGAAGCAAGAGTTTATCAGAACAAAGAAAAGAGTGATTCTGATAATGTGCCTGAATACCACATACAGAAGTGCCACAAGTCAAGGGATGATGAATGCACAACTGCAGATTTCAGAACTCAGACTCTCAACCACACATCTCCATTAACAACTTTTCAAAGTCTAATGAAGATGCTGATAGCTTGGAATAAGAGAAACAAGGATGAGCAAAGATCAAGATCAACATTTGATGCTTTTTACATTTGCATATTGATTTTGTTTGCATATTGCTTTCATGGTACCTATATATAATATCACTTCAGTATATTCTACATGAGTGTGAAAACTAGCAGCTAGCACTGAACCAACTGAATACTTATGCTTAAAACATTGTTGTCTTTGATGTGTTAAGAGAAAAACAGAGTACAGTCTTTTACTTCCTTCAAATCAAAAGTAAAAGGGAAGATGTTTGGCTGGACTTCTGTCAAAGTACAGTGGCATAATCTAGTCAATTGATAACAGCTATGTGGCTAATATCAGTCACTAGATAGAGGTAATTAAGAGAACTGGATTATGAAATTGCACTTTGGGGTTAAAAGACAATAATATTAAGACTAAAGTCTTAAGAGGAGGGATTGAAGAAGATTTTATTCTCTCTGTATGAAGTATTTTCTAAGTGTAAAGCAGTTAATTTTCTCTTCTCAAAATGTATGTAGTGTTTGCAGCAAACATGCCAGCCTGTGTTAAAAATACAGTGATATGTCTGTGTAAGATGAGTATGCCTGCACAGGAGCAACACTAGGAGAAGGCTGAGTGACTGATTGTGTAGAATGACTGAATATGTAAAGCACTGATTATTTATGTTAAATACTTCTATGAAGCTATATGTGTCAGAAGTTAGAATGAGTAACATATTATCAAGTTATTATCCTATCATGACAATGTATGTAAACACTTAGTTCCTTTGCATAAGTTGCATCTATACTTTACTGACATAGACCTGTAACATCTCTGTTGACATGAGCTAGTGGGCTGAGAGCCAAGAATAGCAGGACCCCTTAGACTAAAAACCTATTCAAAAATGGTCAAGAGTTAAAAAGAGACTTAGGGGTGTGTCAAATAATCCTGTATAAAAATTGTAACAAACACACTGAAACTTTAGAAGGTGTCCAGGAGAGACTTCAGAAAGCTCTGGGGTCTGCTCTGCTCTTTCTCGGCTTTATTATGGAGAATAAAGTCTATTTTCTGATATTCAAAACCTCTGGTCTGATAATTTGTAATTAATGAGAAGTCAATATTTACCACAACACATATTGATCTACAATTCAAGTGAAGTAGAATATTACCAATATGAAGTAACACCTGTTCTAAGGTCCTTTTCATTAGCTCCTCCTTCAGTCTGGTCCACACTTCATTTGTCACTTTTGACTTGAATCTGGGATGCAAGGCTGTGCCCTCTCATCCATCTGATATTCAAGACAAAAACACTGAGTCAATCACTGAATAATTCTAATGAAAACAAGAGCAAATTCAGCAGGATTACACTGCACCCCTGGTATCTTTTTGAGAGGTCATTCCAGATAGGGTCCTTGATGGTCTTTGTGAAGGAGGAGTCCTCTTTATTCACTGTGAAGTGGTGCTGGAGCTTATTTAAGATAGGCAGAATCTGACCCAAGTTTTGGCTCCTTTCAGCAGAGACGCAGAGGGTTGAAGTGTAAAGTATCTTTGTAATTTTGACAAACTCTTCTGCTTTTCTAAAATCCTCATCAGAAATTCTCTGCAGTCTGTAAAATATGATCAGATTCATTAGCTGGACTATAGATTCATGAGCAAAATCGTTTACACTGAAAATTGAATAAGCATTTAAAATGAGAACAGAGTTTTTACCTGTCCTTGTCCATTAATTTCTTAAGACGATGGTCCATGGAGGTGGCCTGGAAGGCAGGGAACTGCTCTAGGAATCGCTCCACCATGAGGAATAAGCTATTCCACCTTGTTTTCACATCAAGGATGACAGCATGTTCTGGAAGACCTAAAATGGGAAAGAGAAATTTATGTTTGTGTTGGTTATCAAAGTGGCTGTTTATTTGCAGAAATGTTTTACTGCATGATTTAGCAAAGGATTTTTATTAACTATTTGGCCAAAGAGTTTTGCACTAAGGTTCAACTATTCTGATTTCTACCTACCGAGAAGATGCTGCTTCTCTTTAAGGATAGGTTTAGCCAGGGTGGATCTTTTCAGCCACACCACCATTGCTCTGATCCTTCCTGCCCACTGTGAGACTGAGGTAATTGTGGAAAGCTTCTGAGCAGCAATATTGAGAGTGTGAGCAAAGCAGCCAATTTTTTTAATACTCATCTCTTTTTACTGCTACATCCATGTTTGCTGCATTGTCACAGCAACTACTCTATCCTTTATATTAAATTCATCAAGAATATCTCTTATCTCTTCTGCTAAAATGTCCCCTGTCTGGGATGTGTATACTGCCCTTGTATGTCTTTCATGGAACCCTCTCTGACAAAGTGAAGTGACACTGTCAGGTAGTGGTCCTGTGCAATGCTGATCCAGCCATCAGCAGTCACAGCCACATCTCTCACATCTTGCAACTCTTTCTTGATATTTTCTTTTTCAACTGCAGGTATGAGGGTATTTGAGAGCATGTCTCGGCTGGGGGACTGATATCTGGGGTTTAAAGTGCTTATCATCTCCCTATATTTGACATCATCAAACACAAAAAAGTAACATTAGCATTATTTTATCATTGTTGCTTACTATAAAAAGATTTAAAAATTATCTAGGTTAAGAGACTACCTACAAACATGGCCAACAGCCTTAATGGTAATAATATTACAACATCATTTACAGCTTACTGTTCTTAGCTCCACCATGAAGCCTCCACAGGAGAAAAAGGCAGCAAACTTTTAACAATAAAATTTGTAACGGCCCTGTGGCATTCATCTTTCCTTTCCTTGTTCATTTTTCTGCCAGTGCAATGGATTATCACTTGATGGTATCCTAATTCCAGGGTCAGCAGGAGCAGACTATAACATTAATGTGAAGAAAACTTGAAAGCTAAACTGTTAATGCAGCCAAGGATAAGGACATTTAAATAAGACAAGTTTAATGTGAGGTAAACTTTATCATTTACCGTTAACCTTAAAGCATTTTAGTATCAATTTAGCTAGGTATTTAAAGCCATCGGATCAGTACATAACGCTGCACAGCATACATTAGGTCCAAAAAAAGAATGAATACATTTTCCCCGCACAAACTTAGGCCCCGTTCACACTGTCAGGTCTTGATGCCCAATTCAGATTTTTTTGTCTGTCCGTTTACACGTTCTTTTAATTGTGACCCATATCGAATTCATGCGTTTACACTTGCCATACAACCTATGATGCATGCATAAAGGCGGGTCCTAGCATCTGTGCCACACTAGCCACGATGGAAGAAATTTTCTTTTTAGCTCTACGAAATACGTGGTGTAGTATAAGCAGCAAATGGTTCAGTCCAGATTTACCCCCACGCAGTTTATGTAATGGTACGGCCCTGATGTGTGTGTGTGTGTAAGATGTAGCCTGTGTGCGCACTGGTGTTAAAGGGAATAAAGTTGTTCTATGTGTAGCCCGCAGTGCGTGCATTGATAACGTTAATAGCGTAAAAATTACAACACGAATTTGCCCAACTTGAAAATGATTTTGAGGCGAAGGAGGTGGCGAAGGGCCTGCATCGCAGCTAGCGCTTATTGTTTATATGCTGTATGATGTCCTACACCACTGAGAGGAATTTGTGGTACGAGAGAGATCTCAGGTCTAGTGGGAGCAAATAATGGCGACTGACCACCGTCCTCCATGTTTCCTTTGTTGTTGTTGTTTTTTCCCACGTCGGAATATCCACACACGCTCTCTCTTCCACATTGCACCACATTGTCACAAGTTTAAGCAAAAAAAATCGGAATTGGGTCACATTTAACTGGTAGTGTAATCTGGGCCTTAGCTTTAACGGTACACAAGCAAGAAGTGCTAAAAACTGATTTTGTATGTCTGTTTGCCTTTCGGAGCCCCAACCATCGCGCAGTTATCCTCATCAGTCATGGAAGACGACGCTTGTGGTGGGCACGTTGTTGGAGGCCCTGAGTCAGGAAAATACTAAGAGGATGAAGATAATGACTGCGTCGGAGCAACTTTCTGCTCGTAAATTAATTCTGTGTACTGTCACGGGGACTCTGCAGATATCATAATGTCAAATTTAAGACCTTTTACGACCTTTTTAGGACCATTAAGTATTACATTTAAGACCTATATCGCAATATCAAAAACACACGAGAGAAAATGTAAAAGCATTAAATTAGGGGTAAAACAAAGTTATTTAAATTGAACAGTGGTAAAGTCAGATTAAATGCACCGTTGAACTACAGAAAAAACAAACATCTTATGCAGATTTATACTTTCACCTGGCACCGCATCGCACAACTCACAAAACAGATTAAGGCTTTTATACTTGACACGTTCACCATTGAGATATTTTTTTTTAATGACAGGCGGCGCTCCAAAAAAACAGAAAGTAAAATCAGACGAATAAAAAGATAATCATTATCATTGAAGATGTTTTTGGGGGCCTCTTTTTTTGTTGTTTTAACAAACTTATCCCTCAGGTTTTTCCAAAGTTTTACAAAAACTTTCCTCCTTTCCGATGGCTGTTGCAATTTCTAGCCAATAATTATTGGTCATTCTGGCAAGCAGAAATGTAACCGTGATAGAAAATAGGTAATAATAGGTATAAATTAGGTATTTTAGGTATTATAGCTTACTGTACTATTCACTCTTTAAATAAATGCTACTATCAATCCCATTTTATCACTAAAATAAAGTGAACTAGTGTCTGCTGTAAAGTGTTTTGTAAAGTACTTCAATTACTCTGTTGTGGTAATTCTATAGTTGCTATTGTAACACAACTACAGTATGCTGAAGCTTCTTTGGAGAGCAAAAGCACGAAAGGAGTCTGACTGAGCGAGAGCAGATCATTCGCACGTGAGCAGCCAGTGTTTTGAGAGCTCGCAAGCAGTTTTGTCCATGAACAAAAGGAAACCGGCGCGCGAGCAGAGATTCGCTCTCTCGTATTACAGCACTTCTTACTTATAAAACTGCACTTGCGACGTTTGTCAGTGAAATCATGTTGCGTGCACTCAAAGCGAACTTCCGCAAACACAGCGATGATGTCACATTTGCCGCGCGCACTGGGTTTAATATCAGAAAGCTGATTGGCTATTGAAAGTTGACCTTTTTGTAGTTGTAATGCAAATTACAATTGGACTAGTGAAATAAAGAACTACAACACCCCAAAAACCTAGCAATAACAACAAAAATAAAGACCTGTGCAAAAATATTTAAGACCTAGAACAGCAAATTTAAGACTTTTTAAAGCCATAAATTTCGATTTTTTTATTTTAAGACTTTAACACTTTTTAAGACCCCGCGGGGACCCTGTGTCAGGTGTTTTATCATATTTGACGTGTTGCCAGTCTTGGTCGCGATAACTTTACAGATATTGCATCGTGCGCTGTTGCCGTCAATCTTTGCATAATGTAGCCATACTTTTGATTACTTAAACATCCTTTGCATTAAATGTATGCTATGCTCTAAAGTGTAGTAGTGTACGCATTACAGCCTCACATTTGACAAGCTCTGAGTGAGTGCGCGTGACCGTCGTAAACTACTGATTTTCAAGACAGCCTCGCTGCAGTCAATCACCAGCATTTGACCCGGTCACGTTAAGGATGGCTCAGATTTTCTAGCTCACTGACGTTGACAAGATTATACCCTTGAGTATCGAAATTTGGTACCGAACGCAAAAGAATTTTTCGATACTCGATAGTAGCAAGACGATTCGGTCGATACCCAGCCCTAATTGCAAGGTATTCACACACAAAGTAGGCCTACCTGAAACTTTGAATTAGAAAAAGCTTAATAATACATTGGACAGATCATCAACACACTGATTTCTCCTCTTTGTGCTGCTCAGTTTTTGAAAGTGTCCGATTGAGTTTCTTCTTCTGAGGGGAATACTTTAAGTGCTGCCAATAGTTAGTAAAGCCTGGCTTATTGTGGTCAAAGTAGTTGATTATATTAATAAAAGTGAAACTGACAGGAGCAGTATGGATTGTCATTCACTGAACTTGTCATTAACTAAACATGATGTAGCCTAATATAGGCTATTCTGAAACTGTGAATATTTTGCTGTCATTTTAATTATATTAAGACTTTATTCAACAGACCACTTTGTGTTTTGGCGCTGAAGCATATAAGTGGACCTTGTTTTAAACTTTCTCCGTCTCACTCAAAAAAGGAAACATAAGCTGGACCACAACATATATCAATGTCATAATGAATGCTCAAATAATGTAGCCTATAGTTTATAGCAAGCATCATGTTTAGTTAGATTGTGTGTTTGTCATATACAGTCAGCCTATAGGTCTGTTATTTTTACTAAAGAAGATTTACAGATGTTACTACTTCAATGTGTTCCTTGTGCCGCCATTCATACCGCGGCGATGGCGTTACTTGATGCGCCAGCAGCATTTGACCGCTGGGTGGCACTTTAACCACAGATATTCAGCTTTGCCTTTTCACAATGCTAAACAGACTGTTCTGTAGGCGTAGCTTACTGTGTGTGATGTGATGTGTTCAATTAAAATATAATTTTAATTGAGTTTTTCTGGTAATAGACATGCTCTTACACTATACTATGCTGTAGAAAAGATACATGGTGAGAAGTCAAAAAGCAAATATAAGAATTAAGTTATTAGCCTTCAGTGCCCGATTAAATTGCGTTGGGGTGAAAATAATGTTTTGATTTCTTTGACTATCATGGCAATGTTATTATCTCAAATCCTAAACATGCGCATATGAAAAACAGCAAAATAATATAGATTATCCTGCCGGTAGAGCACATCACCTCACAGTTGTGAACATGCGATCACCTCAACTTACATTTAAAATTTGTTTACCTGGTTTATTGTAAACTTTTTAAGTGCAAAGAGGATTCGTTTTGGAAAATACAATTGAAGAAATGAAAGACAACTAAAGTGAAAGCACAAACATTCAGTATAAATAAGTAGTCTTAAATAAATAAATAAATAAATATATATATAAATAAATAAATAAAGCAGTCTTTTAGTCTAAATATAGAGAGATGAAGTTTGCTATTTTGATAGGACTAAGACAAGATATTTTCATTTATGTTTTTAATTTACGTTTTTATTTACATTTTCGTTGTTGATTATATTTTACTATCTCATTTTATGTTTCAGTACATAATAATAAACGAATAATGAAAATAAATAAATAATGAAAATAGGACATAAATTAAGTCTGGCAGGTTTTTTTTTAATAATTTAGTTTCAGTTCCGTTTTTTTGTTTCAAAACGTCAATGTTCTGCTTTAAAGTATAACTGTTTTGTTTTGTTTTTTTACTTAATGGCTCAGTAAGTTTTGTATTTTAATTTCATATTCAGTCACCTTGCATATGTGTGTGAAATATAATGCCGCATAACCGCGGAAAAAGAAGAAAAGGCTGTCAGTTAAAGCTAATCAAAATTAGCTATATTAAAATACAGCATTTATGTTAATACAGGCAGAGTGTGAACAAACTCAAGGCTAAGATATGCGCTTGCTTTTTAATGCATTTAAAATATAAATAAATGTTTTTTTTTTCTTTTTTTGTATGGTAAAGGACAATGCACATTATGTTATTGATGTAAACTTAGGCTAAAACTTACCATTGATAAACGTGACCTACCTCAAGCAGATCACTTAAAGTGTAATAAAAATAATGTTGCCGCAGGACATAAACGAAGTCCCGCAAGTTTATTTTTAATAATTTAGTTTCAGTACTATTAATTTTTTTTTCTCAAAACATCAATAGCACCTTCAATAATCTAAACATTAAAAATGGACCGCAAGATGTGTTGAGTGGCTATATGTGGTGAAGAACGATGGCAAAGCTAAGTGTGATTATTGTAATAAACTAATAAGTTATAAAGCAGAGAGTCCCGACCAACAGGACTAAGCATATGCGGTTGGCTCATTCTTCACGAATATAGAATTAAAATAATGGCGCGTTAGGTTCATTGTGCATCCCGCAGGTGAAACCAACAAGGGTTGTGCATTTTAGTTTAACTTTTTTGAGCGTTATAAGCAGCTCGGTGTTAGTTTTTAATTTAATATATATTGAGCCGAAACTAAGCAGCGCATTCTCTCCGCCTCCTCGTTTATAACCAGCGGGACACGCCACTGAAGCAGGAGAGACACTCCGTCGTTCATAATCTTAGCTGATGTGTCGGAGTCGAAAGAATATATCAAAGAGGAATGTTCTTTTAACAGTCCCGATATGTTTAATCTTTTTTCCCCTGTCATTTCTCTTCAGCAAATTATATTTTTAAAGCTGCTTGATTCTTTTAAAACCGAAAGCAGAGCCCGTCAATTGGTGTTTTTTTCATAAGATACTCCTTTATTAATGTTTTATTTTATGAGTGTCTTTAATGTGCTTTTTAATAGTTTTATTTTATTCAAAGCAGCACCTAAAAGCGAATTTATCCTCAAATCGTGGCATGACAGCGATGTCATGTCGCATATATTGCCTTTTTTTCTGATCTTTTTGCATAAAGGTTTTAATCAAAAGACAGGTAATTTAATTACTTTCGATGTGCTAAAATATTTGTTAAATAAATGTTATTTTAAAAAAGGCATATGCAATGTGCTCTGACAGGTAAAATCAGATTCTTTCTCTCTTTTAAGTTCAAAGCAAATTTGAATGCCAAAGGATTTTAGATGCATATTCAAGACTATATGTAGTATATTAACATCAACAAATTAATAAAATAAGTAGCAAATGAGAAATAAATGACAGACAAGTTGGTAAAAACAGACATTATCTCTAAAAGTTATCAGAATTGCAAGATTAAAACAGCTGAATATAGGCCTAAAATAAATCTAGAAAGCTTGCGCACTGATATTTATTCTTTTTTTTTTCCGAATAACGAACAATTTCAACCGCGGGGAGATACCGACAGCTTGATTTGCAGTATTTTCT
Source organism: Danio rerio (assembly GCF_052040795.2). NCBI lineage: Eukaryota > Metazoa > Chordata > Actinopteri > Cypriniformes > Danionidae > Danio > Danio rerio. Next base: position 41,565,033 of record NC_141036.1, on the reverse strand, counting down.
AACATGTTAGAAGCGGGCAGCGGACATCAGCCAGCCGTAGAGACGGGCCGGCACAAAAAAAACATGGCTGCCGGTGGGGAAGCGGCTGTGCCCTCAGCAGCTGATTGAGACGGAGCTGCATATCCTAACTAAGTGCACTAAATACTCCGAGACAGGCACGTGCACATAGGGCTCAACCTGTGCAGTGCACATGCCCTTTTTAGTGCCCTTCCAAAATGATCAAAAGTGCCCCCGCGACGCGGCACACCCTCGGTCCCGCTCTTCAAAAAATTTATCCTGCACATGCCACGGGCCTGCTCCGAGATCCAGGAGAAATTCTACCCGATAATCCAACACATACAAAACAATTTGAGTCCCTGTCGAACAGAACCCATCTTACTGGGGGAGTGTGTGTGCTGCTGTGTGTTCAACCACCCGCTCCTGTCTCCAACACACAAGCTGGAACTCTTTATGTGGACCTACTTTTAATAATAGGCTACTATTATTACCTTTATACTGTTTTATGTTATCAAAAATCTATTTTTATTTTTATTATTATATTTTTATTTTTTTATTCTATTTTTATTTTTATTAATCATTTTTTTTATTATATGTTATTTTCATATTTGTTTGCACTACTGCCCTTTTTGCACTGTCTTGTTTGTGAGACGCGACGCTGCACTGCTTTGGCAAAACGAATGTACAGTTACTTGTCATACCAATAAAGCACCTCAAATGTGAAAATGTGAAAATAGCCTAGGCAACAAATAACAAATAGTAGTCTAATAATAACAAAAAAGGCCCTTTTCATTTTCATACAATAGGCCTATGTGTGGGTTTTGACAATATGTGTTTAATTAAGCTATAAAGATTTGCCTATCAGATGAAATGCATAGTAAAATATGAAATAAATGTCTCTTTTGCTGAATATTTAATTAATCTATATATTTAATATTTAAAAAATCAACTCCTTTTTGCCCAGAGAAAGAGGCGCGCGGCACTAGCGGACATGGGGCGCTTTCCCAAAAAAAAGACGTAGGCTACAGTAACTTGCGGCTGAACTATGCACAGTTTGGGAAAAAAAAGGATATAGTGATGCATGTTTCCCAAAACCCCTAGTTTCTCTGTCGCAGATCCATCATTTGAATCACGTTATAAGTAAAACGCACATAATGATAAAGCACACCATCATCACGAGGGCAATTAAATAAAGACAACCTAAACATATTTTTAATTGTTTATTTATGTAATGTGAGTTTTTATAACTTTGTTCTTTAAATTATTTCAATATAACTTAGGCTATTCTATCGTGATGACACCATAAAAGGCCTTCAATGCACTGATATAGGTAATAGGGATAAAATAAAAAGCCGATTTCACTATTGACCCTGTTTTTATTCATTGACGGCTTCCCAACGCCGCAATTCTGTTGCGCGAAAAAAAGCTGCTGCAAATAAGCAAATTTATGACAATACACATTTAATAGTTTCATGAAAGTAGTAGCTGGTGTGCTTCATCTGCGTGATTCTGATTTGACATTCTTCCGCTAAACTTGCTCTGTGTTGAGGTGTAAATGGGCTATGCTCTTTGCTATTGAGGCTAACACATCAAGGTGTAAATGAGCTATAGTTCTCTTTGCAACTTTCAATTTTGAGGTGGGGGAAGTGGGAAGAGGCAATTCAAATGTACCATCTCTAAAAATAAAAAGGCCGCTTACGCGGCATTTGTGTTTAAAGATTATTACCTTATTTTTATTTTATTATTATTAATTTATTCATTCATTCGTTCGTTCATTTTCTTTTCGGTTTAGTCCCTTTATTAGTCTGTGATCGCCACAGCGGAATGAACCGTCAACTTATCCAGCATATATTTTACGCAGTGGATGGCAGGAGGGCCAGCTGGGGCTTCGGAACGGAGTGAAAGGAAAGGCGGAATTTGCCCCGAGTCTGGGAAAGATGGCTTGCCTTATTACACTAGTTTTTCTATCGCACACATGCGCCAAAATAAAAAAATAAATAATAAAGGGAAAGAAAACATCTAGCCTTGAGGTCTTTTTGCTTATAATCGCCCTTATGTTTCCGTTTTAAATGTAAGGCTGTTGCATAAAATAATACAATTTTAATTTATAAGTTACTTTGCTGCGTCCCCCTTGATGTTTCAATAACGCATAATAATCTACACACCATATTAAAGACACAGCAGACATAAAGGTTGTGTGTGAGAGCCCGAGCAAAAAAGAATCAGAAATGGATCACGCACGCACAAGAAAAAAGGCAATTATGCAACACATGACATGCATCGCTCTCAATTGACGGGCTCTGCTTTCTGTTTTAACATAATCAAGCAGCTTAAAAAATAATTTGATGAAGAGAAATGACAGGAAAAAAAGTAAAAAAATAAAAATAAAAAGATTAAACGTATCGGGACTGTTAAAAGAACATTCCTCTTTAATATATTCTTTCGACTCGGATACATCAGCTAAGATTATGAATGACGGAGTAGGCTATCTCTCCTGCTTGCTTCAGTAGCGTGTCCAGCTGGTTATGAACGAGGAGGCGGAGAGAATGCGCTGTTTAGTTTCGGCTTGATATATTTATATAAAAACTAACACCGAACTGCTTATAACGCTCAAAAAGTTAAACTAAAATGCACAACCCTTGTTGGTTGCACCCGCGGCATAAAAAACCTAACGCGCCATTATTTTAATTCTATAATCGTGAAGAATGAGCCATAAGATTGAGATCGTTGACGGTGCTCTCCAGCGGCAAGTTCCTGGCGAGTGAAAAAATTTGTATGCAGAAATAGGACAAGAGGAAAAACATTTTAAATTATATAACAAGCATCGTATTCTTTCAAATCCTCGCCCAGTTTTAGTACAAGTTGTGTTATTTATATTTGTGGCTGTGAAGTTTATTAATATATATATATATATAGGCTATATATATATATATATATATATATATATATATATATATATATATATATATATATACCTGACCAGCGCTGACAGCAAACGCATAAAGGACAGAGTGAAAGAATTTCTACGGTCCACACGAACCTCTGTTAGCGCCCACCGACGTCTTCAGTATTAGAGACAACTTAAAAGAAAACATTCAGCTATTTTTGTATTTCTATTTGCTTTTTTTCCTCAGAATAAATATATCCTCTTAACCAACTGTATGACTGTTTTTTCCCGATTATACGCAAAAGAAATAGTTTTTAACGTGTTTTTCATGCTTTATTTCTAACACGTTTATGAATTATAAGTTTTAGCCTAAGGTTACCAGACAAAACAACAATAACAACATTATTATACATCATAGTAGCATGTAGACAATAAAACATAAAACAGGCAACATATCGACTCATGCGCACACATGAGGCCCGTTGCCAGCCTGGTGAAAGGGATGGTTCTTTTTTTTCAAGTGGACCTTTTTGCAGTTATACGCCTCAGTTTCCATTTAACTATGAGATTTAAATACTACATTTTTGTGACTTTTTTGCTGGATTAGCCAGTCAGATGTCATTATAACCACACTTTTTGATGTACTAAAATATTTCCTAAAAAGTGCAGTTAAAAAATTCAAACAAGAGAAATTTTTAAAATACAAATTTATTAAATCATATGTCATTAGAAAAATAGCAATCTGTTTTAAAGTTTTAAAGTAAAAAAAAAAAAATATATATATATATATATATATATATATATATCATTTATTAGACAAAAAACACACTGGCCAAACCTTTGACAGCTTTTTCTTCTTTTTTCGCGGTTATGCGCGCATTAGCCTATATTTCATATGCATATGTAAGGTGACTGAAATTAAAATTAAAATACAAAACATACTGATCCATTAAGTAAAAAAACAAAACAACAATTTTACTTTAAAAAGAAGAACATTGACGTTAACATTATTTTATTATACTTTAAGTGATCTGATTGAGGTAGGTCACGTTTATCAATAGTAAATTTTAACCTAAGTTTATATTAATAACATACAGTGCATTGTTCTTTACCATACAAAATAAAAAATAATAAAAGAAACATTATACACCATAGTCGCCTGTAGCCTAAAAAGGCCGCAAATCTTTTTAAATGCATTAAAAGGCAAGCGCATATCTAAGCCTTGAGTTTGTTCACACTCTGCCTGTATTAACTTACATGCTGTATTTTAATATAGCTAATTTTGATGAATTAGCTCTAACCTTTGACAGTTTTTTTTTCTTTCCGCGGTTATGCGCGCATTATATTTCAAATGCATATGCAAGGTGACTGAAATTGAAATTAAAATACGAAACATACTGGGCCATTAAGTAAAAAAACAAAACAACAGTTATACTTTAAAGAGAACTTTAAAGAGAACATTGTTGTTTTGAAACAAAAAAATAACTGAAAATTATTAAAAGTAAACCTGCTAGATATGTCCTGCGGCAAAATTATTTTATGAAGCAGTATTCAACTTAAGCTCTTTAGACCATGCGCCTGACCGTTTCTTAGTGTTTCACCACATGTCCTTAAATACATAAGGCCTATTTTTATTATTTTTCATTATTCGTTTATTATTATGTACAATAATTGTGACATAAAATTAAATAGTAAAATATAATCAACAACGAAAATGTAAATAAAAAGGTAAATTAAAACATAAATGAAAAGGTCTTGTGTTAGTCCTACCAAAATAGCAAACACTGAAAATCTCTTTACATTTAGGCTAAAAGACTGCTTTAATTTTTTAATTTAGGCATACTTAGAATATTTGTACTAAATGTTTGTGCTTTCATTTTAGTTGTCTTTTACTTCTTCAATTCTATTTTTCAAAAAGAATCCTCTTTGCACTTAAAAGTTTAGAATAACAATAAATCGTGTTAACAAATTTTAAATGATTAATAAAGGAATTATAAGGCTTTGACTTATTGTTTAATCTCATTTACAAGCACAAAAGCATATTTAAGGCTGCTGTGTGGGCTATTTCTGTCGGTTCGCATCCCATCCCTTTGCGCCCCCTGGCGGCTCATTCACAAACTGCGGTCATACACTAAAAACAAAGCGGCTCCTATTTCAAACGGCGGCGGTATATGACGCGGCGGTAATAGTCACTTTGAACTCTCACCTACTGTATCATTTGAGTTTATCACCAGAGCTATAGAAACTGTATTATGCTTAGAAAAAAAAACAGCACAGTATCAGATCTGTATTAATCAATGCTCAGAATTTTTGGTATCGAGATCGGATCGGTTCCAAAAAAAATGGTATCGGTGCATCCCTAGAAAAAAATAAAGGTACACAAACTGCCATGATGTTTCAAGGGGTTAAAAGAGAACATGGTTGTATTTTTGAGTGCAATATGTACACTTTAGGTTTTGGTTTTAAGATACTAATGTGGAGCTTTACATACAAACACAAACTTTGAAAAGCCCCAGCTTTAGCACAATTACTGAGAGTGTATTAGCATTTCATCATCATCATCATCAAAAAAAGAAGAAAAAAGAACATACCTGAAAACTTGCGTAACAAACATCCACCACAGATGTTGGCCAGTTTTAGAAACAATTTCACAAGTATATCTGAAAGCTTGAACAGTTCAATTATATTAATACTAGGGATGCTCAATATCATCGATTAACCGTTAACCAAAAGGGTGCGTTTGTAACCGATTAATGCTATCAGTTAAACCATGAAACATATTATTTGATATATTTTTAGTTTGGCTGCATAAGGGGCCGATTGAATGCGCCTTTGCGTTAAGAGGGGCATCTTTTGCTCGCGGCTCATCCCAGAGCAGCAGTTTGTGTTGTCAAGACAACTACAGAGAAGTTTTAAAGAGCATGGTTTCCGCTACATTCATTCTTCCATGGCGGGGACCAAAATGCATCCCGCCACGGCTACATTATCCATTCAAAACATTCAGTTATTGTTGTTGTTTTTAATAGCGGATTATAATCGCATCAAAATGTATTAAAAGGTAAGTGGATTATAACGCAAACTTTTCTGTAACCGTATAGTCTGTTTAACCCTTTGGCGTTACGTGCTGACTGACTGACAGGTGCGCGATGCGTGAGGCCAGAAAACACGAATAGCTTTCAGTTAAGATGAACACAGTTTCTATAGTTATACTTTATTTAAAGATAAAGGAATATGGCTCTGCATATAATCACTCTATCTTGCTAGAGTTTATAGCCGTTTCGCTTTACTTCAGGACGCATTATTGCCGCTCTGAAGGTCTAATCGCTGTTTTAAGTTATCCAGAGCTGGATGAATATACAAATCTTGAATATCAATTTATTATATATTATTAAATATTACAATTGTAACAACACAGACACAATCGATACCCAGCTGATTCAGTCGTTTCATGAGAAGAAGCGCGGTCCTCTCTTCTTTTTTCCTTGTCAACATAAAGGCAGTGAGGTGCGCCTTGTTTTCGGCCCCTTGTTTAACTGCAAGGCATACTTAACTTGCGGGACGACAACGTATAACCCGTGCCTACAGACACATTTGCCAAAGAAGCAAAATGGAAGAAGAATATTGCTGTTTAACAGACGTGTTGATGCCAAACTAGCGCTGATGTTGACCTGGATCTGCATCATAAACACAACAAATAGGCTTTACCTTTTATTTTATAGCTTATAAAGCATGTATGCACAATAATGTAACATCATATTTAAACAACAAAACTGTTTACAAAAAGTCAACCTATGCGCACGTGTTGTTGTCTTTTCATCACGCAGCGCGCGCACTTGAACTGCCAGAAAGAGAGAGAGGAAACCATATCAGGACATATTCTTTAAAATAATGATTTCTATTAAAATGTAAAAAGGTTTTGTGATTATAATAATGACAGCGGGGCATTAAATAAATGCATATTTTCCGTGGAGCTGGCGATTTGAGAAAGTCTGCGATTTTATTTGACAGAAGAAAAAAAAAACATGATTGGCGAAAAAAAAACAGCCTATGCCGGTTATTAAAAAGAATCAGTCAGTATTTTTGTTTTGTAATATAAATTAATTATTGAAGTGAAAATAATTTAGGGCAGTCCTATTTATTTTATTCATTTTATTTAGTTCTTCTCTTATTCTGTTCTTCTGTGCTAAACACTGCAAGTGCGTAAAGATGCTCTGTTGTTTTGTTCTATTATTAATATGCTAGCACAGTGGTTCTCAAACATTTTTCATCAAGTACCACCTCGGAAAAAAATTGTCTTTGCAAGTACCACCATAATGAGCAGTTTTGAAATACAGTAGCGTATTAGGTCTAGTTAAGCAGCTTAAGCTCTGTACAGTTTAAAAAAGAAATAACTCCTGGTTTGTTAGCACCTGGAAATGTTGCCTAGACCTCATAAATATAGGCTTTATGTCATCATATTCGTATATAAATCATTTTTGATAATTTCTTTAAATATATGAAGCATGTACATATTACATATTTGATTCATCCGCGTACCACTAGAAAGAAGCCTGCGTACCACTAGTGGTACACGTACCACAGTTTGAGAACCACTGTGCTAGCATATAAAAATAAATTAGTATTTTAAAATGCATTATTTAATGTGTCAGACACAAAATAGACACGTCAATTTGTTTAATATAAAATTAATTGTAATCTGACCAGTTAACCGTTAATAACCGATTAATGAGCGACGGTTGTCGGTTAGCAAAATTAACCGAAATGAGCATCCCTGATTAATACATTATAATTTTGGAACAAATACAGAAATACAAAATAACAGGGCATGGAACTTTAATCATACCTCTGAATGGGGGAAATTTTCTTGCACATTTAACTGCTGTCTTCCAAGTCCAGCCATAGTGAGATGTACTTCTGCCTCTCCTTTTGGTGTTTTTTCATGCTGTTTGTCCAGCAGGTAAAAATACATTAATAAGCTTTTACATTGCCCCTTATATGGTGCAAAACAGCTTTTCCCTCTACGCTCCTCTCGGAAAAACCCAGGAAATGACCTACAAATATTTTCTCATTAGTGTAGGAACAATTTGTATTAGAGAAAAAAACACATTAGATTCTTCTACACATACAGTCATCCACTGAATCTCACACCTCATTTCTTGCTGAACTGACTGGCTCTGGAAACTTGATGTTGTCCTCTCTCTCTGTGTTGAACTAATCTCTCTTAGTTGGTTTGTGTTCTCTGGTGATCTTAGGGTGTTGGTGAGCCTCGACACCAGGCTTTGAGCAGCAGATATTATTTCTCCAAATGGAACCTGATAAACATTAACATAAAATTAAGCTGTAAGTCATGCAGAATTATGATTGACAATGGTTAAAGAGGGTAGACAGACAGACAGACAGACAGACAGACAGACAGACAGACAGACAGACAGACAGACAGACAGACAGACAGACAGACAGACAGACAGACAGATAGATAGATAGATAGATAGATAGATAGATAGATAGATAGATAGATAGATAGATAGATAGATAGATAGATAGATAGATAGATAGACAGAACGATGGATGGATGGATGGATGGACAGATTTTATTTAGGTTTTAATGCCATATCAGCAGCATTGGCTATATTCATGGCAAAAAACATGTACTAAATATACAATTTATAATCATATCATATCAGTTAGCATGATGACGCTCATTGCAGTTAGTAAACAATCTTAGCAAACATACATTTTAAAATAACAACAAAAAACATACAAGTAGCAAGCAACAACACTGAAAACAGTCATATACAATCTTTTAGTTAGATTAAAGATAAATATTGTAAAACACCTTTTCAAACAGCTCACTTCAAATATTTCCAGAATAAAAACATTCTCCAATATCATTTAAAAACACAATGTGTATTTTTACATGATATTAGAGAACGTTTTTATTCGGGAAATATTTTAAACATATTAAAATGTTTTATCGGTAAAATATTTTTACACAAGTCACCAATAGGTATTTCTTCCGCTTTTCATAAATATGCGAGTGTAAGCCATGAGTGTCTGATGCTACATCTTGTATGAACAACCTGGTCATGTCTATTTTCAAAATGGTAATTATTCCTTTCATTAATTAATGGATTCACTTCATACCATGTGTTTTTCCTACATTCATCCCATTCCATCTGCCATTTCTCATTAACATACAGATTTAAAACAGGTTTAACATCAGACACAGGAAGTTTACGTTCTGTTATCTCCAACTTCTATCTTCCTTTATCATGCTTTATCTGCACGCTCATTTCCAACTCATCCCATATGACCAGCCCGGTATCCAGCAGAAAATAATATCAAAGTCTTTAGTCTTTAAAAGGTCCACTTTTTCTATTATGCTAAAAATCTTAGTATGATCAGTTTTCATAGATTCAAGTGCTTGTAAGCAGGACATAATCTGAGCTAATTAAAAACAGACAGACAGATAGATATTGGGCATTTTTCTAATACTAAGAAACGAGTCTTATGTTGAGCAGGTAGATTTGAGGGAATAGTCACTATATGAGACAAAATATACTTTTTTGGCTATTTGCTCAAATTATTTAAGTTAGGTTACTCTACTTTAGATAAGAATTATCTTCATAAAGACTTTGTAAATTGCTATAAATATATAAAAACGTCATTTCTGCTTAGTAATGTGGATTGCTAACTTAAAGATAATATAAAAACGTATATCTGAACATATAATCTTCTCTCATAAATCAATGAGGAGCTTATTTATTCAGCTTTCAGATGAAATACGAGTGTTTAAATGACTGCCCCTCATGATTTACGCCCATGGGTCCGGGTCACTTATTTAACCAATTGCTAATCTGCACAGACTTTATTACATTATTCAATATATTTTCCCACTCATTCGGTGATAATAAGATAAATTAACGTAGATCTCAAGTTTTTTAAACAATTGATGGATTTGATTCAGTGTCATAAAAATAAGCAAAAACCCTCAAATATTTAACTTGCCTTTTGCTGATATCTTCTTTATAATAGATCAATAGTCTATCTGGCTTTCAAAAACACTTAATCAACAGATGCCATGTTATAGTTAAACACCGTTAAGTGATTCACTGAGAAGTTCTGCGCTCGCTGCCTGTCAAGTTCACTTACGTTATGCTAACTTAGCTTGCTATCCTCGGCCCGATCTTAATTTTGATTCTGTAAAATGTCTAAGAAACACAGCGAAAATGGACCTCATTGAGTCTCAACCTTTATTACAGCTCATGGAGGACAGTTCTCAAAGAGGGATTAACAAAAGTCTTACCTGAGACGGTGTGTGGGAGCTGCCCAGACATTTTGTTCGGGGGGCTTCCTTCAGTCAGGATTCAGGATCTCATCACGCAAGCGCACTGTTGTGATCGATGACTCTGGCTCGTTTATTAATGCCTGTGACCGCGGTGATGTATTTTGACAGTGGACTGTCGCTGTTTGATTCGTACTCTTCGTGTCCGTGGTGAAACTATTTCGTGTCTGTAAAGTAACGTCACAAGTTATGTTCCGTTTTCCTTTGCGGTTTCATAATTGCAGATGCGTGAATTTTATAATTATAACAGAAATTTTATTCCATAGGTTAGCAACTTCACGTACTGCCGCCAAGACATCCTCGTTTCCATGACAACTAACATTAGACTCCGGAGCTCTCGATTTCTTAGCAGCAGACTTCTGGACAAGAGTCAACGCATCGTGATTCCGTATTACATTGTAAATTCAGTGCAGAGCTAAAGGCCGATGCAGAGTCCTCAAATTAATCAGCCGTGTTGGACCCGTCAAACATCAATCATGCCAGGCCTTGCGTGATTAACTTTATTCTTCCCTCTTTTCCCCATGCAGAGATGGCAAAAGAGTTGTATAAGGTCCACGCGTATTTTATAATGTTATCACGAGCCCTAAACAGTAGGTTAATATGCCACTTCACCTTTTACACCCTGAAGAATAAACGCGAACACCTGTACCTACAGGACCCCCATCCCATCTTTGGTCTGGCCCTACGCTACGTCATAAATCGAACGCGCTCTGCACCGCGAGTGTCAGAATCCACCAGACGCCTGACAGAACAGACGTGTATTGAGGAACTTTTCATTTGATACTCAGACAAGGCGAAAACTCAGATAATTAACTGCAGTAAACTCATTTATACACCCTAGAGAGCGTTATTTACTGCTAATAAATGGAAAAAAGTATGTTACATGTTCCCGGTCCTTCCGGACAAAGAAGACCGCCATGTAGACAGAGGATAGGGCCTTCTCCTGGTTCTGGTACATTTGAATGTATTTTTAATGTTTGATTGATGTTGTTTAACCCTTGTGTTGCTGTTTCATACACACTGGGGTCATTTGGCCTCAACTTTCTCTCAGTTTCAGCAAATGGAGTGATTTTTTTAGTGACAAACTATTTTGACATATTTTGGGAAAAGGCTTTTGAATTAAAAAAAGTTTCAAAAAACTTAATTCGGGGCAAATTGGCTTTGTTTATGTTGTTGGCTGTTACGGGTTAAATGGCTTTATTTTTATACTGTCTGTTCAGGCATAACTAGAAGCTGTCTCAAATGAACATGCTGTTTTTATCTTTCAGTGGAAGCAAAATATGACCTGAAAGAAAATATTGGAGCTGGCTGCTACGGCAATGTCTATCGTGGTATCAGAAAAATGGACGGCAAACAGGTAAGTCTATTCACCCTAGTCCAGTTTAGAGGACATCAACTTTAGAGAAATCATGTTTGATTGCTCACTCATGTTTAATTCTACTTTTCATCCACAGTTTATCATCAAGTCGACTACTTCAGAAGTTGACAGCAATGTGGTAAGTCTGAAAACATCATGCGTGATTCATATTTGAAGCATCACAAAATACATTTAATAGATGAGTCTGTCTGCGGCTGTGGTTATACAAATATCTACTGATCATTTTGTGATTCACTGCTGTTTTCTGTTTATTTATGGTTATGATGGGAATTAATATGTGCTCTGCCGAGTTTTGATGCTGAAAATTTAACTCTGCAGTTTAACAGTGACTTTATATACATATAACAGAAAAAAGTAGTCACATGCCAATATTCAATAATTCAGTATATCATAATAATGAACATGCACAATAATGAATAATTATTATTTACACTTTTAGAGTGTCTTTTAAGATTATTTTATTCTGCAACATGTTGAACCCTTATTAAGCCATTTATTTTCAAACATGATGCTTTTCTCATGTTAATCTGGGCTACGACTTTGGGAATTCAGAGACTGTTTGTCTTTGGTTCGTTAACTCTGTGCAGTAAAGTCCTCTCGTTAACATCAGTTAATTTATCTAAAGTAGTTTAGTTTATACTTTATTATAGTGTTACCTATTATTGTACTTTATAATCTTTTTTTACATGTATTTAATAAGCAATACACTAGGTATTGTTGTAATCATACCTGATAAAGTAATCTGTTTCACAGCTCAGCTTAATATCTTGATAAAATCAAAGCTTCCGCAATTCATCACATTAAAATCTAATACCGTCTGAAGCCGAATTACCAGATTTTTACATCACAATTGACAAAACCAGTGCAGATAATAAACATCAAGCTCCCATAATGCATTTCAAAAGCATAAATAAACACACAGAAAAAAAACATGAATCACAAAATACGGAAAGCTGCTGATTTACAGATTTTCTTTTACAGTTATATTGAAAAACAGGATTACATGTTGTTGATATGCAGCTAATGTGCACTTTATCTTCAGCCTGGATATCCGTTACCCATACCAATCGAAGTGGCCATGATGACAATTGTGAGAGATCCCCCCAGCCCGCTGCTCATCAAGCTCCAGGAATGGTTTTTAGTTAAAGTGGAGAAATTGCCAAGAGGAGTAAGTGTATTTATACAGCACATTTCATGCACAATGCGCTGCAGGAGGGTTTGTCTCGTTTCTTATTGTCGTTTTAATTTTGTAAATTCAAATTCCTAAATCAAGAAGCATTTCTGGACATGTAAATAACTTTGTCTTGTTTTCAGAAAAGCTTGTGGGTTAATGATATGCCGGTGCGGTAAGCAAAATAAACTCATTTCTACTTTAAAATCTATCCTGAATGTAACTGGAAGCCAGTGTAAAGACTAGGCATGGGCCAATAACTGTTTTTAAGGTATGGAAAAGTCGAGGTTTTAAAACTGCCAAATTTTCTGTAATACCGTTGTGTGAGATATATTATTTACAGTTTTTTTAGGACAACGGTATCTCCAGCTGAATAAATATCCAAAAATGCTGTTTTAAATAGTAAAGAAATCAGTGTTTTTGAAACAAATGAGGGCCGCAGAAGTCAATTAATCTTTTGAATTATTTAGCCTGACATGTTTACTGCCAAAAAAATATTATAAATCTATTACAAAATAAAATATATTGTTTTCAGAGGGGAACAAGTTTGTCTTTTACCCAGACATTCAAAAAGACTACATATTAGAGCAGTAATCACAATACCGTGAAACCGTGATATTTTGATCCAAGGTTATCATACCGCCACAATCTAATACCGGCCCATGCCTAGTAAAGACTGACCTGAGGACTGCTGTCGTGTGCTTTATTTTAACTCATTGCATCTGCTTACAGAAAGTGTGTAAGACAATAATGTTGGTGATGGAGTATCTCGGCCCGTGCAGAACACTGGAGGATTTCCTGCAGAAGCACCAACACCTGGAGGAGAGAGTCGCGCGTACGCTTATCCTGCAGATTGTCAAAGCAGCGCAGGAGTGCTTGAGGCGGAAAATTTGTCATCATGATATTCATGATTGTAATATCCTCGTCATCGACCGGCCTCTGCAAATCAAGCTAATTGATTTTGGCTGTGGGATGCACATCTGTCATGGTAAGTCAGATTATTTCAGGAGGAAGCCGAAAAACATTCATTAGTCTCTGAGACTCAGTTGAATGGGGCTTTAGCTGAACTGCTTGCTCAACACTAAACCTCTCTTTCTGACAGATCCAAAGAAATACCCACCAGACACAAGGATATCTCCAAAGAAGGCGGTTAAAAACACAGTGAAGCAGCTGTTTGGCATCATGCGGGAAATAGAAAAACAATGTTCCAGCATACCTGAAGGTAAGAAGATGACTGGGACTGACACTGTTCATCCCTCCTGTTGACTTATGGGTCAGAATTGACCCTGGCCACATTTTACCAGCAGAAAAACCCAAAACAATGTTTTTCTTTATCTTGAGGTTTGGTGACGGTTTCTAAAATGAGGCCAACATTAGGAAAATATATATTATATTTTCATGAAGACTGAACATTAGGGCACAACAGGAGTCATTCAGGTCAATATTGAGCTGTGTGTGTGTGTGTCCACCATTAACTAACTTTCTCTTTTAAAATGTTACAGAATTCATGGCATTTATGAATACCTGCATTACCCTTGGGGATGATGATCAGAGACTGCAAACAGTGCAGCAGATTCTGGATCAGCCATGGCTAAAAAACCAATAAAAATAAAGACTGTTCTAGATATGTGTAGTTTATGCTTTCCACCCTGAAAGAGGACCTGTTTTAGAGGAGATTTTGGAGCACGAGGGGTTCAGCATGACGCAGAGGCTTTCAGCAGCAGGAAATGGTTTCATTCTTCCATGTTTGATGTTTGTCATTTGTTGTTTTCCGCTTCTGCTTCCCAAATTCCTGCGAGGGTTGCAGTCAGAGCTGCATGTAAATGAGGGCCAGTTGAAGCCGCCATTAGAGTGACGTCAGCTTTCCTCCTCACCTGATTGGTTGGAGGGAGGAGGTGTCAATCTAGAGCTAATAGACCAATGGGGAGGCTTCAGCCGGCCCTCATTTGCATGCAGCTCTGACTGCGACACTTGCGGGAGGAAGTGCAGAATGTGGGAAGCAGAAGTTATGAAGAGCTTTGAGAATGGTGGTCTTAATATGCTGGATTTCCGTACATTAAATAATACTGTCAAAATTAAATGGGACAAAAAATATTCTCTAAAATCCAACATCAATCTGGAACTTTATTCCAAATTACATATTTTCTTAATTTGGATGGCTTAATTGTTATTACTCTGTAACTATAATGCTGATAAAATACCAGCTAAATTATCTCAATTTCATAAACAAAATTTCTTAATCGATTCAATACTCCCATCCCCCCTAAAGAATTTGCTGTCGTATTTGATGCCATACCATCTGGAGTTATTAGGTTAGTCCAAGGCATTCTCTATCCTTCTACTTCCCCCCTTGAGACGCTTCTACTACAAAGGTAGGAAAATATAGTTTCTCTGCAACTTCTTCAAACAAATCAGTACATTTACATTTAGCAGACTTACACATGAGGACGAAAAAAGAAATTTACACAACTATAAGAGCAACAATGAATAAGTGCTTTAGGCAAGTTTCAGGTGTGTAAAGTGTACGAAGCAAAACATTAGTAAATTATTTATTTATTTTTTTGTAATACAGTTAGCGGTGGAGCCAGAGAGGCAATTGCAGATTAGGAAGAGAAGTGGAGACTAAATAGTTGAGTTTTTAGTGGTTTCTTGAAGACAGCGAGTGACTCTGCTGTTCTGATGCAGTTAGGGAGTTCATTCCACCAACTGGGCAGATTGAGCGCGAGAGTTCGGGAAAGTGATTTCTTCCCTCTTTGGGATGGAACCACGAGGCGACGTTTATTCACAGAACGCAAGTTTCTGGAGGGCACATAGATCTGCAGAAGTGAGAGCAGATAAGAAGGAGCGAAGCTAGAATTCGCTTTGTAAGCAAACATCAGAGCTTTGAATTTGATGCGAGCAGCAACTGGCAGCCAGTGCAAACGGATGAGCAGCGGAGTGACATGTGCTCTTTTAGGTTCATTAAAGACCACTCGTGCTGCTGCGTTCTGAAGCAGCTGAAGAGGCTTGATAGAGTTAGCTGGAAGCCCGGCTAGTAGAGAGTTGCAGTAGTCCAGTCTAGAGAGAACAAGAGCTTGAACAAGGAGTTGAGCTGCATGTTCAGATAGGAAGGGTCGGACCTTTCTGATGTTGTAGAGTGCGAATCTGCAAGATCGAGCAGTTCTAGAGATGTGGTCAGAGAAGTTTAGTTGGTCATCAATCGTTACTCCAAGGCTTTTCACTGTTTTGGAAACAGTAATGGTTGCCCCATCCATCTGCATTGAAAAGTTCTGATGTTATTTCCTAATGGAACTGTATCAGTTCCAAATGTGACTTTTTTTTATTTTATTGGAATTCTTTTGTTTCAGATATTGATTGAAGAAATCAAATATGGCTCATCCCAAATAGCTACTTAATTACAAATAAGATAATAGAAGTTTCATTTAGAACTATTCACCATACACACTCGGTCAATACTCTCTTAGTAAGATATAAAAAAGATATTGATATTAATTGTTCATTTTGTAAGCAACACAAAAAAATAAGTGCCTAGTTCACTTATTTTGGCAATGCAGTTTTTCTAATTTGCTTTGAAACGATTTTTCTTTTTCTTATTAAGAATGTTGATAAAGATTTTTCCTTACTATGGGAAAATGTTTTGTTAATAATAAAACGGATGCTATACATAAAAAAATATATTTTTTTCTTAATCTTCTTATGTTATTAACAAAATTGTATATACATAAATGTACATTTTCAAACCAAAAACCCTTTTTAATATCTTGCTCACTGAAATGCAGCATTACTTTAAAACAATTTCTAACTCTTTTACAAAAAAATGCTTTAAAAACAACTGAAATGTGTCAATTATATAATCTTTTTCTTTAATATGTGATGTATATACCCCTACTGTTAATTTTTTTTGTTGTTTTCTTTTTTTAAAATGTTTTCTTTTTGTCTTTCCATTTTCTTTTTAATGTACTGTGATTGTATATTTTTACTTGTCTCATAATTTTTAAAAAATGTGGAAGCGGAAAACAGCATCATGTCAGAAAACAATGGAAGTATGAATTCCTGATGATCTGATTTGGTCACTGACCACATGTGTGCTGCTCTTCTATCATTTCTGTGAAACTGAGACTGTATGCAGAGCGGCCTGCGAACCCCATGGAGTGTGTTGAAGCTGTTTTCTGCTGATCAAACTGTAAACTATTGTCTTCAATAAACTGTATCTCTGACTCCTGCTCTTTGTTCATCACACCGGCTCCTTGCATTAACACAAGTCAAATCCTTCAGCGTAGTGATACGGCACTGTAATGCACTCAAAACATGCCTGAACTACTTTATCTGTGTGTTGATCTGACAATAAGTGTGAACACAACACAAAACAACACAGAGAAGATCTGTTTTACAGACTGCAGACTCAATTTAGCCTTTATAGAACAATATTGATGCGTCATGTAATGTTTAAAGCACATTGCCCTGCCATTTGTGTGACTATAATGTGAAATATAAGAGTGTGTTCACTGATATGAGTAATCCTACTATAATATCTACTGAACTAGCACCAGGGCTCTTTCAGTGTCTGACCAGCAAATGTTGAGCTTTAGCCAAAGAACAATGGTTAGAATGGAAATGTCTTCATTTCACAACAGTTTTTAACAACACTCAGAAAAGTTTTGTGGAAAACTAATGGAAACACACTTATGCTTCAGTTTGTGCTAGTGTTACATCTACACAGCACAGTACACTCAAATATAAGCTAATAAGTAAAATGAGCCAGCTAGTGTTCACTGAGTTAAAGAGACCCCAGGTGAAAATAAGTACATTGCAAGTATACTAACCAAAAGTTAACTTAATTTAAATATATTAAATGTATTATTACCATACTTTTATATATGAAGAGTTCAGATGCAAAAACCTCTAAGCGCCATCTGAAATGTTCTTCTAAAACGACCATTTTTGTCAGCCTCCTATGTTTATGTTCAGTTATTTCCCTTTAAAGGCAATGTAAAAAATTATTCGTCACTATAAAAGTCAACTTACTGAGCCTACACACAGGAGTCGGAGAAAATTTTATTTATTTAGCATTTGATGTTAATATATTTAAGTATTATTTTAACTATGCATTGAACAATGAACTTATGTAAGAATGTGTCAAAGCACACTTTTAAAGCACAGTGTTAAATAAACAGTGTAAGTTTTCATTCATGCAATTCAGTTCATTACAGCCTTTAAAAAGTAATAAATGCATTAAAAGCCCATTTAAAGCATTTGTTACTGTATAAGAGATGTTGTTGATGCTGACAATAAATATCTATATTTAACATAAATATATATATATATATATACATATATATATATATATATATATATATATATATACTCAATTCGTCTTTATTTCTCTAGCGCTTTTACAATTTAAATTGTGTCAAAGCAGCTTCACATAGAAGATTATAGTGTTTGAAACAGTGTCAGTTCAATTTTCAGAGTTTAAGTTCAGTTCAGTGTGGTCTAATAATTATTACTGAGAGTCCAAACACTGAAGAGCAAATCCATCGATGCGCAGCTCTACAGATCCTGAACCATGCAAGCCAGTGGCGACAGCGGCAGGGAAAACCCTTCACCAATTGGGGAAAGGTCAGAATAAAAAAAACCTTAAGAGAAACGTGGCTCAGTTGGGCACAACCATTTCTCCACTGGCCAAACGTCTTGTGCAGAGCTGCAGTCAAGGCTCTGGAGAAGCTGGACCTCAGCGAAGGCTCGTCTGTCCCTGGAGCGTCGCAGAAATCAGTCTCATGCTCTCCACTCCTCTATGATCACCACAGCAGCTGCTCAGGAAACGGCCTGGTCCAGGATTATGGAAACCTTGGGATCATCTTGTCGCTGGTCTTGGATCGAATCAGTGGCGCTTCATAGTCTAAGGGTCTCGGGATGAGTATACCCAGGTGGAAATAGAGAATAAAGAGAATAATTAGCGTAGCTGCTGTTCATAGTGTTTATAAACGAGATGCAGAAACCTGTGTGGAAACCTACTAAGTGATGCCCTGAGTGTATGCTTTGCTAAACAGATAGGTATTTAATCTAGTTTTGAACTGAGAGATTGTGTCTGAGCCTCAGACATTATCAGGAAGGCTATTCCAGAGTTTAGGAGCCATAAAGGAGAAGGCTCGACCTCCTTTACTCGACTTTGCTATTCTAGGTACTACCAGAAGCCCTGACTTTTGAGATCTTAAAGAGCGAGTTGGATTGTAGCGAGACAGAAGGTTGTTTAGATAAAAAGGAGCTAGATTATTTAGAGCTTTATAGGTGAGAAGTAATAGTTTAAATTCAATATGAAACTTAACAGGCAGCCAGGGTAAGGAGGATAACTTTGGGGTGATAGGGGATCATATTTTCTAGATCTGGTAAGAACTCTAGCTGCTGCATTTTGTACTAGCTGAAGTTTATTAATAGAGGATGCTGGGCAGCCAGCAAACAGAGCATTACAGTAATCCAGCCTAAAATTATATATATATATATATATATATATATATATATATATATATATATATATATATATATATATATATATATATATATATATATATATATATATATATATATATATATATATATATATATATATATATATATATATATATACATATATTATTGCATTACAGACATCCTGCAAAAATAACTTGAAAGAAAATCATCCAGATTTGAAATGACATGAATGTTAAATTTTTATTTTTAGGTGCACCATTATTTTATGTATAAGGTTAACATGAATGTTTTTTTTTTATTTGTGCTTAGCCAGGTCGTAAACCGCAATAAAGTTAGTTTGACGTTTGACATTAATTAGACATTCATTTATATGGTTAATTTAGTTTTTTAATCTGGAAATTAAACTTTGCAACATAAAGGGCGTATATTTATGCCCATCTGACATATTTTTGGCTCAAACTATAACAGGAGCAAATAATTTAATTGGTTTTAAATCGAATAAAACATCACAAACTGGAACAAAAATAATTCATTCATGAAAACAAAGACTGCTACTGAAAAAAAAAAACTGCTTAAACCAGCCTAGGCTGGTTGGCTAGTTTTAGCTAGTCAACCAGGCTGGTTTTAGAGGGGTTTTGGTTGTATTGGGGTAATCGAACTAGGACTCGAGTCCAGTTTTGATTGGACTCGGACATAACCTGGCCAGTCAGAGTCGTCAGAAAAGAATCGCCGTTTCAGAAAAGAAGCCGATGGGCAGATTTTGATTAAAGATCCACAAAACAAACTTTTCAGTGGATTCATTTGCACAGATTAACTTGTTTATTTTAAGACTAGCCATATGCTAGCAACATAAACATTGAACATTTTGATTTAATGCAGACTTTAAACGAAATATTCACCCAGATATGATAATTCTGTCGTCATTTACTCAATCTTCACTTGCTTCAAAACATGTTTGAGTTTCTTTTTTCTGTTAAACACATTTAGGCTAAACATTGCTAGACAGACTGCTAGACAATGACTTCCATAGTATTTTTTCCTGCCGATTTCTAGCATTATTCAGAATACATATTTTTGTTTAACAGAGGTAATAAATGTATAAATGTTCAATAAATAAATGGTGACAAAAGTTTTCTCTTGCTAGGAACTATCCCTTTAAGTGTCGTGCGCGCGGGACTTTTATTGTGAAGGCGCAGCGCTGCTGTGTTTCCGTGTTTAGTCAGCGTCGATCATCTGACGGCTTTAGTTCCTTTAAACGGAGTTTTGCAGTATTTTTTGGGAGTATTTAATCTGTTGAAGGGAGAGTTTAGGGTCCAGACATAAAGTCAACAGTGTTCTGCTGTTTAAAGCGTACAATTCTTCACATTATGGGGCAGTTTCTTGTGTTTTGGTCGACCTTCCTGCTGATGTGCGTCGCGTTCAGTTTTTCTGAATCAGAATCAACAACAACACAACAACCTACAACTGCTCCACCTGTGCGCAAACGTACATTTTCATCTGCATCTGCTTCCTTTATTTTCATCCCATATTTCTATTCCATTGAGGTAAAGTTGGTGTTATAGCCGCAAATTCGTTCATTGCCAACTTGTGACTCGCTCCCTATGTTGTTTACCATGATATGTTACTTTGAATATTCGGTCAAAATCACATACAAGTATGACTTGAAAACAACATTAGCTTTGTATTTCCTGAGTGGACAGCTACAATGCCCATCGCAACAAACACAACAAGTTGTTTACTTGCATGAGCAGAAACGCAAGCTTAGTGAAAGCATGACTAAACATGGAGTTCATCACTTCTCTTCAGATATTTTCAGTAGAGTATGCAAACTTACCATCGGGTACCGCGTTCCCAGAAGCTTTTTAGTCACAATTTTTTGGCAACCTGCAAAGAGAGCATAAAGTCAAAACTTATTCAACCAGAGAGATGTCTGATCACACACACACACACACGCACGCACGCACACACACACACACACACACACACACACACACACTCACACACACACACACGCACGCACGCACGCACGCACACACACACACACACACACACACACAAACACACACAAACACACACAAACACACACACACACACACACTCACACTCACACACACACACACACACACACACACACACACACACACACACACACACACACACACACACACACACACACACACACACACAAAGGAAAATTGAATGTTACCTTCTGGCCGTCAGATTTCCGTGTAGCCAGATAGACAGTGCCATGGTATCCCTCTCCCAGCTTCTTCCCAAGCACATATCTGTCAAGTAAAGATCCTGGAGAAAACATTTATGACATTTGCTCACTCCTGTTACTCTTCTGCTCAATCTAATCGTGAGAAAACTCTGTAAAACTCTGAAAAATAAAACAAAACCCTGCAGATTAGACAGAAAACATTACGGCAGAAGACAAACCTTAGCTGCTGTCTTTAGCTGAGCTGCTGTCTTTAGCTGAGCTGCTGTCTTTAGCTGAACTTCTGTCTTCTGCTGCAGTTTTGCTGCTGCCGCCATGTTGGATCTGGGCTGTTTTCACTCGTTTTGCAGCAACTGTGTCCTGATCCAGACATCCAGCCTTCCTCTTCAGTGCTCTTGGAGCTTCTGTGGATTCCAGTCAACAATGCATTATTAATGATCAGTTCTTTCATTAATTGGCATTTATTGTATTTGGGGATCTGTTCAAATGGCAGCAGTGCTACTAGTTTCCAGATGTTTTGTCATGAAGCTCTACTGAGAAATACTTTGCACAATACTGCATCATTCACAGGTTTAAAGGCACATTATGTGAGACTTTTATTATCAAAATCTCCAAAATCCACTAGAGGAGTGATTCATGAATGATCTCGCAGTGCATTATGGGACAGTGTAGTGTCCACTGGATGCACCCTTCAGAATCTCTCCAGTAGTAGTAGGTCATCTGGGTACTTCTCACATGCTGTTTGTCAAATACTGTGAGGTCAGACATACTACTCGGCTCACATACTGTCTTAATGTACTATTTAGTATGGAAGCGTGTGATTTTAGACACAGCCAGTGTGTGTGTTCATGCTAATGATCGTATTAGCAGTGTGGTGCAAAATGTCTTTATTTATAGTGCCCTGACCTTTTAATAGCAGGGAAACTGCTATAGAATGTCTCGTACCATCACAACGGTCAAGTATGTTTGACATGCTTTTCTCTTTATTTGCCACTTGCTTTTCTTTTCTTTTGCTGCCTGCTGTTCATTCATTCTATTTCTGCTCTGTTTGTTTAGCGAGGTTTTAATATGTTTGTGTTTTATTTGACAGCACAGAGCAGCATTATAACAGAAGCCCAACATTTATTTAGTCTGATAAAACAGCACACGTGATCACGAGCTGAAGAACCAGACTGTCACGGTTGTGGTGGGGAAAAGGAGCGAGGACTCAAGTGCAAAGAAACAATGGGTATTTATTAATAATAAAATAAAAATAAAAAGCAAAACAAAACTACCCCGAGGGGGAAAACATTAACAAAACACACAAACTTGGCTCAACAAGAACAAGGCAAGACTGGATCAGGAACACGGGGAGTGTAGACAACGAACTGGCAAAGGACTGAAAACATGAGGGGGATTATAAAGCAAAAAAGTAAATTGACACACAGGTGAACACAATTAACTAATAATGGGTTGACAAGGAGGGTGGGACTAGACAATAGACGGGAGAGCGCATGACACAGAGAGACAATACAAGCCATGCGCTCACATAACACAACACTGAAGCACACGACAAAAGCACGTGACCACAATGTAAACACCGAGCCACGTGCTTTGACAAAAGACGCAAGACACGAGCACACGATAGATAAACACCTTACCGTGCGCTCACACATAAGCAACGCGCATGCTTCATCTCAGCGCCAACCAAAACTGAAACCAACTAGACGGAGGCGCCGAGAATAAAGCAGTGCGCTGCTGACAGAACAAACACAAACACTAGTACAAGAGCGCGCGCGTCTGAGGGACGCAGAGCGTGCGTGGCCACATCATGTGGCAGCGCGCACACTCTGCGTACACCCACGACGGCGCGCGCGCACACAGAGACAGGACCAGACATTGAGTAGTGTCAGAGCTCTGCCACCAAAACAAGAATTTACAAGACCAAAGTGGCAGAACCCTGACACTAGCCCCCCCCAAAAGGGACGCCACCTGGCGTCCCTAAAGGGAACATCCAACAAGGTACAAGACAGACAAGAAACACTACAAGACAACAAAACAGGCAACATCAACAGACACAAGACAGGGAGGTGAACAGGCAAGACGACATGAAGGGAGGGAGGGAAGCCAAGCCAGACCCAACAAGACAAACAAGGGAGGGATGGGAGGGCAAGACCAGGGAGGATCAGGAGGGACAGTCCAGGGTGGATTCAGTGGGTCGGGGGCCCCAGCAGGGAGCCAGGGTGGAGCCGGAGGGTCCGTCCAGGGTGCAGGGAGGGAACACCAGGGAGGAGCAGGAGGGACGACCCAGGGAGAGTCTATCAGGGGAGACAAGGCAGGAGGTCGGTGGGGAGCCGGCTGGGCTGGAGGCCTGTGGGGAGCCGGCTGGGCTGGAGACCAGAGGGGAGCCGGCAGGGCAGGGCGCCGGGCTGGGACCGGCAGGACGAGACGTCTGGATGGGGCCGGCAGGGCAGGGCGCCGAGCTGGGGCTAGCTGGGCGAGACGTCTGAGTGGCGCCGGCAGGGCGAGACGTCTGGGTGGCGCCGGCAGGGCGAGACGTCTGGGTGGCGCCGGCAGGGCGAGACGTCTGGGTGGCGCCGGCAGGGCGAGACGTCTGGGTGGCGCCGGCAGGGCGAGACGTCTGGGTGGCGCCGGCAGGGCGAGACGTCTGGGTGGCGCCGGCAGGGCGAGACGTCTGGGTGGCGCCGGCAGGGCGAGACGTCTGGGTGGCGCCGGCAGGGCGAGACGTCTGGGTGGCGCCGGCAGGGCGAGACATCTGGGTGGCGCCGGCAGGGCAAGGGGCCGGGCTGGGGCCGGCTGGGCAAGGCGTCTGGGTGGCGCCGGCAGGGCAAGGCGTCTGGGTGGTGTCGGCAGGGCAAGGAGCCGGGCTGGTGCCGGCAGGGCTAGACGTCTGGGTGGTGCCGGCAGGGAAAGACGTCTGGGTGGTGCCGGCAGGGCAAGGAGCCGGGCTGAAGCCGGCAGGGCAAGACGTCTGGATGGCGCCGGCAGGGCAAGGAGCCGGACTGGGACCGGCACTGAGCTGCGCTCTGGGGCTGGAGCCGACACTGGAGGGCGCTCTGGGGCTGGAGCCGACACTGGAGGGCGCTCTGGGGCTGGAGCCGACACTGGAGGGCGCTCTGGGGCTGGAGCCGACACTGGAGGGCGCTCTGGGGCTGGAGCCGACACTGGAGGGCGCTCTGGGGCTGGAGCCGACACTGGAGGGCGCTCTGGGGCTGGAGCCGACACTGGAGGGCGCTCTGGGGCTGGAGCCGACACTGGAGGGCGCTCTGGGGCTGGAGCCGACACTGGAGGGCGCTCAGGGGTTGGAGCCGACACTGGAGGGCGCTCAGGGGCTGGAGCCGACACTGGAGGGCGCTCAGGGGCTGGAGCCGACACTGGAGGGCGCTCAGGGGCTGGAGCCGACACTGGAGGGCGCTCAGGGGCTGGAGCAGACACTGGAGGGCGCTCAGGGGCTGGAGCAGACACTGGAGGGCGCTCAGGGGCTGGAGCAGACACTGGAGGGCGCTCAGGGGCTGGAGCCAGTATGGTGGAGGAGCCCTTTCTCCTCCTACGCTTCCTTATTTTTGGTGGCGGGAAGCTGGCCACCTCTTCAGACACTGCTGGGCACTCCACTACCTCTGAAAGTGTTGCAGTGTCTGTTTCGGGCACCTCGAGGGATGTTGCTGCCGCCAGGGTGGTTGCTGGATGGGCTGCAGTGGGTTCAGTCACCTCTAGGTGGGTGACAGGTGAGGAGGGCCCGTTCTTCCTCCTCCGTCTCCGTTGGTGGGTCATCGGAGGACTGGGGATTTGGCAGTCTGTGAGCGGGATTGGCGGTGGGCCAAGGGGAGGCAGGCCACCGTCTCCCTGGCTGTGGTACAAATAGCTCACAAACTGCCAGAATGACAGTATCCCCAGCATCCCCATCTCCCAGGCCTGAAGGGGGCTGTTGAGTCCAGCATTGAAAGCCTCCTTCAGTGCTGTGGTGGTAAACTCAAGCCCCTCTGCTGCGTAGACAAACTGGTAGGCAAACTCCTTGACTGAAGATTCCCCTTGATGAAGACCAAAGAGTTTGCCCAAACGTTCCTTCTGCTGGCATGCAGAGGGACGTGAACTGGGAGATGGGAAAAGGAAGATACCCATATTTCTGCTGAGTCCTCTGTTATGGCCAGTTCGTACTGTCACGGTTGTGGTGGGGAAAAGGAGCGAGGACTCAAGTGCAAAGAAACAATGGGTATTTATTAATAATAAAATAAAAATAAAAAGCAAAACAAAACTACCCCGAGGGGGAAAACATTAACAAAACACACAAACTTGGCTCAACAAGAACAAGGCAAGACTGGATCAGGAACACGGGGAGTGTAGACAACGAACTGGCAAAGGACTGAAAACATGAGGGGGATTATAAAGCAAAAAAGTAAATTGACACACAGGTGAACACAATTAACTAATAATGGGTTGACAAGGAGGGTGGGACTAGACAATAGACGGGAGAGCGCATGACACAGAGAGACAATACAAGCCATGCGCTCACATAACACAACACTGAAGCACACGACAAAAGCACGTGACCACAATGTAAACACCGAGCCACGTGCTTTGACAAAAGACGCAAGACACGAGCACACGATAGATAAACACCTTACCGTGCGCTCACACATAAGCAACGCGCATGCTTCATCTCAGCGCCAACCAAAACTGAAACCAACTAGACGGAGGCGCCGAGAATGAAGCAGTGCGCTGCTGACAGAACAAACACAAACACTAGTACAAGAGCGCGCGCGTCTGAGGGACGCAGAGCGTGCGTGGCCACATCATGTGGCAGCGCGCACACTCTGCGTACACCCACGACGGCGCGCGCGCACACAGAGACAGGACCAGACATTGAGTAGTGTCAGAGCTCTGCCACCAAAACAAGAATTTACAAGACCAAAGTGGCAGAACCCTGACACAGACGCGCTGGACTGTGGCATAATAAAAGCTCTGCTGCTTTGTGTCGTCGTGCACTGTGCCTTTAAGCTGACATATATATGCTCATACAACTGTAGAAGAGTAACGGTAGACTGACCTGAGCGGCTGTTCTCATCGCTGGACGTCTCTGCAGCTTTGATGCGTTTGCGCAGAGCGTATGGTTTGACTCCATCAGAATCACTCTGCAAATCATCATCCGCTTTCCTCTTCACTCCTCTTCCTCCTGATGTGGATTACAGTCAATAATGAATTATTAATAATCGATTATTTCAATATTGCCATTTATTTTACTCTGGGATTCAACAAATGGCAGCAGTGCTCCAGTTTTCCAGTCATTAAGAGTGGACTGACCTGAGCTGGACGCCTCTGTGTCGGCGTCTACACTTGTGTTCTCCAGCTCAGCAACTCTGATGCGTTTCCGGTGGGCAGATGGTTTACCTCCACCAGAAACACTCTGAAAAGCATCATCTGCTTTCCGCTTCACTCCTCTTCCTCCTAATGTGGATGACAACACAATGAACAATACACTCCTAATCTTAAGAATCATTTATTTTTTATGCCAGTAATGAAGCTTTTTCACGTTTGTTTTCAACTCTGAAAACTGGACTGACAGTTTCAATTTACTACAACTTCTATGTTAAGCTGCTTTGACACAATCTACATTGTAGAAAATAGTTTGGACTGTGGGGGAACCCATGCCAACATGGGGAGAACATGCAAACTCCACACAGAAACACCAACTGCCCCAGCCGAGGTTCAAACCAGCGACCTTCTATCTGTGAGGAGAACATGCTACCCACAGCACCACCGTGTCGCCCTATTTGAATGATTTTTTGGCACAAATAAAAGTGGATAATTTTCACACATACCGTGTATTTCTGCCAATTCAATTCAATTCAGCTTTATTTGTATAGCGCTTTTACAATGTAGATTGTGTCAAAGCAGCTTCACATAAATGGTCATAGTAACTGGAACAGTGTGGTTCAGTAACTGGAACAGTGTGGTTCAGGTTTTAGTGTTTAAGTTCAGTTCAGTTCAGTTTAGCTCAGTTCAGTGTGATATAATCATTACTGAGAGTTCAAACACTGAAGAGCAAATTCATCGATGCGTAGCTCTACCAATCCTGAACCATGCGAGGCAGTGGCGACAGCGGAGAGGGAAAAAAAACTTCACCTGATGGGAGTGAAGAAAAAAAACCTTGAGAGAACCAGACTCAGTTGGGCACGACCATTTTAATTTCTCCACTGGCCAAAAGTCTTGTGCAGAACTTCATTCGCCGTGGTTTATGCTGGAAGATGGCTTCAATGAAGACTCGTCTGTCCCTGGAGCGTCGCTGGAATCAGACACATGTTCTCCACTCCCTACGACCATCAGCGCACCAGCAGCTCAGGATATGGCCTGGTCCCAGATATGGAATCCTTGGGATCATCACGTCGCTGGTCTTGGATCCAATCAGTGACTCCGCCTAATCTGAGGACCTCGGGATGAGTATCCCCAGGTGAAAATAGAGAATAAAGAGAATAATTAGCGTAGCTGCTGTTCATAGTGTATTTAAGCAAGATGCAGAAGCCAGTGTGGAACCCGCTAGGTGATGCATTGAGTGTATGCTTTACTAAACAGATAGGTCTTTAATCTAGTTTTGAACTGGGAGAGTGTGTCTGAGCCTCGGACGTTATCAGGAAGGCTATTCCAGAGTGTAGGAGCCATGAAAGAGAAGGCTCGACCTCCTTTACTTGATTTTGCTATTCTAGGTACTACCAGAAGCCCTGAATTTTGAGATCTTAAAGAGCAAGTTGGTTCGTAGCGAGACAGAAGGTTGGTTAGATAAACAGGAGCTAGATTATTTAGAGCTTTATAGGTGAGAAGTAATATTTTAAATTCAATACGAAACTTAACAGGCAGCCAGTGTAAGGAGGATAAAATTGGGGTGATATGATCATATTTTCTAGACCTGGTCAGAACTCTGGCTGCTGCATTTTGTACTAATTGAAGTTTGTTAATAGAGGATGCTGGGCAGCCAGCAAATAGAGCATTACAGTAATCCAGTCACGAAGTCATAAAAGCATGGACTAGCTTTTCTGCATCTGAGATGGATAGCATATTTCGTAATTTAGCGATATTTCTCAGATGAAAGAAGGCAGTTTTTGTGACATGGGATATATGGTTTTTAAAAGTTAGATTGCTGTCTAATATGACACCCAAATCTTTTATAGTAGAGCTAAAGCTAACTTTGTATCCCTCTAATTGTAAATTGAGTTGCGAGATCTGCTGTGTGCAAGATTTAGGCCCAATAAGTAATAATTCTGTTTTGTCGGAGTTTAAGAGAAGAAAATTGTTGGTCATCCAGTCTTTGATGTCTTTGATACACTCAGTTAGTTTAGAAAGTTCAGACGTCTCGTCAGGTTTAGTTGAAATATATAATTGAGTATCATCTGCATAGCAGTGAAAGCTGATCCCATGTCTTCTAATAATGTCTCCCAGAGGTAGCATGTAAATTATAAACAGTAAAGGGCCTAAAACTGATCCTTGAGGCACCCCATACTTTACTGGGCAGATTTGTGAAGGCTGTCCATTAAGATTCACAAACTGGTAGCGGTCAGTTAAGTATGACTTAAACCATTGTAGAGCCTGTCCCTGGACACCTGTAGACTTTAAGCGATTTATGAGGATATTGTGGTCAATGGTATCAAATGCCGCACTAAGATCGAGTAAAACTAATAGCGAGACGCACCCTCGGTCAGCAGCTAAGAGTTGCAGCTTGCCTCTGTATTATGAATTTTAAGTGATGAAACTGTAGAAAAGTGTGATTCTGTAACGGGAGACTGACCTGAGCTGCTGTTCTCATCGCTGGACGTCTCAGCAGCTCTGATGCGTTTCCGCAGTGCATAAGGTTTACCTTCACCTAAAACACTGTGAAAATCATCATCCGCTTTCCTCTTCACTCCTCTTCCTCCTGATGTGGATTACAGTCAATAATGAATTATTAATAATCGATTATTTCATTATTTGGCATTTATTTTACTCTGGGATTTAACGAATGGCAGCAGTGCTCCAGTTTTCCAGTATTTCTCCAGTCATAAAGAGTGGACTGACCTGAGCTGGACGCCTCTGTGTCGGCGTCCACTCTTGTGTTCTCCAGCTCAGCAACTTTGATGCGTTTGCGCAGTGCATAAGGTTTACCTTCACCTAAAACACTGTGAAAATCATCATCCGCTTTCCGCTTCACTCCTCTTCCTCCTAATGTGGATGACAACACAATGAACAATACACTCTTCAGAATATAAAGATTGAGAAAATCCCCTTTAAAGTGCCCGAATTAAGTTCAAATCAACATTTGAGTTCTGACATGTTTACAGTAGAAAGTGTTCAACTTGATGGAGCATGATCATAATATAATATTGTATTGATTTTGGCCATAATAGATAAATCAATCACTTTGATCCAGACACTGTATTGTTGCCTAGTGGCCAAAATCTCCGCATGCTCACTGGATTTAGCAGCTAACTGAGTGAAACACTTTGCACCCTGCTTCATGTTTCAGAATCTTCAGTGGTGATAAATGTATGGTGCTGAAGCTGTACAAGTTTTGATGGAGACACACCTGAGCTGGTTTTCTCTTGATAGCTGCTCATCTCTGTGTCTCTTGTGTTCTCCAGCTCTGCAACTCTGATGCGTTTCCGCAGAGCGTATGGTTTGCCTTCACCTAAAATACTGTGAAAATCATCCTCCGCTTTCCTCTTCACTCCTCTTCCTCCTACTGTGGATTAAAACACAACGAACAATAAACTCTAAATCTCAATCTTGATTTTTATTGTCAATATTTCATTAAAAAATCCTAACATTGAGAAAAAATCCCCTTTTAAATAGTCAAATTAAGTTCTTAGCGGTGCAGATTATAAATATCAAACACTCAGATTTACAGCAGCAAGTTTGTAAATAATTTCATGCTTCTGTCATATTTCAGGCCCGTAGCCAGAGTGTGGGGGGAGGGGATAGTACAGAATTTGTCCTATACATAACCTCATTTGTCCTATTTTGGCTCCTACACCATCATAAATTGTGAAAATAACCTGTTGAAAAAAGCCGAATCATCTGTTGACGTCACATCAGTGTGACTTTAGCTAATCAGTATGCAAACTAATATTTTTCATGAGTCAAACATCCTCATCCAGCAAGACAACATACAATATGACAAAAGTGAAGTCATCTTTCACTACAAGTAGCCCAACGTTTATTCTGAATCTTGGACCTTATTCTTGAAGAAGAAAAAAAACACTATGAAGGTTTTGAAGCCAAAAGCGGCCCATGTTCAAGGTAATATTAATACTAATTGGGCTATTTTTGTTATCCATAAACCTTCAAAAAGTGAAGCTCTGCATTATTAATATTATTATGTTTTAGAAGGACAAATTTTGACTGAGGAAAGTTCAATGTGCTTGCCAGTTTATTTTCTCAATAAATGACAAAAGACCACATTTTTTTCATTTAAAACTTTAACTCTTTTTTTTAAATTATATATGATATCCTCTTAAGGGCCAAGATGTTTTTTACATGCATTTTTTTATTTCTCTTTGCTATTTGGGCTTAATGGAACCTAATTAGAATAAAAATCTAAGTATCATCTTTTGATATGATGTACTTTTAGAGAAACATGGTGTCCATATATGTGGACTCGTGGTCTGAATTTACATAAAACCCTTTCCTGAATGTTTTTGAATGCATATATAACATAGCAACATGACTACCAGAGAGTAAAAACAAAATTTTCCCCCCATTTCTGAAAGTTCAGAATAGGGTTTGGGACATTTCATATGCTGAAAACAGTTGCAGGATGACACTGTATGTCTGTAACAAAATATAAAACATTCAAAATATTTTAAATAGCCACTTCTCCCTTTAAGTAATCGATACAGAACTCCTATTAGTAAAACAAATCAGTTTAAACTTTCATTCATCCCCTCAGCTGTAACGTTTTTGAATTTAGGGTAGAATTTTGTATTGTATTATGTGCTTTGAGTATTATGTGTGACATGCGTGTATGCTGCAACCAAATCGCCTTCGGGAAATGTATAAAGACTACTTGACTGACTGATGATGATGGACATTCAGACAGCAGTAACGTCACCCCTCAACTGCAAAACGTTTCTCTACAGACAGTGATAACCCAGATGAGAAATTCTACAACAGAAATCAGCTAAAGCTAATGAGTCCCTGTCATCTGAGTCGCTTTGCTGATCTTTAAACTCCCGCTTTAATCAGCTGTGGTTTTCTTTCTGTCCAATGACAGTGCGCGTTTCATACAAGCGAAAGAGGGTTTAGCTCAACTTGAAGTGAAAGTTGATTTTGGTGCTTGACTGGTTGCAATTTGTTGATTGAATGAACAGCAGGCAGCAAAAGAAAAGAAAAGCAAGTGGCAAATAGAGAGAAAAGCATGTCAAACATACTTGACCGTTGTGATGGTACGAGCCATTCTATAGCAGTTCCCCTGCTATTAAAAGGTCAGGGCACTATAAATAAAGACATTTTGCACCACACTGCTAATACGATTTTTGCCATACGCTTATTTCACGCAGTCACCATTTTGAAGAACCAAAGCGAGGCTGCAGTGGGAAGAAACCCAGAAGTATAAGACCAGAACTGTAAACATTGCATTGACAACACAAACCTCAAGCTGTTGCTGATATTTCAAAATGCAGAAATAGTGTGTAAACATCACTTTAATATCATTCAGTGAGTTTAATGTAACCCATTAAAAGCAGATTAGGCATCAAACAACATCACAGTCTCTTTAAGAGTAACACACTCAAGAACTCCTAGACTTCAGTTCATGGCAGCAGGTAAACACTGTGGGGGCTTGCCTGCTTCAGCCTATGTAACCCGGTGAGTTGACAGGTGGGCAAATCGAAGCTGGTTTTTAATAAAACAAATATAATCTGCATATAATAAATAATATTGGTAAAGATATTTGCGAATTGCTGCACATCCTGTGTGTATTAAGCAATGTTTAAGCAATACGCACAACTGACTCGCTCTGCGCTGGACTTTAGACCTCCTCTCAGCTGGTCTATTGAACAGTTTAGTTCCTCAAAATAGCAACGTGCCAACAATGCGCCTCAGCACACCTCCTTTTTTAGAGCAGTACGCAAATGTATTTGCTATTTAAACAGCGTGCTGCAAAACGTCAAAATGTCCAGCTGAAACTAGCAAACAACAGTTGCATCACACCTTAAACCGGGTGTATGACAGGGCCCAGACACACGAACACTGAAGCGTGAAGCAGCCACGAAGATCATTCGAGTCATCAAGTGGATCCCTCATCTGTGTTTGCACTCAGTAAACAGCGGTGGGTGAACTGATGACCTTCACGGCCAGTCATTTCTGTTTTATTAACTCAAGTTTGATAAATGGCATCTAAAATGTGTTTGGGAAAGGTTAGCTAACTAGTCCCATTTTCCTTAACTTAGCTGAAAATGAGCTCTGACATCCCTTTTTATTTTCACTGTTCATTCAGAACGGACCTTTGGGTCACTCAGAAGGCAGTGAAATGATAAATTTGTGTCACGTTCTCTTCCCTGATAAGATATACAGCCAAGTGCACAACGTTCCTAGTAACTCCAAGCAATACTTCTGGATTTCTTCCCATTTTCTTCCTATTCGATTTCACTTTTAAAAATGGCGGTCGCGTCAAATCCCTCTACTCTTGCAGATTTTGAGATTAGGGAGCAATAAGAAAATTGTGTCTGAAACACTGCCTGAGTGATCCTACAGCTATGTTTTTGGGGGCTGATGCTCCTGGTAGGGTTTGCCATGGCAAAAACGTTTTAGGTGACAGGTCAGACTACAGGTATGTGCCAAAAAAATTGGAATAATTTGTTTTAAAAAGTTTAACTTATGTGTTATTAGTTCACAACACACAAAATGAAGTATTTCAATCCTTTGTTTCAATTTAAATGATTATGGATAAACATGAAAAAACTCAAATCCAGTATTTCACAAAATTAGCATATTTCATTTGACCAATAAAACGGATCTTAAACACACGCTGGCCTTCTGAAAAATGTGTTAATGTACTGTATTATGTCCTCAATATGGAGGCGATCGGCCTTCGACAAAGTTGAGGTACTATTGTAGCCCAAGTTGCTTTGATATCGGCCTTCAGCTTGTCTGCATTTCGGGGTCTGTTCCCTCACCTTCTTCTGTCATGTTCAAGGTCCCGAAAGGTAAATAAGAATATCTGTAAATTAGTGCATGTGACATCAACAGTTCAACAGTAATACATGTGATTCACAACCTGTAATCAAAACTGCACACCTGAAGTAATTCTGACCTACGCTGTTAATGCTGTAGAGGGGACTCTTTCCTCTTTTGTCTGCACCACAGATGAACAATCGGTCTTCGATCTCTGCTAACATTACTGCACAACAGAAATGACGTTGTAATTAAAGAAATCTGATCTGAAATTCCTCTTCGAAATTATTATGACCTGTTAGCTACTGTCTTTGCGTAGGGCACCAGAGTCTGTGCCTGCTTCCCCAAAGAAAGTAACCTTTAGTCTCGATTTAGGGGAAGCTTTCTTTTGACGTTGCCACTGCTGCATGCCTCTGTGTAGTTAACACAATATATTAGTGCAAACAGTTTTAATAAAGTTCAAGCAGTTTTCAGTCAATTAATTTTACGTATTTGTGAGGCTTACAGCTGCTTAAAGGTTTAGTTCACCCAAAAATTGAAATTCTGTCATTAATTATCTACAAATGAAGATATTTTGCATTTAATCCAAGAGCTTTCTAATCCTCCCATAGATAAATCGTTGAATAAAGTTATTTTTGTTTAGCTTCATATAATTATAATTGAACAACTTATGTCACATGAACTTATTTTGACTATTGTGGCGAGTCAGAGGAAAAACACATACACAAAGCGTTGGTGTTACAAACAGGTCTCCGGAGGGTGATTTATTTATATAGTGAAGTACGTGAAATGAGATGAATATGGTGCTCTTCAGTGGATAGGTGCTCTGGTGCTCCAGGGAGAATGTGAGTTTGAGTGAGAGTTCTGGTGAAGGATCGGTCAACTGCTGGAGTCCGCTAGAGAGGAGAGACAGAGAGACACAGACATTAGCACAGGGAGTCATTAGCTGCGTTTCCACTATCGCGCCTAAAGCGAGCAAGTCAAGGCCAGTCGCGTTTCCACTGTCATTTCCGGGGCCTAATCGGGCCAAAGCGGGGCTTTCTTGGGGCCAGCGGCCGGCCTTATTAGGCCCGCCAAATACCTTGGGCCAGGCCCAGTTTGGCTAATCGGGAGGACCGGGAGAATTCCCGGTGGGCCGGTCCGTTTTTTGGCCGCGAGGGCCGGTGTCCCTAGCTCCAGAATCTGTTGCTCTCAGCAGTCACACTTTTTAAATTAATTTATTTACTTACTTGACTACAGTCTTCTTATTCATTATTTTACCGGAGCTCTGCTCTGCCTACAGGTTAATGATGATATTACTGATGAGTCAGTCCTTCATATACAACAGTTGTGGTCCAGTGGTTAGCACGTTAGATTACGACGCTGCCGATCCGGGTTTGATTCTTGTCTGAGTATGTTTTTTTTTTTTTTAATTATAGTTTTATTGTTAAGACATATAATACTGTTAGGGTTTTTGAACATTTAAAGTTCTAAAGCAGCTGTTTTCTCAAAAAAAAAAAAAAAAAAAAAAGACGTGATAGTGTAATTAGAAACTGAATTGGAAATGACCTTATTTTAATATAGTCAGTCGTGAACTGCGGTGGGCCGGTCTAAGGCTTAAAACTCCAGGGCTGAAAAAGAGTCCCACTCCGGCCCTGCCTTGGGCCAAGGAGGGCCCGCTGGGGCTTCGGGCGGAGTGAAAGGAGAGGCGGGCAGTTTTCTGGTTGCACATGAGCACATGCGCCAAACAAATAAAGAAATAAGGGAAAGAAAACATCTAGCCTTATAGTCTGGGATCTTTTTGCGTATGATCACCCTTATGTTTCCCTTTTAAAATGTAAGGCTGCTGCATAAAATAATAAAGTAGTTTAAATTTATAGTGACGTTCTTTGCTGCGTCCCCCTTTATGTTTCAATAACGCATAATAATCTTTACACCATATTAAAGATACAGCAGACAGTAAAGGTTTTCCAGAGTTTTTGTCAAGGGTAAAATGTTTGTTTGTGCGCGTTTAAATGCCTGTATGTGTGTGTGAGACCGGGCAAGAGCGCTCCTTCACAGCTCTGTTATGCCGCGAGCGGCTTTTTTCTGTATTTATTTTGGAGATAATACACAATATAAATACAACAGAAAGACATAAAACTTAACAAATTACATGCCCACTTTCATAGACTTTAAACAATATAGTGTCATATCTAGATAAAATAGCCTAAGCTATATTGAAATATAATTTAAAGAATTACAAATATCGGATATATATATATATATATATATATATATATATATATATATATATATATATATATATATATATATAAATCGCATTAAATAAATAAACCAATATAAAATAAACAAAAGCTAGCTATATGTAGGTAGCCTATATACAATACATAAATCAAACCGTTTTAAAGCCACTTATATCCTAACTTTCATTTTACAAAGACCTGTCTGGAAAAAAAAGATTTTCGATATTTTCTAAAAACAATTAACACCGGAGAAGGTTTGAAATATTATTTATAAAGTATTTGGTTGCGATGATATTAATCAAATCGCGCAAACAGAGCATCATTTGGGTGAGTGAAAGCAGAATCTTTCCTACCTTTTTTTCTGTCACTCAGTCCTGCGCAGCGCTCGCTGCTTTAAACGCATCGGGGGAAAGTCCAAACACAAAATGTGTTCTTTATCCTCAAACAACTGTTTATGTTTTTATATGATGTGGTTAAATTTATAAATGAAACTTTAAATGAAGAGCTTTAGTGAATAGCTGCCGAGCGCAACAAATATGGCTATATTTTATTAGGCTACTCGCTCTTGTGCCGGAAACACTTAACACGATGTCTATCAAAACGAGGATGTTATAAAATACATGCCATATCGAGTTATAAACGAGAATTTCTGTGGCTTTATATTATGGATGTGTGCGCTCTCTGTGTTGGGTCCCTCCGTTAGTGGCGAGAGCACTCGATGCACAATGCCAACAGTCGGTCGGCGACTAAAATGTAATGAATGGAAATACACAGGTCTGTGCGTATAGACATTTCATGTAATGCTGTACAGTAACGTGTCATTTGTTTGTTTCGGTTGTCTTCATTTTAATGGTTTCGTTTCGTGATAATTCTATGGTGTGCTTTATCTGCCTGTCCTGATTCCCACTGAAGTGGGCGGGTTGTGTGACGTTTGATTCGGGGACGTTCTGTGGGCGGTGTTTGCGTGACGCGCTGTGAGTGAAGAAGATTTTATTCTCTCTGTATGAAGTATTTTCTAAGTGTAAAGCAGTTAATTTTCTCTTCACAAAATGTATGTAGTGTTTGCAGCAAACATGCCAGCCTGTGTTAAAAATACAGTGATATGTCTGTGTAAGATGAGTATGCCTGCACAGGAGCAACACTAGGAGAAGGCTGAGTGACTGATTGTGTAGAATAACTGAATATGTAAAGCACTGATTATTTATGTTAAATACTTCTATGAAGCTATATGTGTCAGAAGTTAGAATGAGTAACATATTATCAAGTTATTATCCTATCATAACAATGTATGTAAACACTTAGTTCCTTTGCATAAGTTGCATCTATAATTTGCTGACATAGACCTGTAACATCTCTGTTGACATGAGCTAGTGGGCTGAGAGCCAAGAATAGCAGGACCCCTTAGACTAGAAAACCTATTCAAAAATGGTCAAAAGTTAAAAAGAGACACATAGGGGTGTGTCAAAAACATAAATAAAGGAGAAGGAGCAGGAGAGACTTTGGAAGGTGTCCAGGAGAGACTTCAGAATGCTCTGGGGTCTATTCTGCTCTTTCTCGGCTTTATTATGGAGAATAAAGTCTATTTTCTGATATTCAAAACCTCTGGTCTGATAATTTGTAATTGATGAGAAGTCAATATTTACGACAAATGGCGCCCGCACGTGCGGCTGGAAAGAGATAGACAGGTGACACTGGACATGCTGAGGCTTGGAGGAAAAACACAAATATGTGGCCACGATAAAAAACGGTAAGCAATTTTCGCTTATACGTTTGTGTTTTTTCTACCAAGGACCTGCTTGTAACGGTAAAAAGTCACTTGAACTGTTTCTCCAGCTATAAAGAACTACAAGTAAAACTAAAAAAGTAAAAGTAAAGATATAAAAGGAAAACAATGGGGTTTTGAATACCAGAAGAAAATAACAATTTGCATGCAAATGATCTGTGTTTTCCTAAGAGGGCCTTGACGGATAGGATAAACGTTAACTAGTAACTGTTACTCATGTTTAGGAAATTTTTTAATGATGAAGATTATGCCTAGAGCATTTTTAAGTTTTAAAAGGAAGTTCTTAAAGTGTGGTGACAGTTAAGAGATTAAAGCAGATTAATAAAGTAGAGAGAAGCGCGCAAAGACCTCGGAGTACCCGTTCTGTTTTAATAATGATAAATATTATTATTCAGGAGGCTGGGGGAAAAAAGGCAAGAATCCTGTGAAATGCTATTTTTACTGAAGAACAGTAAAGACGGGAGCAGAAGTAACAGGTCACTCAAGAGGAGTGTAGTGGAGAATTCTGTGGTTATAGCTCTAAGGTTAGAGGCTGCTCGGACAGGTCACTCAAGAGGAGTGAGGTGTATTTATGTAATTGTAAGTAGTTGTGTATTTGTCTATGTTGCTGGGGTGCTTAGAAGCTATCACCTTTGATCTAGAGAGACTAGAATAGAGGTGAGGTTCAGGTTACACAGTGTAAGAGATGAGGTTAGGACGAGTGAGAAGTATGATTGTGTTTAGAAGTATGTTTGCAATAAGAGTGAGTTTAAAAGAATTATCGTTTTATATTATAATATAAAAGAAGGACTGCATATGTTGTGTGATTTTATGAACAATAAGATAGAGAGTGATGCAGTTGAGGGAAGATATTGTGATACAGAGGAGGTTTAAGCCTCATAAAATTAATTGAGATCATATTGCATTTGAAAGACACAGACTAAAAACAAGAATATACGAGTTAAACATTTTTCTGAATAATCTCTGTGTGTTTGAAGTGTTTTTAAGTATGAACTATAGGCAGAGAGGGGACTGAAATTCCTGACATGTCGACAGTCTGGAAGAAGGTCTGCTTCAGGAGTGGTAAGAATCTGTCTATTTTAAGAACAAAAGTTTCACAGGACAGATAGAAGCTAAAGAGTAAAGATATATTATAAGGTATTAAATAAATAGAAATATAAAGTAATGTAATAAGATAAATGAAATAAGAAAATATACATGATAGAACAAGATTTAATAAATAAAAAGTGTTAATAAAAATGCAACTAGAAGCTATACTAATAAATATTAAGAAATAAAAAAATTGAAGCATGGAAATAACTACATATGGAGATTAATAGTTATATTGATCAGGAAATAAATTTACTAAATCAGTAAAAAAAAAGATAAGTTAATAATTTGAGTAAATAAAGAATTAGAAGAAAAAACTTTAATGAATATTGATTAATTGAAGAGTTAATGATCAAATGTTTAAGGAAAATAAGCTTAAAAAAATGAATTAGGAAAATCTAAGAGACAAAATACTAATTTTTGAAAAGGAAAAGAAGCATAGGAAAATGGAGAAAAAAGAAGTCCAAACATTGTTTAATAGAATTAAAAGAGAAGATGTTTAAAAATATATATTATAAAGTAATATAAGATAAAAATTAGAAAAAACAGCAACATTTTGAAGAAAACAAGATTTGGCTTTAAAAGATAAAATTATGTTTAAGTGCAATAAAAAATTGTTGTGGAGTAAGTTGACTGTTGTCATCTGTTTTAAAGTCAGCTACAGGCTGTCATCTGAGCCAACAGCTATTTGTAGTAAAAGCAGTGAGTCAGATGTAAAGCATAGACACTGAGGAGAAATGAAAGAACATAATAGTGAGTTCAAAAATTATATAGTTAATATTTTATGTACTTAAAAGGTAATTGAGAATTAAAAATTGCATTTCAGATAGGAAAAATGCTTAAAGTAAACAAACATGTAGAGGTAAAATAGTACTATGAACTTGAAGCTATTGCAGTAAGGATTTTGAACAGGTATATTAGACATTAGGCCACCATATAGTACTGTTGAATTAAAACAGGTATGGAAATGTTAGAGAAATTAAAATAGTGTAAGATGTAATGTAACTAGTGAGGAAACACTAGAATAAGATTAGGAAAAATAAGTGAAGCACAATCTGAAGCCAAAGAAATTAATTATAAGAACATTTAACAAATAGAAAATTAAGCATATTTACATATGATAAAAATGATTGAGAATGAAAAATAATTAGAGAAAATAAGTTGTTAAACTACAAAAGGAGTCTTTATTTGATGAATGAAAAAATGGAAAAAAATATATATATATATATATATTTTATTAAGTCATGAGCTAAATTCTATATATATTAATTAAGAAGACATAGGGATGAACTTTGGGGGACTGTAGTCTTGTACCTACCAGACATCTCTGAGTACACTGGCAAATGGAAAGGTGTTTGAAAAACACAATGAGCAAAATGGCTGTTGACACTTGTGACATGCTACAGCAGTGATGCAGGCACTGCATACTCAGGTTTTACTGAGGACTGAAAAAGCTACATTTTAAGATGAAACTTTAAATGTGTATTGTTAAATAATATATTATGATGAATGTTAAATAATTTAGGTTTAAGTTTCAATTGGTTTAATCAAAAAGTTCCTTAAACATAGAATGATAAA
This sequence comes from Danio rerio, assembly GCF_052040795.2. Lineage (NCBI taxonomy): Eukaryota > Metazoa > Chordata > Actinopteri > Cypriniformes > Danionidae > Danio > Danio rerio. The sequence goes on along the minus strand of NC_141036.1, from coordinate 41,524,759 downwards.
TTACAATGCAGCAGACTAACTAAAGAAAAAGAAAAAGCTTTTGATAAGGCAATAATATCTAAGCATAATATTATTGTGAATGACCTAAATCAAGATTGGATATTGAAAACTGGAAAAATTCAAATCTAGAAAAATTATTTATAGTTAAAGAGAAGATTGAAACAACAATTTTAATGAATTCATAGGACATGATAAGGTCAAAAAGTAACAGTTCTAAATTACTATAAGAAAAATTGAAAGAGAAAAGTGTTTAAGAAAAAGATATTGTTTCACATGAAAACATATGTGAAAAATAATTTGAAAAAAAATATTAAGGAATAATAGTTAAAACAGAGCAAAGAGAAATTTACAAAACATACAGTAAGTTTTAGTCAGCTGATAAAAAAGTGCATCAAAATTGTATGAACAACTAGTTTAATGAGAATGCCTTAAGAAATAAATGTTAGCCAAAAGACAGTACCATAAATTAGGACGAAAAAGGAATTAATATATAGCTCTGAAAATTGATTAGTAAAAGAAAGAAGTGTCAAATTCCAACTAAATGATTGTCATTACAGGACTGAGATGCAGATAAAATCAGCCAGCATAGTCAGGGTTAAAATTAAATCAGATGTAGATTTGCCCATAAAGAAAACCACTAAATGCTGAAATAGGTATTAAACACTATTGAAAAGTTTGTGTAAAAATAGGAGCACTAATAGAAACATCTAGATAATGTAATATGCAATCTGTCCTAGACATTTCTATTTAAATTTAAAGTAGTAATAAATTATAAGTAACTAATAATATTTAATTGAAGTTAATTTGATAGTTAAAATAAATGGTTAATCAAGACAGATAAAAGAGGCTTAATGTTTAGGTTATGATTTAAGAAAATCAATAAGAAAAGATTTTCCAGCTGAAGTTAATATTGTATGTAAAGATATGTTCTTTTGGATGGTAAATATTTTAAGTGGTTTGGTTTCTATTGAGTTTATTTTAGGTAACTACCAGAGGAGGGTAGAAACTTATTTGTACTCGTGTAGCTTGGTGAATAGCATATACTGTATACACCAGAATGCATAAAGGGTTATAATAAGGGAGAAGATCATAGTATGGACACTGTCACAATATGTGGATGATTGAATTATCTACAGCTTCACAGAGCTCTAGTTTAATTAAAAGACTTGAGTGGAGACCATTGCTCCAAACAGTGAGATGATGACTGTTTTTGGTGTTGACTAGATAGAGAATTATTCTGTAAACAAGCACTGTTAAGAAACTATGATGAGTAGATGATTGGAGTAATACTAGAAGCAAATTATGAAGCAGGAACAGTTATTACATCTGTGACAAGAGAAGTATTTCCTAAATTTCGAAATGCCTTCAGAAATAAGTTCATAATGGGTTTGCATTCATGAAATTAATGAATGATCAATAAATAAAAACATCTAAAGAAGTATGAAAAATTATGAATAAAGCAAAAGAGAGAATAATTGTATTATGCTCAGTTACCAGAAATGGCTGAAAGAGGTGAAGATGATCCATCAAGACCAACGCTCAATGAAATATTTGAAAATAATAAACTTAATGGGATTAATGTGTTTACAAGTGCATTGGTAAGTGATGGCATGGAAACTGACAGAAACAAGCATCTAACACCGCATCGCATGAACTGCTATTGGGTCGACCCTTGAAAGAAACCTTGCAAGAAACCGCATGACCCTTGCAAGAAACCACATGAAACTTTGCATAAAACCTGGCATATAATCTCACATATAACCATGCACATAACCTCTTGGAATGGTTTGCAAAGATGTCTAATGCAGTAGGGACTTTTATGAAGAAACAAATAATTGCCATGTGCAAAGCGATATCTGTGCAGGAAACCAGAAAGGAGCCATGTGAGAGAGCAGAGATATAAGGTCCAATTGGTCCAGCTGATCGAGTCTATCTGTGGATGCTCTGGAGAGCTCAGGAGGAAAGGACCATATCTGGATGAGGGCAAATCCAACAGCTGCCAAAGGGGATGCCATTGATGAGGTACCAATGCCTCAAAGGAGCGAAAGGGAACAACTCCAGCAAAAGAAAAGCTGACTGGAAACAGAGGAGCCTGAATATTCCAAAGCTCTTAACTACTAAGTGCCACGTGTGGAAGCAAGAGTTTATCAGAGCAAAGAAAAGAGTGATTCTGATAATGTGCCTGAATACAACATACAGAAGTGTCACAAATCAAGGGATGATGAATGCACAACTGCAGATTCCAGAACTCAGACTCTCAACCACACATCTCCATTAACATCTATTAAAGTCAAGTGAAGATGCTGATAGCTCAGAAGAAGAGAAACAAGGATGAGGAAAGATCAAGATCAACATTTGATGCTTTTTACATTTGCATATTGATTTTGTTTGCATATTGCTTTCATGGTACCTATATATAATATCACTTCAGTATATTCTACATGAGTGTGAAAACTAGCAGCTAGCACTGAACCAACTGAATACTTATGCTTAAAACATTGTTGTCTTTGATGTGTTAAGAGAAAAAGAGAGTACAGTCTTTTACTTCCTTCAAATCAAAAAAGAAAGGGGAGATGTTTGGCTGGACTTCTGTCAAAGTACAGTGGCATAATCTAGTCAATTGATAACAGCTATGTGGCTAATTTCAGACACTAGATAGAGGTAATTAAGAGAACTGGATTATGAAATTGCACTTTGGGGTTAAAAGACAATAATATTAAGACTAAAGTCTTAAGAGGAGGGATTGAAGAAGATTTTATTCTCTCTGTATGAAGTATTTTCTAAGTGTAAAGCAGTTAATTTTCTCTTCACAAAATGTATGTAGTGTTTGCAGCAAACATGCCAGCCTGTGTTAAAAATACAGTGATATGTCTGTGTAAGATGAGTATGCCTGCACAGGAGCAACACAGAGACTTCAGAATGCTCTGGGGTCTGCTCTGCTCTTTCTCGGCTTTATTATGGAGAATAAAGTCTATTTTCTGATATTCAAAACCTCTGGTCTGATAATTTGTAATTGATGAGAAGTCAATTTTTACGACATGAGCTACTAGCCCGACAGTGGAAACGCGACATGATTTCGGTCTAATTTCTCAACCTCCCGGGCTATTGGCCCGGCCCGGCCCGATTAAAGCCCTGGCTCGCACTGGCCCGATAGTGGAAATGCGGCTATTGAGTGAAATGAAGCTCGTCTTCCTTGTGTTTGGGGATGGCTTATACGAGTGTCTGCTGATGAGCTCCAGCTGGGATCGATCCGTGCTGATTAAGTGACAGCTGGGGTGAATCCGGGACCAAGGCGACGTGGCATCAGCATACTCGCCACAAGGATTGGGTACCGAAACCTGCTAGGTAACCGATACGTACCATTATTAAATCAGCGTATGAATTTCAGTGCCTAATTTTGGTGCTGCAGCAAGGACGTTACGCCTGTTTCACACCACAAGCGAAAGTAGCGCATGAGCAGCGCGTATGGAGAGCAGAAGCAGCACACAGCCGTTTGCCTTTCACAACAGCTGCGTCTGCAGCGCGCAGCTCTCCGGCAGCTGCTGCAGAGATCAATCTATCTCTATGTCTATTCTATCTAGTTATGAACAGCTCTCGGGTGGAATAACTTGAGTGAACATAAAACAAAACTTTCTTCCTCAGTTTCAGCAGCACAGCACAGCACACAGCGAGCTCACATCATCCAGCATGCGTGTCGAACTACACTACCCACAATACACTTCGCTATGGACTACAACTCCCATAAATAGCTAGTCTTAAACCGCCCACTCCCCTCTCCTGCAACACTAGCGTGCAACTTAAGCAAAACTGATACTAAAATTGTTTTACATTTGGTTTTGTAGTTCGGGCCTAAATAAATGTTTGTTGCAGTTTTTTATCGTTTTAAGTTCATTTGAATGACTATATATAAATCAGTTGATATTTTTAACGCATTTATTGAGTAAAATTTTTACTGTCATTCAATGTGTTTAGGTCATTATTAATGCACGAAATAAACAATAAAAAATAGCACTTATTATTACTCCAGAATAATTATTTTTTAGGAAACAGTGTAAACACTTTCAGAAACATTATTGTAAATGAATGGGAGGGCAAAATAAATCGACTTCAGCTGTAGGCCTGTTAAAGTTTACAGGTGCAGCAATGTGCCTTGATGTACTTGAATGCTAGAAATGTGTTCTCCAACACCCGTATAACGTTACTTGTCAAATAAATAAACAAGGAAGATTATTTTGAGTTTAAGTTATTTAATTATCTTGTTTATGAAGACTGCAGAGTGATGCATGAACAAAAATGACTATGAATAATGTTAAGTATTTTGTGATATATATGTTAAAATGTGCTCCTAAAAGTACGTGGCCCCTGCCCGCCCCCACAGGTTAATAGTAAGCTAATGTAATTTCATAATGCAAATCTTAAATTCATGCTAACCAACAAATGATCAAAGGAAATGTATTAATGTAATACAGTATGAATTTATGTTTACTTTAAACTGTAATCATATTGTTCTGTTAAAATTATTTTTAAAAATATTTTGTCAAATAAAATTATTTTGTAGAGTCATCCACTATCATTTTGGGGCTAAAAAGTATCGATTCAGGCACCGTTTTGGCACCGGTATCGTTTTAAAAGTATCGATTAGGCACCGGTATCGAAAAAACCCAAACGATGCCCAACCCTACTCGCCACATTATGTTTTTGGTTCCTTTCGGGGCATTGATAAATGCTTATCCAGTAAATCTATGGGAGGATCAGAAAGCTCTTGGATTAAGTCCAAATTATCTTTATTTGTGTTCTGAAGATAAACAAAGATCTTATGGGTTTGGAACAACATTAGGGTAATTAATGACAGAATTTTCATTTTTTGGTGAACTAATCTTTTAGGATCAACTGAAATTACTCAACAGTTTTCTTCAGAAAAATGAGCATGTCTGCTTTTTCAGGAGACAGACAAGCCCGCTCCTGGCTGATAATGTCCCCAGCAGTGGAAAATGTACGCTCTGAGGTTGTGGATGATGCTTGCATGCAAAGATACCTTGATGCCAATTCTGAAAGCATTGGCAGAGTGTCATTTATGTCCCACCACCAGTTTACTGGACTTACTGAGGACAGTGTAGACGGAAGCAGTCTGTACTTATTTATTATCTCTATATCTCCTCTGTAGTGCTGCTGACGCTGGTCTGCATTCTTGCTTCAATTGCCATGTCCTCCACAGCAAACAGCTCCTCAAGGCAGAAAGCTTTGGAATCTTCTATTAACAAATGAGTAAAGAAATAAAGACAAATATAAAACTATATAAAAAATAAATTCAAACAAGTTAATTTTCTTCTGAATTAAGTAAAATTAAATAGGAAAAAATAGGATTTCTTTATATTTTCTTACTAGTGCTGTTGTTGCAGATGCACTGTCTTCATCAGAGATGTCATTTCGGTTACCTGCTAAATGCCTGTTCTATCTGCTCAGTCGGAGTCTATATTCAATAAAAAACTAGGTCACACTGAAGAAGATTTCTATTCTCTCTGTATGAAGTATTTTCTAAGTGTAAAGCAGTTAATTTTCTCTTCACAAAATGTATGTAGTGTTTGCAGCAAACATGCCAGCCTGTGTTAAAAATACAGTGATATGTCTGTGTAAGATGAGTATGCCTGCACAGGAGCAACACTAGGAGAAGGCTGAGTGACTGATTGTGTAGAATAACTGAATATGTAAAGCACTGATTATTTATGTTAAATACTTGTATGAAGCTATATGTGTCAGAAGTTAGAATGAGTAACATATTATCAAGTTATTATCCTATCATAACAATGTATGTAAACACTTAGTTCCTTTGCATAAGTTGCATCTATACTTTGCTGACATAGACCTGTAACATCTCTGTTGACATGAGCTAGTGGGCTGAGAGCAAAGAATAGCAGGACCCCTTAGACTAAAAACCTATTCAAAAATGGTCAAGAGTTAAAAAGAGACTTAGGGGTGTGTCAAATAATCCTGTATAAAAATTGTAACAAACACACTGAAACTTTAGAAGGTGCAGGAGAGACTTTGGAAGGTGTCCAGGAGAGACTTCAGAATGCTCTGGGGTCTGCTCTGCTCTTTCTCGGCTTTATTATGGAGAAGAAAGTCTATTTTCTGATATTCAAAACCTCTGGTCTGATAATTTGTAATTAATGAGAAGTCAATATTTACCACAAATGGCGCCCAACGTGGTGCTGGACAGAGACGAACGGGTGACACTGGACATGCTGGGGCTTGGAGGAATAACACAAATATGTGGCCACGATAAAAAACGGTAAGCAATTTTAAGCTTATACGTTTGTGTTTTTTCTACCAAGGACCTGCTTGTAACGGTAAAAAAGTCACTTGAACTGTTTCTCCAGCTATAACGAACTACAAGTAAAACTAAAAAAGTAAAAGTAAACATAAAAAGTAAAGATATAAAAGGAAAACAAAGGGGTTTTGAATACCAGGAGAAAATAACAATTTGCATGCAAATGATCTGTGTTTTCCTATGAGGGCCTTGACGGATAGGATAAACGTTAACTAGTAACTGTTACTCATGTTTGGGAAATTTTTTAATATTATGAAGAATATGCATAGAGCATTTTTAAGTTTTAAGAGGAAGTTCTTAAAGTGTGGTGACAATTAATAAGTTAAAACAGATTAAGGTATAGAGAGAAGCGCGCAAAGACCTCGGAGTACCCGTTCTGTTTTAATAATAATAAATAATATTATTCAGGAGGCTGGGGGAAAAAAGGCACAAATCCTGTGAAATGCTATTTTTACTGAAGAACAGTAAAGACGGAAGCAGAAGTAACAGGTCACTCAAGAGGAGTGTAGTGGAGAATTCTGTGGTTATAGCTCTAAGGTTAGAGGCTGCTCGGACAGGTCACTCAAGAGGAGTGAGGTGTATTTATGTAATTGTAAGTAGTTGTGTATTTGTCTATGTTGCTGGGGTGCTTAGAAGCCTTCAACTTTGATCTAGAGAAACTAGAATAGAGGTGAGGTTCAGGTTACACAGTGTAAGAGATGAGTTAGACTGAGTGAGAAGTATGATTGTGCTTAGAAGTATGTTTGCAATAAGAGTGAGTTTAAAAGAATTATCATTTTATATTATAATATAAAAGAAGGATTGCATATGTTGTGTGATTTAAGAACAATAAGATAGAGAGTGACGCAGTTTAGGGAAGAGATTGTGATACAGAGGAGGTTTAAGCCTAATAAAGTTAATTGAGATCATATTGCATTTGAAAGACACAGACTAAAAACAAGAATATACGAGTTAAACATTTTTCTGAATAATCTCTGTGTGTTTGAAGTGTTTTTAAGTATGAACTATAGGCAGAGAGGGGACTGAAATTCCTGACATGTCGACAGTCTGGAAGAAGGTCTGCTTCAGGAGTGGTAAGAATCTGTCTATTTTAAGAACAAAAGTTTCACAGGACAGAAAGAAGCTAAAGAGTAAAGATATATTATAAGGTATTAAATAAATAGAAATATTATAAAGTAATGAATAAGATAAATGAAATAAGAAAATATTAATGATAGAATAAGATTTAATAAATAAAAAGTGTTAATAAAAATGCAACTGGAAGTTAGACTAATAAATATTAAGAAATTCAAAAATTGAAGCATAGAAATATCTACATATGGAGATTAATAGTTATATTGATCAGGAAATAAATTTACTAAATCAGTATGAATAAAAATAGATAAGTTGATGATTTGAGTAAATAAAGAATTAGAAGAGAAAACTTTAATAAATATGGATTAATTGAAGAGTTAATGATCAAATGTTTAAGGAAAATAAGTTTAAAGAAAAATGAATTAGGAAAATCTAAGAGACAAAAATGCTAATTTTTAAAAAGGGAAAAGAAGCATAGGAAAATGGAGAAAAAAGAAGTTCAAACATTGTTTAATAGAATTAAAAGAGAAGATGTTTAATATATATATATATATATATATATATATATATATATATATATATATATATATATATATATATATATATATATATTAAACAGATAAAATAAAAATTAGAAAAAAACAGTAACATTTAAAAGAAACTAAGATTTGGCTTTAAAAGATAAAATTATGTTTAAGTGCAATAAAAAATTGTTGTGGAGTAAGTTGACTGTTGTCATCTGTTTTAAAGTCAGCTACAGGCTGTCATCTGAGCCAACAGCTATTTGTAGTAAAAGCAGCGAGTCAGATGTAAAGCATAGACACTGAGGAGAAATGAAAGAACATAATAGTGAGTTCAAAAATTATATAGTTCATATTTTATGTACTTAAAAGGTAATTGAGAATTAAAAATTGCATTTCAGATAGTAAAAATGCTTAAAGTAAACAAACATGTAGAGGTAAAATAGTACTATGAACTTGAAGCTATTGCAGTAAGGATTTTGAACAGGTATATTAGACATTTGGCCACCATATAGTACTGTTGAATTAAAACAGGTATGGAAATGTTAGAGAAATTAAAATAGTGTAAGATGTAATGTAACTAGTGAGGAAAAACTAGAATAAGATTAGGAAAAATAAGTGAAGCACAATCTAAAGCCAAAAAAAATTAATTATAAGAACATTTAACAAATAGAAAATTAAGCATATTTACATATGATAAAAATGATTGAGAATTAGAAAAAATAAGTTGTTAAACAGCAAACAAAAATAGATAAATAAATTAATTAATTAAAAAAAATTGGATAAAAGGAGTCTTTATTTGATGAAGGAAAAAATGGGAAAAAAATAATTTATTAAGTCATGAGCTAAATTCTATATATATTAATTAAGAGGACGTATGGATGAACTTTGGGGGACTGTAGTCTCGTACCTACCAGACATCTCTGAGTACACTGGCAAATGGAAAGGTGTGTGAAAAAACACAAAGCAAAATGGCTGTGGACACTTTTGACATGAACTTTTTGCCCAGGATTTACTGAGGACTGAAAAAGCTACATTTGTTCAGAGACATTCAAAAGAGACACTAACAAGAGACTGATGAACTGATCAAAAAGAAAAAACTCTCCACCAGAACTTTACATCAGCTGAGTCAAAGAAAGAAGCCAGCCCAAAGAGAGAGGGGGAAACACTGTGCCCTGATATGAAGGAAGTTCAGGACAACATAGAAAAGACTGTTGCACCAATCTGGAGCTAGTTGTCTCAGGTTGCGAGGGGGGATAGCCTGACAGTCCATCTCAAAGTAGCTCCTAGTCCAAATTACGTTCAAGCATTACAGAAGGAAAATTAAGAACAAAAGTTTAGCTACCCATTCTTGTATCAAATCAGACTCCTGTCAATTTTAGAGAAATTATTATCATGCAAATTTGTAAATAAAAAAAAATAAAAAATAAAAAAAAGTGTTATAAGGTAATTTTAAGGTGAAACTTTAAATGATGAAATTATATATTATGATGAATGGTAAATAATTTGAGTTTAAGTTTCAGTAGGCTTAATAAAAGTTCCTTAAACATAGAAGGATAAATTACAATACAGGGTGGTGACTAAAGAAAAAGCTTTTTGATAAGGCAATACATAATTTGGAGAATAAATAAGAATGGAACTAAGTATTTAAGTTCAAATCAAGTAAAGGAAAATCTTAACATAATTGTATTGTGAATGGCCTAAATCAATATTGGATAGTGAAAACTGGAAAAATTCAAATCTAGAAAAATGATTTATAGTTAAAGGAAAGATTGAAATAACAATTTGAAATAAATTCATAGGACATAAGGTCAGAAAGTAACAGTTCTAAATTGCTATGAGAAAAATTGAAAGAGAACAGTGTTTAAGAAAAAGATAATATTTTACATGAAAACATATGTGAAAAATAATTAGAAAAAAAATTAAGGAATAATAATTAAAACAGAGAGAAATTTACAAAGCATACAGTAAGTTTTAGCCAGCTGATAAAAAAGTGCATCAAAATTGTATAAACAACTAGTTTAATGGGAGTGCCTTAGGAAATAATTATGAGCCAAAAGAAAATAACTCAAAGATAAAAAAGGAATTAATATATATATCAGAAAATAAATTAGTAAAGGAAAGAAGTGTCAAATTCCAACTAAATGATTGTCATTACAGGACTGAGATGCAGATGAAATCAGCCAGCACAGTGAGGGTTCAAATTAAATCAGATGTAGATCTGCCCAGAAATAAAAAACACTAGATGCAGAAATAGGGATTAAACACTATTGAAAAGTTTGTGTAAAAATAGGAGCATTAATAGAAACATTGACTGTAATATACAATCTGTCCTAGACATTTCTATTTAAATTTAAAGTAGTAATAAATGTATAAATGACTAATAATTTTTGATGGAATCTAAAGGCAATAATTACATATGAAGACAAAACAAGATTATGTTTAGGTTATGATTTAAGAAAATCAATAGGAGAAGATTTTCCAGCTGAAGTTTATATTGTATGTGAAGATACAGTAGGTGAGAGTTCAAAGTGGCTATTAACGCCGCGGCTTGTACCGCCGCCGTTTGAAATAGGTGCCGCTCTGTTTTTAGTGTATGACCGCAGTTTGTGAATGAGCCGCCAGGGGGCGCAAAGGGACGGGATGCGAACGGACAGAAATAGCCCATACAGCTACTGTGCTTGTAAATGATATTAAACAATAAGTCAAAGCATTATAATTCCTTCATTAATCATTTAAAATTTGTTAACACGCTTTATTGTAAACTTTTTAAGTGCAAAGAGGATTTGTTTTGGAAAATAGAATTGAAGAAGTAAAGACAACTAAAATGAAAGCACAAACATTTAGTACAAATAAGTAGTCTTAAATAAATAAATAAAGCAGCCTAAATATAGAAAGATGTTCAGTGTTTGCTATTTTGATAGGACTAAGACAAGACATTTTCATTTATGTTTTATTTCTGTTTTTATTTCCATTTTCGTTGTTGATTATATTTTACTATCTCATTTATGCCATAACAATTGTACATAAACGAATAATAAACGAATAATGAAAATAAATGAATAATGAAAATAGGCCTAAATAAATTATTTATTTAAAGACATTGCCGTACAGTACGTGAAACACTGAGAAAAATAAATTGACCTACCTTAAGCAGATCACTAAAAGTATAATAAAAATATTTTTATATATTATATATATTTATATATTATTTTATTTTTAATAATTTAGTTTCAGTTCTGTTCAGTTTTTTTTTTTTTTTTTTTTTACTTATGGCTCAGTATGTTTTGTATTTTAACTTCATATTCAGTCACCTTGCATATGTGTGTGAAATATAATGCCGCATAACCGCGGAAAAAGAAGAAAAAGCTGTCAAAGGTTAGAGCTAATTCATCAAAATTAGCTATATTAAAATACAGCATTTATGTTAATACTGGCAGAATGTGAACAAACTCAAGGCTAAGATATGCGCTTGCCTTTTAATGCATTTGCGGCCTTTTTATAGGCTACAGGCAACTATGTATAATAATGTTTTTTTTTTCTTTTTTTTGTATGGTAAAGGACAATGCACATTATGTTATTGATGTAAACTTAGGCTAAAACTTACCATTGATAAACGTGACCTACCTCAAGCAGATCACTTAAAGTATAAAAAAAATAAAGTAGGCTATATATATATATATATATATTCTTAATAAACTTCACAGCCACAAATATAAAAAACACAACTTGTATTAAAACTGGGCGAGGATTAGAAAGAATACGATGCTTGTTATATAATTTAAATTTTGATTCCAATTTCTGCAAGCACATTTTTTCACTCGCTACTCTGCCAGAAACTTCGCCGCCGGAGAGCACCTCAATAATGTAAACATTTGTTTAAAGATGGAGCGCAAGATGTGCCGAGTGGCAACATGTGAAGAACGATGGCAAAGCTAAGTGTGATTATTGTAATAAACTAAGTTATAAAGCAGAGTCCCGACCAACAGGACTAAGCATATGCGGTTGGCTCATTCTTCACGAATATAGAATTAAAATAATGGCGCGTTAGGTTCACAAAGCAGCGCATTCTCTCCGCCTCATCGTTTAACCAGCGGGACACGCTGCTGAAGCAGGAGAGACACTCCGTCATTCATAATCTTAGCTGATGTATCGGAGTCGAATGAATATATCAAAGAGGAATTTTCTTTTAACAGTCCCGATATGTTTAATCTTTTTATTTATTTTTTTTTTCGTGTCATTTCTCTTCAGCAAATTATATATATTTTTAAAGCTGCTTGATTCTTTTAAAACCGAAAGCAGAGCCCGTGGTGTTTTTCCATAAGATACTCCTTTATGAATGTTTTAATTTTTTATTAAAGTCTTTAATGTGCATTTTGATAGTTTTATTTTATTTCAAGCAGCATCTAAATGCGAATTTATCCTCAAAACTTGGCATGAGAGCGATGCAAGTCATGTGTGGCATAATTGCCTTTTTTCCCTGCGCGTGCGAGATCAATTTCTGATATTTTTGCAACTAAAATAAAAGCATAAACATTCAGTACAAATAAGTAGTCTTAAATAAATAAATAAATAAATAAATGAATAAAGCTGTCTTTTAACCTAAATATAGAGAGATGTTCAGTGTTTGCTATTTTGACAGGACTAAGACAAGACTTTTTCATTTATGTTTTTATTTCTGTTTTTACTTACATTTTCGTTGTTGTATATAGTTTACTATCTCATTTTATGTCTCAACAATTGTAGATAATAATAAACGAATAATGAAAATTAATGAATAATGAAAATAGGCCTAGATATATTATTTATTTAAAGACATTGCCGACATTGAGCTTAAGTTGAATGCAGCTTCATCAAAAGCAAAAAATAAATAAATAAATAAATTGACCTATTTTAAGCAGATTATAATAAAAATATTTTTTGCCGCAGGACATAAATTAAGTCTAGCAGGTTTATTTTTTAATAATTTAGTTTCAGTTCAGCTTTTTTTTTTTTTCAAAACGTCAATGTTCTCCTTTAAAGTAGCTATAACTGTTGTTTTGTTTTGTTTTTTTACTTAATGGCTCAGTATGTTTTGTATTTGAATTTCAATTTCAGTCACCTTGCATATGCGTGTGAAATATAATGCAAGCATAACCGCTGAAAAAGAAGAAAAAGCTGTCAGTTAGAGCTAATTCATCGAAATAAGCTATATTAAAATACAGCATGCATGTTAATACAGGCAGAATGTGAACAAACTCAAGGTACGGCTAATATGCGCTTGCTTTTTAATGCATTTAAAAAGATTTGCGGCCATTTTATAGGCTACAGGCTATGGTGTATAACAATGTTTTTTTTTTTTTTATTTGTATGGTAAAGGACAATGCACATTGATTTGAAACTTTTATTGCATTTTTATGTCCTGTAAATAATAAAAGTTGAATCAGATTAATAAAATCGAATCTGAATACCTGCAAACGGGGCCACGGTTACTTTTTTTTCACTGACTGGCATGACTGGCAAACGCGTCAGAAAAAAAACTGCTGAATCTCTGCAAATATTTGGTTAACTTATAAAACAAATGTATGGTTTAGTGATGTTAGTAATGCATAAAAAAATGCAAAGCAGAATTATTAAAGTTATTATTTCATTGATCTGAACATAACCATTTATAGTATAATTACTAACCCGTCGTCTAAAATATTAAAATAATAGTCTATTATTTTATTCGTGGCTAGAGCTTGATTAAATTGATTAACAAGCCATGTGCTTTTGTTTGTTTGTTCTCGGCACTGGGTATACGCAAAACATTTTCTAAAATGTCAAGCAGTATTGTCTATAGCTTTAATTAATTCAAAATATTAAAAATAACAATAATAAAATTATAAAAATACAAAGATAAATAGAGCAGCATTTTGCTAATTATAATAGTCCTTTATATTTATATACATGTATTTTTGCATATTCGTTATTTCACTTGATGCATTCGTTATTTAATGTTTGAATACTGAAATAAAAAGCCATCGTTTAAAAGGTTATTTCACCATCAAAATGTAGCCTGTTATATGTATCATTAAGGTTTTATATAAAACTGCTGTGCAGTGTAAATGGGACCTTAATACAGTTTAAAGCGAAGTTGTCTGTAAGGATGATGGGCATGGCATGTCTATTGTTGTGGCTCGCGTTGTGAATATTAGAAAATAACTGTCGGGTGAAGGCTTTATGGTCGTGCGGAATTGTCTGCTGCTGTCATGGCTCAGCAGGCAACACCCTATTCAGCTAGGCTATGTTCGGTGTTTTTATGTACAAATTCGTTTTGGCGAATGCTAGAGCGTAATACAGATATTTTAAATAACAAGTAGTTCAGTCCAGAAGTTGCTGTGCATAGAAACATTCATTTTCATAAGGCCCCATATTTAATGCGGTTTGGTTTTAAAACGCATAGGTTTTGCTACGGTTACACCATCCGTCCTCGGGAGTTTTGGATTTTGTGTAACCATGTTTGTGGAAAACACTTGAGGGTGGAGACATACCCCTTCCCCCATCTCATAACCAAAAGCTTGTCTTTCAGGTGTTAATGGGCATCAGTGAGACCGAAATCATGTCGCATTTCCACTGTCGGTCTATAGCTCGCATCGCGTAACGCAAACCCAGCCCCCAGAACGTCCCCCGACTGTTGGAATCGTGCATCCGTTAATAACTCGGTAGAAAATGTATTTTATAACATCCTCATTTAGACACAGTCAAACATTCAGCCCAAATGCACTGGAGAGACCTGAAACGTGTTCCCAAAAATGTTCTGTTTGCACAATTTGATTATTATCATCATATCCAAATACTTTATAAATAATATTCTAAACCTTCTCTGGTGTTTATTGTTTTTAGAAAATATCTAAAATCTTTTAAAAGAAAATATCTTGTAAAATAAAAGTTTGATTTGGCTTTAACGGTTTTATTTATGTAGGCTATATAGGCCTACCTAAACTGTTATAGCTTGATTTTGCTTGTTTTATATTGGTTTATTTATTTAATGCGATTTTATTATATCCGATAATGTAATTCTTTAAATTATATTTCAATGTGGCTGAGGCTTATCAAGATATGACACTTGTTTTGAGTCTACAAAAGGTAATTTGTAAAGTTTTATGTCTTTCTGTTGTATTCATATGGTGTATTATCTGCAAAATAAATAACAAAAAGAAAGAAGCCGCTAGCAGCATCAACAGAGCTGTGAAGAGAGCGCTCTTTTGCTCGGTCTCTCACACACAACCTTTATGTCTGCCGTGTCTTTGTGTAGATTATTATGCGTTATTGAAACATCAAGGGGGACGCAGCAAAATCACTTATACATTAAAATTGTATTATTCTATGCAACAGCCTTACATTTAAAACGGAAACATAAGGGCGATTATAAGCAAAAAGACCTCAGCCTATAAGTCTAGATGTTTTCTTTTCCTTTTTTATTTATTTGTTTATGTGTTTGGCACATGTGTGCGATAGAAAAACTAGTGTAATTACGGCAAGCCATCTTTCCCAGACTCGGGGCAAATTCCGCCTTTCCTTTTACTCCGTCCCGAAGCCCCAGCTGGCCCTCCTGCCATCCACTGCGTAAAACAAATACTGGATAAGTTGACGGTTCATTCCGCTGTGGCGATCACAGACTAATAAAGGGACTAAACCGAAAAAAAAAATAATGAATGATGAATGAATGAATAAATTAATAATAATAAAATAAAAATATGGTAATAATAAACACAAATGCCGCGTAAGCGGTCTTTTTTATTTTTAGAGATGGTACATTTGAATTGCCTTCAAATGATGGATCTGCGACAGAGAAACTAGGGGTTTTGGGGGACATGCATCACTATATCCTTTTTTCCCCAAACTGTGCATAGTTCAGCTGCAAGTTACTGTACGTCTTTTTTTGAAAAAGCACCCCATGTCCGCTAGTGCCGCGCGCCTCTTTCTCTGGGCAAAAATGAGTTGATTTTTAAAATAATAAATATATAGATTAATTAAATTTTCAGCAAAAGAGACATTTATTTCATATTTCACTATGCATTTCATCTGATCTTTATAGCTTAATTAAACACATATTGTCAAAACCCACACATAGGCCTATTGTATGAAAATGAAAAGGGCATTTTTTGTTATTATTAGACTATTATTTGTTATTTGTTGCCTAGGCTATTTTCACATTTGAGGTGCTTTATTGGCATGACAAGTAACTGTACATTCGTTTTGCCAAAGCAGTGCGCGTCTCACAAACAAGACAGTGCAAAAAGGGCAGTAGTGAAAACAAATATGAAAATAACATATAATAAAAAAAGATTAATAAAAATAAAAATAGAATAAAAAAAATAATAATAAAAATAGATTTTTGATAACATTAAACAGGATAAAGGTAATAATAGTAGCCTATTATCAAAAGTAAGTCCACATAAAGAGTTCCAGTATTTGTGTGTTGGAGACAGGAGCGGGTATTGTTGGGTGAACACACAGCAGCACACACACTCCCCCAGTAAGATGGGTTCTGTTCGACAGGGACTCAAAGTTGTTTTGTATGTGTTGGATTATCGGGTAGAATTTCTCCCGGATCTCGGAGTATTTAGTGCACTCAGTTAGGATATGCAGCTCCGTCTCAATCAGCTGCTGAGGGCACAGCCGCTTCTCCACCGGCAGCCATGTTTTTTTTGTGCCGGCCCGTCTTTACGGCTAGCTGATGTCCGCTGCCCGCTTCTAACATGTTAGAAAATACTGCAAATCAAGCTGTCGGTATCTCCCCGCGGTTGAAATTGTTCGTTATTCGGAAAAAAAGAAGAATAAATATCAGCGCGCAGTAGTTGCTTTCTAGATCATTTTAGGCCTATATTCAGCTGTTTTAATCTTGCAATTCTGATAATTAGAGATAATGTCTGTTTTTATCAACTTGTCTGTCATTTATTTCTCATTTGCTACTTATTTTATTAATTTGTTGATGTTATTAGTCTTGTATATGCATATCTAAAATCCTTTGGCATTCAAATTTGCTTTGAACTTGAAAGAGAGAAAGAATCGGATTTTACCTGTCAGAGCACATTGCATATGCTTTTTTTGAAATAACATTTATTTAACAAATATTTTAGCACATCGAAAGTAATTAAATTACCTGTCTTTTGATTAAAACCTTTATGCAAAAAGATCAGAAAAAAAGGCAATATGCGACACATGACATGCATCGCTCTCATGCCACGTTTTGAGGATAAATTCGCTTTTAGGTGCTGCTTTGAATAAAATAAAACTATTAAAAAGCACATTAAAGACTACTCATAAATTAAAACATTCATAAAGGAGTATCTTATGAAAAAACACCAATTACCGGGGTCTGCTTTCGGTTTTAAAAGAATCAAGCAGCTTTAAAAATATAATTTGCTGAAGAGAAATGACAGGGAAAAAAAGATTGAACATATCGGGACTGTTAAAAGAACATTCCTCTTTGAAATATTCTTTCGAGTCCGACACATCAGCTAAGATTATGAACGACGGAGTGTCTCTCCTGCTTCAGTGGCGTGTCCAGCTGGTTATAAACGAGGAGGCGGAGAGAATGCGCTGCTTAGTTTCGGCTCGATATATTTAAATAAAAACTAACAACGAGTTGCTTATAACGCTCAAAAAGTTAAACTCAAATGCACAACCCTTGTTGGTTGCACCTGCGGGATGCACAATGAACCTAACGCGCCATAATTTTAATTCTATATTCGTGAAGAATGAGCCAACCGCATATGCTTAGTCCTGTTGGTCGGGACTCTGCTTTATAACTTATTAGTTTATTACAATAATCACACTTAGCTTTGCCATCGTTCTTCACCACATAGCCACTCAACACATCTTGCGGTCCATCTTTAATGTTTAGATTATTGAAGGTGCTATTGACGTTTTGAGAAAAAAATTAATAGTACTGAAACTAAATTATTAAAAATAAACTTGCGGGACTTCAGTTATGTCCTGCGGCAACATTATTTTTATTACACTTTAAGTGATCTGCTTGAGGTAGGTCACGTTTATCAATGGTAAGTTTTAGCCTAAGTTTACATCAATAACATAATGTGCATTGTCCTTTACCATACAAAAAAAAAAAAAAAACATTATTATACACCAGTTGCCTGTAGCCTATAAAAAGGCCGCAAATATTTTTAAATGCATTAAAAGGCAAGCACATAGCTTAGCCTTAGTTTGTTCACACTCTGCCTGTATTAACATAAATGCTGTATTTTAATATAGCTAATTTTGATTAATTAGCTTTAACTGACAGCCTTTTCTTCTTTTTCCGCGGTTATGCGGCATTATATTTCACACGCATATGCAAGGTGACTGAATATGAAATTAAAATACAAAACATACTGAGCCATTAAGTAAAAAAACAAAACAACAGTTATACTTTAAAGCAGAACATTGACGTTTTGAAACAAAAAACGGAACTGAAACTAAATTATTAAAAATAAACCTGCCAGACTTAATTTATGTCCTATTTTCATTATTCATTTATTTTCATTATTCGTTTATTATTATGTACTATAATTGAAACATAAAATGAGATCGTAATTATAATCAACAACGAAAATGTAAATAAAAACGTAAATTAAAAATATAAATGAACATGTCTAGTCTTAGTTCTATCAAAACAGCAAACACTACATCTCTCTATATTTAGACTAAAAGACTGCTTTATTTATTTATTTATTTATTTATTTATTTAAGACTAATTATTTGTACTGAATTTTTGTGCTTTCATTTTAGTTGTCTTTCATTTCTTCAATTCTATTTTCCAAAACGAATCCTCTTTGCACTTAATAAGTTTACAATAAACCAGGTAAACAAAATTTAAATGTAAGTTGAGGTGATCGCAAGTTCACAACTGTGAGGTGATGTGCTCTTCCGGCAGGATAATCTATATTATTTTGCTGTTTTTTATATGCGCACGTTTAAGATTTGAGATTATAACATTGCCATGATAGTCAAAGAAATCAAAACATTATTTTCACCCCAACGCAATTTAATCGGGCACTGAAGGCTAATAACTTAATTCTTATATTTGCTTTTTGACTTCTCACCATGTATCTTTTCTACAGCATAGTATAGTGTAAGAGCATGTCTATTACCAGAAAAACTAAATTAAAATTATATTTTAATTGAACACATCACATCACATACAGTAAGCTACGCCTACAGAACAGTCTGTTTAGCATTGTGAAAAGGCAAAGCTGAATATCTGTGGTTAAAGTGCCACCCAGCGGTCAAATGCTGCTGGCGCATCAAGTACCGCCGTCGCCGCGGTATGAATGGCGGCACAAGGAACACATTGAAGTAGTAACATCTGTATGTCCTTTTGGATGGTAAATATTTTAAGTGGTTTGATTTCTATTGAGTTTTTTTTAGGTAACTATCAGAGGAGGGTAGAAACTTATTTGTACTCGTGTAGCTTGATGACTAGCATATACTGTATACACCAGAATGCATAAAGGGTTATAATAAGGGAGAAGATCATTGTATGGACACTGTCACAATATGTGGATGATTGAATTATCTACAGCTTCACAGAGCTCTAGTTCAATTAAAAGACTTGACTGGAGACCATTGCTCCAAACAGTGAGATGATGACTGTTTTTAGTGTTGACTGGATAGAGAATAATTCTGTAAACAAGCACAGTTGAGAAACTATGATGAGTAGATGATTAGAGGTAGCATCAGGAGCAGATTATGAAGCAGGGATATTTATTACATCTGTGACAAGAGAAGTATTTCCTAAATTTTGAAATGCCTTCAGAAATAAGTTCATAATGGGTTTGCATTCATAAAGTAATCATGAAGTTAATGAGTGATAAATAAATAAAAACATCTAAAGGAGTATGAAAAATTATGAATAAAACAAAAGAGAGAATAATTGTATTATGCTCAGTTACCAGAAATGGCTGAAAGAGGTGAAGATGATCCATCAAGACCAACCCTCAATGAAATATGTGAAAATAATAAACTTAATGGGATTAATGTGTTAACAAGTGCATTGGTGAGTGATGGCATGGAAACTGACAGAAACAAGCATCTAACACCGCATTGCATGAACTGCTATTGGGTCGACCCTTGAAAGAAACCTTGAAAGAAACCTTGCAAGAAACAGCATGACCCTTGCAAGAAACCACATGAAACTTTGCATAAAACCTGGCATATAATCTCACCTATAACCTTGCACATAACCTCTTGGAATGGTTTGCAAAGATGTCTAATGCAGTAGGGACTTTAATAAAGAAACAATTAATTGCCATGTGCATAGCGATATCTGTGCAGGAAACCAGAAAGGAGCCATGTGAGAGAGCAGAGATATAAGGTCCAATTGGTCCAGCTGATCGAGTCTATCTGTGGATGCTCTGGAGAGCTCAGGAGGAAAGGACCATATCTGGATGAGGGCAAATCCAACAGCTGCCAAAGTGGATGCCATTGATGAGGTACCAATGCCTCAAAGGAGCGAAAGGGAACAACTCCAGCAAGGGAAAGCTGACTGGAAACAGAGGAGCCTGAATATTCCAAAGCTCTAAACTACTAAGTGCCACGTGTGGAAGCAAGAGTTTATCAGAACAAAGAAAAGAGTGATTCTGATAATGTGCCTGAATACAACATACAGAAGTGCCACAAGTCAAGGGATGATGAATGCACAACTGCAGATTTCAGAACTCAGACTCTCAACCACACATCTCCATTAACAACTTTTCAAAGTCTAATGAAGATGCTGATAGCTTGGAATAAGAGAAACAAGGATGAGCAAAGATCAAGATCAACATTTGATGCTTTTTACGTTTGCATATTGATTTTGTTTGCATATTGCTTTCATGGTACCTATATATAATATCACTTCAGTATATTCTACATGAGTGTGAAAACTAGCAGCTAGCACTGAACCAACTGAATACTTATGCTTAAAACATTGTTGTCTTTGATGTGTTAAGAGAAAAACAGAGTACAGTCTTTTACTTCCTTCAAATCAAAAGTAAAAGGGAAGATGTTTGGCTGGACTTCTGTCAAAGTACAGTGGCATAATCTAGTCAATTGATAACAGCTATGTGGCTAATATCAGTCACTAGATAGAGGTAATTAAGAGAACTGGATTATGAAATTGCACTTTGGGGTTAAAAGACAATAATATTAAGACTAAAGTCTTAAGAGGAGGGATTGAAGAAGATTTTATTCTCTCTGTATGAAGTATTTTCTAAGTGTAAAGCAGTTAATTTTCTCTTCTCAAAATGTATGTAGTGTTTGCAGCAAACATGCCAGCCTGTGTTAAAAATACAGTGATATGTCTGTGTAAGATGAGTATGCCTGCACAGGAGCAACACTAGGAGAAGGCTGAGTGACTGATTGTGTAGAATGACTGAATATGTAAAGCACTGATTATTTATGTTAAATACTTGTATGAAGCTATATGTGTCAGAAGTTAGAATGAGTAACATATTATCAAGTTATTATCCTATCATGACAATGTATGTAAACACTTAGTTCCTTTGCATAAGTTGCATCTATACTTTACTGACATAGACCTGTAACATCTCTGTTGACATGAGCTAGTGGGCTGAGAGCCAAGAATAGCAGGACCCCTTAGACTAAAAACCTATTCAAAAATGGTCAAGAGTTAAAAAGAGACTTAGGGGTGTGTCAAATAATCCTGTATAAAAATTGTAACAAACACACTGAAACTTTAGAAGGTGTCCAGGAGAGACTTCAGAAAGCTCTGGGGTCTGCTCTGCTCTTTCTCGGCTTTATTATGGAGAATAAAGTCTATTTTCTGATATTCAAAACCTCTGGTCTGATAATTTGTAATTAATGAGAAGTCAATATTTACCACAACACATATTGATCTACAATTCAAGTGAAGTAGAATATTACCAATATGAAGTAACACCTGTTCTAAGGTCCTTTTCATTAGCTCCTCCTTCAGTCTGGTCCACACTTCATTTGTCACTTTTGACTTGAATCTGGGATGCAAGGCTGTGCCCTCTCATCCATCTGATATTCAAGACAAAAACACTGAGTCAATCACTGAATAATTCTAATGAAAACAAGAGCAAATTCAGCAGGATTACACTGCACCCCTGGTATCTTTTTGAGAGGTCATTCCAGATAGGGTCCTTGATGGTCTTTGTGAAGGAGGAGTCCTCTTTATTCACTGTGAAGTGGTGCTGGAGCTTATTTAAGATAGGCAGAATCTGACCCAAGTTTTGGCTCCTTTCAGCAGAGACGCAGAGGGTTGAAGTGTAAAGTATCTTTGTAATTTTGACAAACTCTTCTGCTTTTCTAAAATCCTCATCAGAAATTCTCTGCAGTCTGTAAAATATGATCAGATTCATTAGCTGGACTATAGATTCATGAGCAAAATCGTTTACACTGAAAATTGAATAAGCATTTAAAATGAGAACAGAGTTTTTACCTGTCCTTGTCCATTAATTTCTTAAGACGATGGTCCATGGAGGTGGCCTGGAAGGCAGAGAACTGCTCTAGGAATCGCTCCACCATGAGGAATAAGCTATTCCACCTTGTTTTCACATCAAGGATGACAGCATGTTCTGGAAGACCTAAAATGGGAAAGAGAAATTTATGTTTGTGTTTGTGTGGTTATCAAAGTGGCTGTTTATTTGCAGAAATGTTTTACTGCATGATTTAGCAAAGGATTTTTATTAACTATTTGGCCAAAGAGTTTTGCACTAAGGTTCATCTATTCTGATTTCTACCTACCGAGAAGATGCTGCTTCTCTTTAAGGATAGGTTTAGCCAGGGTGGATCTTTTCAGCCACACCACCATTGCTCTGATCCTTCCTGCCCACTGTGAGACTGAGGTAATTGTGGAAAGCTTCTGAGCAGCAATATTGAGAGTGTGAGCAAAGCAGCCAATTTTTTTAATACTCATCTCTTTTTACTGCTACATCCATGTTTGCTGCATTGTCACAGCAACTACTCTATCCTTTATATTAAATTCATCAAGAATATCTCTTATCTCTTCTGCTAAAATGTCCCCTGTCTGGGATGTGTATACTGCCCTTGTATGTCTTTCATGGAACCCTCTCTGACAAAGTGAAGTGACACTGTCAGGTAGTGGTCCTGTGCAATGCTGATCCAGCCATCAGCAGTCACAGCCACATCTCTCACATCTTGCAACTCTTTCTTGATATTTTCTTTTTCAACTGCAGGTATGAGGGTATTTGAGAGCATGTCTCGGCTGGGGGACTGATATCTGGGGTTTAAAGTGCTTATCATCTCCCTATATTTGACATCATCAAACACAAAAAAGTAACATTAGCATTATTTTATCATTGTTGCTTACTATAAAAAGATTTAAAAATTATCTAGGTTAAGAGACTACCTACAAACATGGCCAACAGCCTTAATGGTAATAATATTACAACATCATTTACAGCTTACTGTTCTTAGCTCCACCATGAAGCCTCCACAGGAGAAAAAGGCAGCAAACTTTTAACAATAAAATTTGTAACGGCCCTGTGGCATTCATCTTTCCTTTCCTTGTTCATTTTTCTGCCAGTGCAATGGATTATCACTTGATGGTATCCTAATTCCAGGGTCAGCAGGAGCAGACTATAACATTAATGTGAAGAAAACTTGAAAGCTAAACTGTTAATGCAGCCAAGGATAAGGACATTTAAATAAGACAAGTTTAATGTGAGGTAAACTTTATCATTTACCGTTAACCTTAAAGCATTTTAGTATCAATTTAGCTAGGTATTTAAAGCCATCGGATCAGTACATAACGCTGCACAGCATACATTAGGTCCAAAAAAAGAATGAATACATTTTCCCCGCACAAACTTAGGCCCCGTTCACACTGTCAGGTCTTGATGCCCAATTCAGATTTTTTTGTCTGTCCGTTTACACGTTCTTTTAATTGTGACCCATATCGAATTCATGCGTTTACACTTGCCATACAACCTATGATGCATGCATAAAGGCGGGTCCTAGCATCTGTGCCACACTAGCCACGATGGAAGAAATTTTCTTTTTAGCTCTACGAAATACGTGGTGTAGTATAAGCAGCAAATGGTTCAGTCCAGATTTACCCCCACGCAGTTTATGTAATGGTACGGCCCTGATGTGTGTGTGTGTGTAAGATGTAGCCTGTGTGCGCACTGGTGTTAAAGGGAATAAAGTTGTTCTATGTGTAGCCCGCAGTGCGTGCATTGATAACGTTAATAGCGTAAAAATTACAACACGAATTTGCCCAACTTGAAAATGATTTTGAGGCGAAGGAGGTGGGGAAGGGCCTGCATCGCAGCTAGCGCTTATTGTTTATATGCTGTATGATGTCCTACACCACTGAGAGGAATTTGTGGTACGAGAGAGATCTCAGGTCTAGTGGGAGCAAATAATGGCGACTGACCACCGTCCTCCATGTTTCCTCTGTTGTTGTTGTTTTTTCCCACGTCGGAATATCCACACACGCTCTCTCTTCCACATTGCACCACATTGTCACAAGTTTAAGCAAAAAAAATCGGAATTGGGTCACATTTAACTGGTAGTGTAATCTGGGCCTTAGCTTTAACGGTACACAAGCAAGAAGTGCTAAAAACTGATTTTGTATGTCTGTTTGCCTTTCGGAGCCCCAACCATCGCGCAGTTATCCTCATCAGTCATGGAAGACGACGCTTGTGGTGGGCACGTTGTTGGAGGCCCTGAGTCAGGAAAATACTAAGAGGATGAAGATAATGACTGCGTCGGAGCAACTTTCTGCTCGTAAATTAATTCTGTGTACTGTCACGGGGACTCTGCAGATATCATAATGTCAAATTTAAGACCTTTTACGACCTTTTTAGGACCATTAAGTATTACATTTAAGACCTATATCGCAATATCAAAAACACACGAGAGAAAATGTAAAAGCATTAAATTAGGGGTAAAACAAAGTTATTTAAATTGAACAGTGGTAAAGTCAGATTAAATGCACCGTTGAACTACAGAAAAAACAAACATCTTATGCAGATTTATACTTTCACCTGGCACCGCATCGCACAACTCACAAAACAGATTAAGGCTTTTATACTTGACACGTTCACCATTGAGATATTTTTTTTTAATGACAGGCGGCGCTCCAAAAAAACAGAAAGTAAAATCAGACGAATAAAAAGATAATCATTATCATTGAAGATGTTTTTGGGGGCCTCTTTTTTTGTTGTTTTAACAAACTTATCCCTCAGGTTTTTCCAAAGTTTTACAAAAACTTTCCTCCTTTCCGATGGCTGTTGCAATTTCTAGCCAATAATTATTGGTCATTCTGGCAAGCAGAAATGTAACCGTGATAGAAAATAGGTAATAATAGGTATAAATTAGGTATTTTAGGTATTATAGCTTACTGTACTATTCACTCTTTAAATAAATGCTACTATCAATCCCATTTTATCACTAAAATAAAGTGAACTAGTGTCTGCTGTAAAGTGTTTTGTAAAGTACTTCAATTACTCTGTTGTGGTAATTCTATAGTTGCTATTGTAACACAACTACAGTATGCTGAAGCTTCTTTGGAGAGCAAAAGCACGAAAGGAGTCTGACTGAGCGAGAGCAGATCATTCGCACGTGAGCAGCCAGTGTTTTGAGAGCTCGCAAGCAGTTTTGTCCATGAACAAAAGGAAACCGGCGCGCGAGCAGAGATTCGCTCTCTCGTATTACAGCACTTCTTACTTATAAAACTGCACTTGCGACGTTTGTCAGTGAAATCATGTTGCGTGCACTCAAAGCGAACTTCCGCAAACACAGCGATGATGTCACATTTGCCGCGCGCACTGGGTTTAATATCAGAAAGCTGATTGGCTATTGAAAGTTGACCTTTTTGTAGTTGTAATGCAAATTACAATTGGACTAGTGAAATAAAGAACTACAACACCCCAAAAACCTAGCAATAACAACAAAAATAAAGACCTGTGCAAAAATATTTAAGACCTAGAACAGCAAATTTAAGACTTTTTAAAGCCATAAATTTCGATTATTTTATTTTAAGACTTTAACACTTTTTAAGACCCCGCGGGGACCCTGTGTCAGGTGTTTTATCATATTTGACGTGTTGCCAGTCTTGGTCGCGATAACTTTACAGATATTGCATCGTGCGCTGTTGCCGTCAATCTTTGCATAATGTAGCCATACTTTTGATTACTTAAACATCCTTTGCATTAAATGTATGCTATGCTCTAAAGTGTAGTAGTGTACGCATTACAGCCTCACATTTGACAAGCTCTGAGTGAGTGCGCGTGACCGTCGTAAACTACTGATTTTCAAGACAGCCTCGCTGCAGTCAATCACCAGCATTTGACCCGGTCACGTTAAGGATGGCTCAGATTTTCTAGCTCACTGACGTTGACAAGATTATACCCTTGAGTATCGAAATTTGGTACCGAACGCAAAAGAATTTTTCGATACTCGATAGTAGCAAGACGATTCGGTCGATACCCAGCCCTAATTGCAAGGTATTCACACACAAAGTAGGCCTACCTGAAACTTTGAATTAGAAAAAGCTTAATAATACATTGGACAGATCATCAACACACTGATTTCTCCTCTTTGTGCTGCTCAGTTTTTGAAAGTGTCCGATTGAGTTTCTTCTTCTGAGGGGAATACTTTAAGTGCTGCCAATAGTTAGTAAAGCCTGGCTTATTGTGGTCAAAGTAGTTGATTATATTAATAAAAGTGAAACTGACAGGAGCAGTATGGATTGTCATTCACTGAACTTGTCATTAACTAAACATGATGTAGCCTAATATAGGCTATTCTGAAACTGTGAATATTTTGCTGTCATTTTAATTATATTAAGACTTTATTCAACAGACCACTTTGTGTTTTGGCGCTGAAGCATATAAGTGGACCTTGTTTTAAACTTTCTCCGTCTCACTCAAAAAAGGAAACATAAGCTGGACCACAACATATATCAATGTCATAATGAATGCTCAAATAATGTAGCCTATAGTTTATAGCAAGCATCATGTTTAGTTAGATTGTGTGTTTGTCATATACAGTCAGCCTATAGGTCTGTTATTTTTACTAAAGAAGATTTACAGATGTTACTACTTCAATGTGTTCCTTGTGCCGCCATTCATACCGCGGCGATGGCGTTACTTGATGCGCCAGCAGCATTTGACCGCTGGGTGGCACTTTAACCACAGATATTCAGCTTTGCCTTTTCACAATGCTAAACAGACTGTTCTGTAGGCGTAGCTTACTGTGTGTGATGTGATGTGTTCAATTAAAATATAATTTTAATTGAGTTTTTCTGGTAATAGACATGCTCTTACACTATACTATGCTGTAAAAAAGATACATGGTGAGAAGTCAAAAAGCAAATATAAGAATTAAGTTATTAGCCTTCAGTGCCCGATTAAATTGCGTTGGGGTGAAAATAATGTTTTGATTTCTTTGACTATCATGGCAATGTTATTATCTCAAATCCTAAACATGCGCATATGAAAAACAGCAAAATAATATAGATTATCCTGCCGGTAGAGCACATCACCTCACAGTTGTGAACATGCGATCACCTCAACTTACATTTAAAATTTGTTTACCTGGTTTATTGTAAACTTTTTAAGTGCAAAGAGGATTCGTTTTGGAAAATACAATTGAAGAAATGAAAGACAACTAAAGTGAAAGCACAAACATTCAGTATAAATAAGTAGTCTTAAATAAATAAATAAATAAATATATATATAAATAAATAAATAAAGCAGTCTTTTAGTCTAAATATAGAGAGATGAAGTTTGCTATTTTGATAGGACTAAGACAAGATATTTTCATTTATGTTTTTAATTTACGTTTTTATTTACATTTTCGTTGTTGATTATATTTTACTATCTCATTTTATGTTTCAGTACATAATAATAAACGAATAATGAAAATAAATAAATAATGAAAATAGGACATAAATTAAGTCTGGCAGGTTTATTTTTAATAATTTAGTTTCAGTTCCGTTTTTTTGTTTCAAAACGTCAATGTTCTGCTTTAAAGTATAACTGTTTTGTTTTGTTTTTTTACTTAATGGCTCAGTAAGTTTTGTATTTTAATTTCATATTCAGTCACCTTGCATATGTGTGTGAAATATAATGCCGCATAACCGCGGAAAAAGAAGAAAAGGCTGTCAGTTAAAGCTAATCAAAATTAGCTATATTAAAATACAGCATTTATGTTAATACAGGCAGAGTGTGAACAAACTCAAGGCTAAGATATGCGCTTGCTTTTTAATGCATTTAAAATATAAATAAATGTTTTTTTTTTTCTTTTTTTGTATGGTAAAGGACAATGCACATTATGTTATTGATGTAAACTTAGGCTAAAACTTACCATTGATAAACGTGACCTACCTCAAGCAGATCACTTAAAGTGTAATAAAAATAATGTTGCCGCAGGACATAAACGAAGTCCCGCAAGTTTATTTTTAATAATTTAGTTTCAGTACTATTAATTTTTTTTTCTCAAAACATCAATAGCACCTTCAATAATCTAAACATTAAAGATGGACCGCAAGATGTGTTGAGTGGCTATATGTGGTGAAGAACGATGGCAAAGCTAAGTGTGATTATTGTAATAAACTAATAAGTTATAAAGCAGAGAGTCCCGACCAACAGGACTAAGCATATGCGGTTGGCTCATTCTTCACGAATATAGAATTAAAATAATGGCGCGTTAGGTTCATTGTGCATCCCGCAGGTGAAACCAACAAGGGTTGTGCATTTTAGTTTAACTTTTTTGAGCGTTATAAGCAGCTCGGTGTTAGTTTTTAATTTAATATATATTGAGCCGAAACTAAGCAGCGCATTCTCTCCGCCTCCTCGTTTATAACCAGCGGGACACGCCACTGAAGCAGGAGAGACACTCCGTCGTTCATAATCTTAGCTGATGTGTCGGAGTCGAAAGAATATATCAAAGAGGAATGTTCTTTTAACAGTCCCGATATGTTTAATCTTTTTTCCCCTGTCATTTCTCTTCAGCAAATTATATTTTTAAAGCTGCTTGATTCTTTTAAAACCGAAAGCAGAGCCCGTCAATTGGTGTTTTTTTCATAAGATACTCCTTTATTAATGTTTTATTTTATGAGTGTCTTTAATGTGCTTTTTAATAGTTTTATTTTATTCAAAGCAGCACCTAAAAGCGAATTTATCCTCAAATCGTGGCATGACAGCGATGTCATGTCGCATATATTGCCTTTTTTTCTGATCTTTTTGCATAAAGGTTTTAATCAAAAGACAGGTAATTTAATTACTTTCGATGTGCTAAAATATTTGTTAAATAAATGTTATTTTAAAAAAGGCATATGCAATGTGCTCTGACAGGTAAAATCAGATTCTTTCTCTCTTTTAAGTTCAAAGCAAATTTGAATGCCAAAGGATTTTAGATGCATATTCAAGACTATATGTAGTATATTAACATCAACAAATTAATAAAATAAGTAGCAAATGAGAAATAAATGACAGACAAGTTGGTAAAAACAGACATTATCTCTAAAAGTTATCAGAATTGCAAGATTAAAACAGCTGAATATAGGCCTAAAATAAATCTAGAAAGCTTGCGCACTGATATTTATTCTTTTTTTTTTCCGAATAACGAACAATTTCAACCGCGGGGAGATACCGACAGCTTGATTTGCAGTATTTTCTAACATGTTAGAAGCGGGCAGCGGACATCAGCCAGCCGTAGAGACGGGCCGGCACAAAAAAAACATGGCTGCCGGTGGGGAAGCGGCTGTGCCCTCAGCAGCTGATTGAGACGGAGCTGCATATCCTAACTGAGTGCACTAAATACTCCGAGACAGGCACGTGCACATAGGGCTCAACCTGTGCAGTGCACATGCCCTTTTTAGTGCCCTTCCAAAATGATCAAAAGTGCCCCCGCGACGCGGCACACCCTCGGTCCCGCTCTTCAAAAAATTTATCCTGCACATGCCACGGGCCTGCTCCGAGATCCAGGAGAAATTCTACCCGATAATCCAACACATACAAAACAATTTGAGTCCCTGTCGAACAGAACCCATCTTACTGGGGGAGTGTGTGTGCTGCTGTGTGTTCAACCACCCGCTCCTGTCTCCAACACACAAGCTGGAACTCTTTATGTGGACCTACTTTTAATAATAGGCTACTATTATTACCTTTATACTGTTTTATGTTATCAAAAATCTATTTTTATTTTTATTATTATATTTTTATTTTTTTATTCTATTTTTATTTTTATTAATCATTTTTTTTATTATATGTTATTTTCATATTTGTTTGCACTACTGCCCTTTTTGCACTGTCTTGTTTGTGAGACGCGACGCTGCACTGCTTTGGCAAAACGAATGTACAGTTACTTGTCATACCAATAAAGCACCTCAAATGTGAAAATGTGAAAATAGCCTAGGCAACAAATAACAAATAGTAGTCTAATAATAACAAAAAAGGCCCTTTTCATTTTCATACAATAGGCCTATGTGTGGGTTTTGACAATATGTGTTTAATTAAGCTATAAAGATTTGCCTATCAGATGAAATGCATAGTAAAATATGAAATAAATGTCTCTTTTGCTGAATATTTAATTAATCTATATATTTAATATTTAAAAAATCAACTCCTTTTTGCCCAGAGAAAGAGGCGCGCGGCACTAGCGGACATGGGGCGCTTTCCCAAAAAAAGACGTAGGCTACAGTAACTTGCGGCTGAACTATGCACAGTTTGGGAAAAAAAAGGATATAGTGATGCATGTTTCCCAAAACCCCTAGTTTCTCTGTCGCAGATCCATCATTTGAATCACGTTATAAGTAAAACGCACATAATGATAAAGCACACCATCATCACGAGGGCAATTAAATAAAGACAACCTAAACATATTTTTAATTGTTTATTTATGTAATGTGAGTTTTTATAACTTTGTTCTTTAAATTATTTCAATATAACTTAGGCTATTCTATCGTGATGACACCATAAAAGGCCTTCAATGCACTGATATAGGTAATAGGGATAAAATAAAAAGCCGATTTCACTATTGACCCTGTTTTTATTCATTGACGGCTTCCCAACGCCGCAATTCTGTTGCGCGAAAAAAAGCTGCTGCAAATAAGCAAATTTATGACAATACACATTTAATAGTTTCATGAAAGTAGTAGCTGGTGTGCTTCATCTGCGTGATTCTGATTTGACATTCTTCCGCTAAACTTGCTCTGTGTTGAGGTGTAAATGGGCTATGCTCTTTGCTATTGAGGCTAACACATCAAGGTGTAAATGAGCTATAGTTCTCTTTGCAACTTTCAATTTTGAGGTGGGGGAAGTGGGAAGAGGCAATTCAAATGTACCATCTCTAAAAATAAAAAGGCCGCTTACGCGGCATTTGTGTTTAAAGATTATTACCTTATTTTTATTTTATTATTATTAATTTATTCATTCATTCGTTCGTTCATTTTCTTTTCGGTTTAGTCCCTTTATTAGTCTGTGATCGCCACAGCGGAATGAACCGTCAACTTATCCAGCATATATTTTACGCAGTGGATGGCAGGAGGGCCAGCTGGGGCTTCGGAACGGAGTGAAAGGAAAGGCGGAATTTGCCCCGAGTCTGGGAAAGATGGCTTGCCTTATTACACTAGTTTTTCTATCGCACACATGCGCCAAAATAAAAAAATAAATAATAAAGGGAAAGAAAACATCTAGCCTTGAGGTCTTTTTGCTTATAATCGCCCTTATGTTTCCGTTTTAAATGTAAGGCTGTTGCATAAAATAATACAATTTTAATTTATAAGTTACTTTGCTGCGTCCCCCTTGATGTTTCAATAACGCATAATAATCTACACACCATATTAAAGACACAGCAGACATAAAGGTTGTGTGTGAGAGCCCGAGCAAAAAAGAATCAGAAATGGATCACGCACGCACAAGAAAAAAGGCAATTATGCAACACATGACATGCATCGCTCTCAATTGACGGGCTCTGCTTTCTGTTTTAACATAATCAAGCAGCTTAAAAAATAATTTGATGAAGAGAAATGACAGGAAAAAAAGTAAAAAAATAAAAATAAAAAGATTAAACGTATCGGGACTGTTAAAAGAACATTCCTCTTTAATATATTCTTTCGACTCGGATACATCAGCTAAGATTATGAATGACGGAGTAGGCTATCTCTCCTGCTTGCTTCAGTAGCGTGTCCAGCTGGTTATGAACGAGGAGGCGGAGAGAATGCGCTGTTTAGTTTCGGCTTGATATATTTATATAAAAACTAACACCGAACTGCTTATAACGCTCAAAAAGTTAAACTAAAATGCACAACCCTTGTTGGTTGCACCCGCGGCATAAAAAACCTAACGCGCCATTATTTTAATTCTATAATCGTGAAGAATGAGCCATAAGATTGAGATCGTTGACGGTGCTCTCCAGCGGCAAGTTCCTGGCGAGTGAAAAAATTTGTATGCAGAAATAGGACAAGAGGAAAAACATTTTAAATTATATAACAAGCATCGTATTCTTTCAAATCCTCGCCCAGTTTTAGTACAAGTTGTGTTATTTATATTTGTGGCTGTGAAGTTTATTAATATATATATATATATAGGCTATATATATATATATATATATATATATATATATATATATATATATATATATATACCTGACCAGCGCTGACAGCAAACGCATAAAGGACAGAGTGAAAGAATTTCTACGGTCCACACGAACCTCTGTTAGCGCCCACCGACGTCTTCAGTATTAGAGACAACTTAAAAGAAAACATTCAGCTATTTTTGTATTTCTATTTGCTTTTTTTCCTCAGAATAAATATATCCTCTTAACCAACTGTATGACTGTTTTTTCCCGATTATACGCAAAAGAAATAGTTTTTAACGTGTTTTTCATGCTTTATTTCTAACACGTTTATGAATTATAAGTTTTAGCCTAAGGTTACCAGACAAAACAACAATAACAACATTATTATACATCATAGTAGCATGTAGACAATAAAACATAAAACAGGCAACATATCGACTCATGCGCACACATGAGGCCCGTTGCCAGCCTGGTGAAAGGGATGGTTCTTTTTTTTCAAGTGGACCTTTTTGCAGTTATACGCCTCAGTTTCCATTTAACTATGAGATTTAAATACTACATTTTTGTGACTTTTTTGCTGGATTAGCCAGTCAGATGTCATTATAACCACACTTTTTGATGTACTAAAATATTTCCTAAAAAGTGCAGTTAAAAAATTCAAACAAGAGAAATTTTTAAAATACAAATTTATTAAATCATATGTCATTAGAAAAATAGCAATCTGTTTTAAAGTTTTAAAGAAAAAAAAAAAATATATATATATATATATATATATCATTTATTAGACAAAAAAACACACTGGCCAAACCTTTGACAGCTTTTTCTTCTTTTTTCGCGGTTATGCGCGCATTAGCCTATATTTCATATGCATATGTAAGGTGACTGAAATTAAAATTAAAATACAAAACATACTGATCCATTAAGTAAAAAAACAAAACAACAATTTTACTTTAAAAAGAAGAACATTGACGTTAACATTATTTTATTATACTTTAAGTGATCTGATTGAGGTAGGTCACGTTTATCAATAGTAAATTTTAACCTAAGTTTATATTAATAACATACAGTGCATTGTTCTTTACCATACAAAATAAAAAATAATAAAAGAAACATTATACACCATAGTCGCCTGTAGCCTAAAAAGGCCGCAAATCTTTTTAAATGCATTAAAAGGCAAGCGCATATCTAAGCCTTGAGTTTGTTCACACTCTGCCTGTATTAACTTACATGCTGTATTTTAATATAGCTAATTTTGATGAATTAGCTCTAACCTTTGACAGTTTTTTTTTCTTTCCGCGGTTATGCGCGCATTATATTTCAAATGCATATGCAAGGTGACTGAAATTGAAATTAAAATACGAAACATACTGGGCCATTAAGTAAAAAAACAAAACAACAGTTATACTTTAAAGAGAACTTTAAAGAGAACATTGTTGTTTTGAAACAAAAAAATAACTGAAAATTATTAAAAGTAAACCTGCTAGATATGTCCTGCGGCAAAATTATTTTATGAAGCAGTATTCAACTTAAGCTCTTTAGACCATGCGCCTGACCGTTTCTTAGTGTTTCACCACATGTCCTTAAATACATAAGGCCTATTTTTATTATTTTTCATTATTCGTTTATTATTATGTACAATAATTGTGACATAAAATTAAATAGTAAAATATAATCAACAACGAAAATGTAAATAAAAAGGTAAATTAAAACATAAATGAAAAGGTCTTGTGTTAGTCCTACCAAAATAGCAAACACTGAAAATCTCTTTACATTTAGGCTAAAAGACTGCTTTAATTTTTTAATTTAGGCATACTTAGAATATTTGTACTAAATGTTTGTGCTTTCATTTTAGTTGTCTTTTACTTCTTCAATTCTATTTTTCAAAAAGAATCCTCTTTGCACTTAAAAGTTTAGAATAACAATAAATCGTGTTAACAAATTTTAAATGATTAATAAAGGAATTATAAGGCTTTGACTTATTGTTTAATCTCATTTACAAGCACAAAAGCATATTTAAGGCTGCTGTGTGGGCTATTTCTGTCGGTTCGCATCCCATCCCTTTGCGCCCCCTGGCGGCTCATTCACAAACTGCGGTCATACACTAAAAACAAAGCGGCTCCTATTTCAAACGGCGGCGGTATATGACGCGGCGGTAATAGTCACTTTGAACTCTCACCTACTGTATCATTTGAGTTTATCACCAGAGCTATAGAAACTGTATTATGCTTAGAAAAAAAAACAGCACAGTATCAGATCTGTATTAATCAATGCTCAGAATTTTTGGTATCGAGATCGGATCGGTTCCAAAAAAAATGGTATCGGTGCATCCCTAGAAAAAAATAAAGGTACACAAACTGCCATGATGTTTCAAGGGGTTAAAAGAGAACATGGTTGTATTTTTGAGTGCAATATGTACACTTTAGGTTTTGGTTTTAAGATACTAATGTGGAGCTTTACATACAAACACAAACTTTGAAAAGCCCCAGCTTTAGCACAATTACTGAGAGTGTATTAGCATTTCATCATCATCATCATCAAAAAAAGAAGAAAAAAGAACATACCTGAAAACTTGCGTAACAAACATCCACCACAGATGTTGGCCAGTTTTAGAAACAATTTCACAAGTATATCTGAAAGCTTGAACAGTTCAATTATATTAATACTAGGGATGCTCAATATAATCGATTAACCGTTAACCAAAAGGGTGCGTTTGTAACCGATTAATGCTATCAGTTAAACCATGAAACATATTATTTGATATATTTTTAGTTTGGCTGCATAAGGGGCCGATTGAATGCGCCTTTGCGTTAAGAGGGGCATCTTTTGCTCGCGGCTCATCCCAGAGCAGCAGTTTGTGTTGTCAAGACAACTACAGAGAAGTTTTAAAGAGCATGGTTTCCGCTACATTCATTCTTCCATGGCGGGGACCAAAATGCATCCCGCCACGGCTACATTATCCATTCAAAACATTCAGTTATTGTTGTTGTTTTTAATAGCGGATTATAATCGCATCAAAATGTATTAAAAG
The DNA here is from genome assembly GCF_052040795.2 of Danio rerio. Lineage (NCBI taxonomy): Eukaryota > Metazoa > Chordata > Actinopteri > Cypriniformes > Danionidae > Danio > Danio rerio. The sequence goes on along the minus strand of NC_141036.1, from coordinate 41,489,265 downwards.
GTAAGTGGATTATAACGCAAACTTTTCTGTAACCGTATAGTCTGTTTAACCCTTTGGCGTTACGTGCTGACTGACTGACAGGTGCGCGATGCGTGAGGCCAGAAAACACGAATAGCTTTCAGTTAAGATGAACACAGTTTCTATAGTTCTACTTTATTTAAAGATAAAGGAATATGGCTCTGCATATAATCACTCTATCTTGCTAGAGTTTATAGCCGTTTCGCTTTACTTCAGGACGCATTATTGCCGCTCTGAAGGTCTAATCGCTGTTTTAAGTTATCCAGAGCTGGATGAATATACAAATCTTGAATATCAATTTATTATATATTATTAAATATTACAATTGTAACAACACAGACACAATCGATACCCTGCTGATTCAGTCGTTTCATGAGAAGAAGCGCGGTCCTCTCTTCTTTTTTCCTTGTCAACATAAAGGCAGTGAGGTGCGCCTTGTTTTCGGCCCCTTGTTTAACTGCAAGGCATACTTAACTTGCGGGACGACAACGTATAACCCGTGCCTACAGACACATTTGCCAAAGAAGCAAAATGGAAGAAGAATATTGCTGTTTAACAGACGTGTTGATGCCAAACTAGCGCTGATGTTGACCTGGATCTGCATCATAAACACAACAAATAGGCTTTACCTTTTATTTTATAGCTTATAAAGCATGTATGCACAATAATGTAACATCATATTTAAACAACAAAACTGTTTACAAAAAGTCAACCTATGCGCACGTGTTGTTGTCTTTTCATCACGCAGCGCGCGCACTTGAACTGCCAGAAAGAGAGAGAGGAAACCATATCAGGACATATTCTTTAAAATAATGATTTCTATTAAAATGTAAAAAGGTTTTGTGATTATAATAATGACAGCGGGGCATTAAATAAATGCATATTTTCCGTGGAGCTGGCGATTTGAGAAAGTCTGCGATTTTATTTGACAGAAGAAAAAAAAAACATGATTGGCGAAAAAAAAACAGCCTATGCCGGTTATTAAAAAGAATCAGTCAGTATTTTTGTTTTGTAATATAAATTAATTATTGAAGTGAAAATAATTTAGGGCAGTCCTATTTATTTTATTCATTTTATTTAGTTCTTCTCTTATTCTGTTCTTCTGTGCTAAACACTGCAAGTGCGTAAAGATGCTCTGTTGTTTTGTTCTATTATTAATATGCTAGCACAGTGGTTCTCAAACATTTTTCATCAAGTACCACCTCGGAAAAAAATTGTCTTTGCAAGTACCACCATAATGAGCAGTTTTGAAATACAGTAGCGTATTAGGTCTAGTTAAGCAGCTTAAGCTCTGTACAGTTTAAAAAAGAAATAACTCCTGGTTTGTTAGCACCTGGAAATGTTGCCTAGACCTCATAAATATAGGCTTTATGTCATCATATTCGTATATAAATCATTTTTGATAATTTCTTTAAATATATGAAGCATGTACATATTACATATTTGATTCATCCGCGTACCACTAGAAAGAAGCCTGCGTACCACTAGTGGTACACGTACCACAGTTTGAGAACCACTGTGCTAGCATATAAAAATAAATTAGTATTTTAAAATGCATTATTTAATGTGTCAGACACAAAATAGACACGTCAATTTGTTAAATATAAAATTAATTGTAATCTGACCAGTTAACCGTTAATAACCGATTAATGAGCGACGGTTGTCGGTTAGCAAAATTAACCGAAATGAGCATCCCTAATTAATACATTATAATTTTGGAACAAATACAGAAATACAAAATAACAGGGCATGGAACTTTAATCATACCTCTGAATGGGGGAAATTTTCTTGCACATTTAACTGCTGTCTTCCAAGTCCAGCCATAGTGAGATGTACTTCTGCCTCTCCTTTTGGTGTTTTTTCATGCTGTTTGTCCAGCAGGTAAAAATACATTAATAAGCTTTTACATTGCCCCTTATATGGTGCAAAACAGCTTTTCCCTCTACGCTCCTCTCAGAAAAACCCAGGAAATGACCTACAAATATTTTCTCATTAGTGTAGGAACAATTTGTATTAGAGAAAAAAACACATTAGATTCTTCTACACATACAGTCATCCACTGAATCTCACACCTCATTTCTTGCTGAACTGACTGGCTCTGGAAACTTGATGTTGTCCTCTCTCTCTGTGTTGAACTAATCTCTCTTAGTTGGTTTGTGTTCTCTGGTGATCTTAGGGTGTTGGTGAGCCTCGACACCAGGCTTTGAGCAGCAGATATTATTTCTCCAAATGGAACCTGATAAACATTAACATAAAATTAAGCTGTAAGTCATGCAGAATTATGATTGACAATGGTTAAAGAGGGTAGACAGACAGACAGACAGACAGACAGACAGACAGACAGACAGACAGACAGACAGACAGACAGACAGACAGACAGACAGACAGACAGACAGACAGACAGACAGACAGACAGACAGACAGACAGATAGATAGATAGATAGATAGATAGATAGATAGATAGATAGATAGATAGATAGATAGACAGAACGATGGATGGATGGATGGATGGACAGATTTTATTTAGGTTTTAATGCCATATCAGCAGCATTGGCTATATTCATGGCAAAAAACATGTACTAAATATACAATTTATAATCATATCATATCAGTTAGCATGATGACGCTCATTGCAGTTAGTAAACAATCTTAGCAAACATACATTTTAAAATAACAACAAAAAACATACAAGTAGCAAGCAACAACACTGAAAACAGTCATATACAATCTTTTAGTTAGATTAAAGATAAATATTGTAAAACACCTTTTCAAACAGCTCACTTCAAATATTTCCAGAATAAAAACATTCTCCAATATCATTTAAAAACACAATGTGTATTTTTACATGATATTAGAGAACGTTTTTATTCGGGAAATATTTTAAACATATTAAAATGTTTTATCGGTAAAATATTTTTACACAAGTCACCAATAGGTATTTCTTCCGCTTTTCATAAATATGCGAGTGTAAGCCATGAGTGTCTGATGCTACATCTTGTATGAACAACCTGGTCATGTCTATTTTCAAAATGGTAATTATTCCTTTCATTAATTAATGGATTCACTTCATACCATGTGTTTTTCCTACATTCATCCCATTCCATCTGCCATTTCTCATTAACATACAGATTTAAAACAGGTTTAACATCAGACACAGGAAGTTTACGTTCTGTTATCTCCAACTTCTATCTTCCTTTATCATGCTTTATCTGCACGCTCATTTCCAACTCATCCCATATGACCAGCCTGGTATCCAGCAGAAAATAATATCAAAGTCTTTAGTCTTTAAAAGGTCCACTTTTTCTATTATGCTAAAAATCTTAGTATGATCAGTTTTCATAGATTCAAGTGCTTGTAAGCAGGACATAATCTGAGCTAATTAAAAACAGACAGACAGATAGATATTGGGCATTTTTCTAATACTAAGAAACGAGTCTTATGTTGAGCAGGTAGATTTGAGGGAATAGTCACTATATGAGACAAAATATACTTTTTTGGCTATTTGCTCAAATTATTTAAGTTAGGTTACTCTACTTTAGATAAGAATTCTCTTCATAAAGACTTTGTAAATTGCTATAAATATATAAAAACGTCATTTCTGCTTAGTAATGTGGATTGCTAACTTAAAGATAATATAAAAACGTATATCTGAACATATAATCTTCTCTCATAAATCAATGAGGAGCTTATTTATTCAGCTTTCAGATGAAATACGAGTGTTTAAATGACTGCCCCTCATGATTTACGCCCATGGGTCCGGGTCACTTATTTAACCAATTGCTAATCTGCACAGACTTTATTACATTATTCAATATATTTTCCCACTCATTCGGTGATAATAAGATAAATTAACGTAGATCTCAAGTTTTTTAAACAATTGATGGATTTGATTCAGTGTCATAAAAATAAGCAAAAACCCTCAAATATTTAACTTGCCTTTTGCTGATATCTTCTTTATAATAGATCAATAGTCTATCTGGCTTTCAAAAACACTTAATCAACAGATGCCATGTTATAGTTAAACACCGTTAAGTGATTCACTGAGAAGTTCTGCGCTCGCTGCCTGTCAAGTTCACTTACGTTATGCTAACTTAGCTTGCTATCCTCGGCCCGATCTTAATTTTGATTCTGTAAAATGTCTAAGAAACACAGCGAAAATGGACCTCATTGAGTCTCAACCTTTATTACAGCTCATGGAGGACAGTTCTCAAAGAGGGATTAACAAAAGTCTTACCTGAGACGGTGTGTGGGAGCTGCCCAGACATTTTGTTCGGGGGGCTTCCTTCAGTCAGGATTCAGGATCTCATCACGCAAGCGCACTGTTGTGATCGATGACTCTGGCTCGTTTATTAATGCCTGTGACCGCGGTGATGTATTTTGACAGTGGACTGTCGCTGTTTGATTCGTACTCTTCGTGTCCGTGGTGAAACTATTTCGTGTCTGTAAAGTAACGTCACAAGTTATGTTCCGTTTTCCTTTGCGGTTTCATAATTGCAGATGCGTGAATTTTATAATTATAACAGAAATTTTATTCCATAGGTTAGCAACTTCACGTACTGCCGCCAAGACATCCTCGTTTCCATGACAACTAACATTAGACTCCGGAGCTCTCGATTTCTTAGCAGCAGACTTCTGGACAAGAGTCAACGCATCGTGATTCCGTATTACATTGTAAATTCAGTGCAGAGCTAAAGGCCGATGCAGAGTCCTCAAATTAATCAGCCGTGTTGGACCCGTCAAACATCAATCATGCCAGGCCTTGCGTGATTAACTTTATTCTTCCCTCTTTTCCCCATGCAGAGATGGCAAAAGAGTTGTATAAGGTCCACGCGTATTTTATAATGTTATCACGAGCCCTAAACAGTAGGTTAATATGCCACTTCACCTTTTACACCCTGAAGAATAAACGCGAACACCTGTACCTACAGGACCCCCATCCCATCTTTGGTCTGGCCCTACGCTACGTCATAAATCGAACGCGCTCTGCACCGCGAGTGTCAGAATCCACCAGACGCCTGACAGAACAGACGTGTATTGAGGAACTTTTCATTTGATACTCAGACAAGGCGAAAACTCAGATAATTAACTGCAGTAAACTCATTTATACACCCTAGAGAGCGTTATTTACTGCTAATAAATGGAAAAAAGTATGTTACATGTTCCCGGTCCTTCCGGACAAAGAAGACCGCCATGTAGACAGAGGATAGGGCCTTCTCCTGGTTCTGGTACATTTGAATGTATTTTTAATGTTTGATTGATGTTGTTTAACCCTTGTGTTGCTGTTTCATACACACTGGGGTCATTTGGCCTCAACTTTCTCTCAGTTTCAGCAAATGGAGTGATTTTTTTAGTGACAAACTATTTTGACATATTTTGGGAAAAGGCTTTTGAATTAAAAAAAGTTTCAAAAAACTTAATTCGGGGCAAATTGGCTTTGTTTATGTTGTTGGCTGTTACGGGTTAAATGGCTTTATTTTTATACTGTCTGTTCAGGCATAACTAGAAGCTGTCTCAAATGAACATGCTGTTTTTATCTTTCAGTGGAAGCAAAATATGACCTGAAAGAAAATATTGGAGCTGGCTGCTACGGCAATGTCTATCGTGGTATCAGAAAAATGGACGGCAAACAGGTAAGTCTATTCACCCTAGTCCAGTTTAGAGGACATCAACTTTAGAGAAATCATGTTTGATTGCTCACTCATGTTTAATTCTACTTTTCATCCACAGTTTATCATCAAGTCGACTACTTCAGAAGTTGACAGCAATGTGGTAAGTCTGAAAACATCATGCGTGATTCATATTTGAAGCATCACAAAATACATTTAATAGATGAGTCTGTCTGCGGCTGTGGTTATACAAATATCTACTGATCATTTTGTGATTCACTGCTGTTTTCTGTTTATTTATGGTTATGATGGGAATTAATATGTGCTCTGCCGAGTTTTGATGCTGAAAATTTAACTCTGCAGTTTAACAGTGACTTTATATACATATAACAGAAAAAAGTAGTCACATGCCAATATTCAATAATTCAGTATATCATAATAATGAACATGCACAATAATGAATAATTATTATTTACACTTTTAGAGTGTCTTTTAAGATTATTTTATTCTGCAACATGTTGAACCCTTATTAAGCCATTTATTTTCAAACATGATGCTTTTCTCATGTTAATCTGGGCTACGACTTTGGGAATTCAGAGACTGTTTGTCTTTGGTTCGTTAACTCTGTGCAGTAAAGTCCTCTCGTTAACATCAGTTATTTATCTAAAGTAGTTTAGTTTATACTTTATTATAGTGTTACCTATTATTGTACTTTATAATCTTTTTTTACATGTATTTAATAAGCAATACACTAGGTATTGTTGTAATCATACCTGATAAAGTAATCTGTTTCACAGCTCAGCTTAATATCTTGATAAAATCAAAGCTTCCGCAATTCATCACATTAAAATCTAATAACGTCTGAAGCCGAATTACCAGATTTTTACATCACAATTGACAAAACCAGTGCAGATAATAAACATCAAGCTCCCATAATGCATTTCAAAAGCATAAATAAACACACAGAAAAAAAACATGAATCACAAAATACGGAAAGCTGCTGATTTACAGATTTTCTTTTACAGTTATATTGAAAAACAGGATTACATGTTGTTGATATGCTAATGCTAATGTGCACTTTATCTTCAGCCTGGATATCCGTTACCCATACCAATCGAAGTGGCCATGATGACAATTGTGAGAGATCCCCCCAGCCCGCTGCTCATCAAGCTCCAGGAATGGTTTTTAGTTAAAGTGGAGAAATTGCCAAGAGGAGTAAGTGTATTTATACAGCACATTTCATGCACAATGCGCTGCAGGAGGGTTTGTCTCGTTTCTTATTGTCGTTTTAATTTTGTAAATTCAAATTCCTAAATCAAGAAGCATTTCTGGACATGTAAATAACTTTGTCTTGTTTTCAGAAAAGCTTGTGGGTTAATGATATGCCGGTGCGGTAAGCAAAATAAACTCATTTCTACTTTAAAATCTATCCTGAATGTAACTGGAAGCCAGTGTAAAGACTAGGCATGGGCCAATAACTGTTTTTAAGGTATGGAAAAGTCGAGGTTTTAAAACTGCCAAATTTTCTGTAATACCGTTGTGTGAGATATATTATTTACAGTTTTTTTAGGACAACGGTATCTCCAGCTGAATAAATATCCAAAAATGCTGTTTTAAATAGTAAAGAAATCAGTGTTTTTGAAACAAATGAGGGCCGCAGAAGTCAATTAATCTTTTGAATTATTTAGCCTGACATGTTTACTGCCAAAAAAATATTATAAATCTATTACAAAATAAAATATATTGTTTTCAGAGGGGAACAAGTTTGTCTTTTACCCAGACATTCAAAAAGACTACATATTAGAGCAGTAATCACAATACCGTGAAACCGTGATATTTTGATCCAAGGTTATCATACCGCCACAATCTAATACCGGCCCATGCCTAGTAAAGACTGACCTGAGGACTGCTGTCGTGTGCTTTATTTTAACTCATTGCATCTGCTTACAGAAAGTGTGTAAGACAATAATGTTGGTGATGGAGTATCTCGGCCCGTGCAGAACACTGGAGGATTTCCTGCAGAAGCACCAACACCTGGAGGAGAGAGTCGCGCGTACGCTTATCCTGCAGATTGTCAAAGCAGCACAGGAGTGCTTGAGGCGGAAAATTTGTCATCATGATATTCATGATTGTAATATCCTCGTCATCGACCGGCCTCTGCAAATCAAGCTAATTGATTTTGGCTGTGGGATGCACATCTGTCATGGTAAGTCAGATTATTTCAGGAGGAAGCCGAAAAACATTCATTAGTCTCTGAGACTCAGTTGAATGGGGCTTTAGCTGAACTGCTTGCTCAACACTAAACCTCTCTTTCTGACAGATCCAAAGAAATACCCACCAGACACAAGGATATCTCCAAAGAAGGCGGTTAAAAACACAGTGAAGCAGCTGTTTGGCATCATGCGGGAAATAGAAAAACAATGTTCCAGCATACCTGAAGGTAAGAAGATGACTGGGACTGACACTGTTCATCCCTCCTGTTGACTTATGGGTTAGAATTGACCCTGGCCACATTTTACCAGCAGAAAAACCCAAAACAATGTTTTTCTTTATCTTGAGGTTTGGTGACGGTTTCTAAAATGAGGCCAACATTAGGAAAATATATATTATATTTTCATGAAGACTGAACATTAGGGCACAACAGGAGTCATTCAGGTCAATATTGAGCTGTGTGTGTGTGTGTCCACCATTAACTAACTTTCTCTTTTAAAATGTTACAGAATTCATGGCATTTATGAATACCTGCATTACCCTTGGGGATGATGATCAGAGACTGCAAACAGTGCAGCAGATTCTGGATCAGCCATGGCTAAAAAACCAATAAAAATAAAGACTGTTCTAGATATGTGTAGTTTATGCTTTCCACCCTGAAAGAGGACCTGTTTTAGAGGAGATTTTGGAGCATGAGGGGTTCAGCATGACGCAGAGGCTTTCAGCAGCAGGAAATGGTTTCATTCTTCCATGTTTGATGTTTGTCATTTGTTGTTTTCCGCTTCTGCTTCCCAAATTCCTGCGAGGGTTGCAGTCAGAGCTGCATGTAAATGAGGGCCAGTTGAAGCCGCCATTAGAGTGACGTCAGCTTTCCTCCTCACCTGATTGGTTGGAGGGAGGAGGTGTCAATCTAGAGCTAATAGACCAATGGGGAGGCTTCAGCCGGCCCTCATTTGCATGCAGCTCTGACTGCGACACTTGCGGGAGGAAGTGCAGAATGTGGGAAGCAGAAGTTATGAAGAGCTTTGAGAATGGTGGTCTTAATATGCTGGATTTCCGTACATTAAATAATACTGTCAAAATTAAATGGGACAAAAAATATTCTCTAAAATCCAACATCAATCTGGAACTTTATTCCAAATTACATATTTTCTTAATTTGGATGGCTTAATTGTTATTACTCTGTAACTATAATGCTGATAAAATACCAGCTAAATTATCTCAATTTCATAAACAAAATTTCTTAATCGATTCAATACTCCCATCCCCCCTAAAGAATTTGCTGTCGTATTTGATGCCATACCATCTGGAGTTATTAGGTTAGTCCAAGGCATTCTCTATCCTTCTACTTCCCCCCTTGAGACGCTTCTACTACAAAGGTAGGAAAATATAGTTTCTCTGCAACTTCTTCAAACAAATCAGTACATTTACATTTAGCAGACTTACACATGAGGACGAAAAAAGAAATTTACACAACTATAAGAGCAACAATGAATAAGTGCTTTAGGCAAGTTTCAGGTGTGTAAAGTGTACGAAGCAAAACATTAGTAAATTATTTATTTATTTTTTTGTAATACAGTTAGCGGTGGAGCCAGAGAGGCAATTGCAGATTAGGAAGAGAAGTGGAGACTAAATAGTTGAGTTTTTAGTGGTTTCTTGAAGACAGCGAGTGACTCTGCTGTTCTGATGCAGTTAGGGAGTTCATTCCACCAACTGGGCAGATTGAGCGCGAGAGTTCGGGAAAGTGATTTCTTCCCTCTTTGGGATGGAACCACGAGGCGACGTTTATTCACAGAACGCAAGTTTCTGGAGGGCACATAGATCTGCAGAAGTGAGAGCAGATAAGAAGGAGCGAAGCTAGAATTCGCTTTGTAAGCAAACATCAGAGCTTTGAATTTGATGCGAGCAGCAACTGGCAGCCAGTGCAAACGGATGAGCAGCGGAGTGACATGTGCTCTTTTAGGTTCATTAAAGACCACTCGTGCTGCTGCGTTCTGAAGCAGCTGAAGAGGCTTGATAGAGTTAGCTGGAAGCCCGGCTAGTAGAGAGTTGCAGTAGTCCAGTCTGGAGAGAACAAGAGCTTGAACAAGGAGTTGAGCTGCATGTTCAGATAGGAAGGGTCGGACCTTTCTGATGTTGTAGAGTGCGAATCTGCAAGATCGAGCAGTTCTAGAGATGTGGTCAGAGAAGTTTAGTTGGTCATCAATCGTTACTCCAAGGCTTTTCACTGTTTTGGAAACAGTAATGGTTGCCCCATCCATCTGCATTGAAAAGTTCTGATGTTATTTCCTAATGGAACTGTATCAGTTCCAAATGTGACTTTTTTTTATTTTATTGGAATTCTTTTGTTTCAGATATTGATTGAAGAAATCAAATATGGCTCATCCCAAATAGCTACTTAATTACAAATAAGATAATAGAAGTTTCATTTAGAACTATTCACCATACACACTCGGTCAATACTCTCTTAGTAAGATATAAAAAAGATATTGATATTAATTGTTCATTTTGTAAGCAACACAAAAAAATAAGTGCCTAGTTCACTTATTTTGGCAATGCAGTTTTTCTAATTTGCTTTGAAATGATTTTTCTTTTTCTTATTAAGAATGTTGATAAAGATTTTTCCTTACTATGGGAAAATGTTTTGTAAATAATAAAACGGATGCTATACATAAAAAAATATTTTTTTTTTCTTAATCTTCTTATGTTATTAACAAAATTGTATATACATAAATGTACATTTTCAAACCAAAAACCCTTTTTAATATCTTGCTCACTGAAATGCAGCATTACTTTAAAACAATTTCTAACTCTTTTACAAAAAAATGCTTTAAAAACAACTGAAATGTGTCAATTGTATAATCTTTTTCTTTAATATATGATGTATATACCCCTACTGTTAATTTTTTTTGTTGTTTTCTTTTTTAAAAATGTTTTCTTTTTGTCTTTCCATTTTCTTTATAATGTACTGTGATTGTATATTTTTACTTGTCTCATAATTTAAAAAAAATGTGGAAGCGGAAAACAGCATCATGTCAGAAAACAATGGAAGTATGAATTCCTGATGATCTGATTTGGTCACTGACCACATGTGTGCTGCTCTTCTATCATTTCTGTGAAACTGAGACTGTACGCAGAGTGGCCTGCGAACCCCATGGAGTGTGTTGAAGCTGTTTTCTGCTGATCAAACTGTAAACTATTGTCTTCAATAAACTGTATCTCTGACTCCTGCTCTTTGTTCATCACACCGGCTCCTTGCATTAACACAAGTCAAATCCTTCAGCGTAGTGATACGGCACTGTAATGCACTCAAAACATGCCTGAACTACTTTATCTGTTTGTTGATCTGACAATAAGTGTGAACACAACACAAAACAACACAGAGAAGATCTGTTTTACAGACTGCAGACTCAATTTAGCCTTTATAGAACAATATTGATGCGTCATGTAATGTTTAAAGCACATTGCCCTGCCATTTGTGTGACTATAATGTGAAATATAAGAGTGTGTTCACTGATATGAGTAATCCTACTATAATATCTACTGAACTAGCACCAGGGCTCTTTCAGTGTCTGACCAGCAAATGTTGAGCTTTAGCCAAAGAACAATGGTTAGAATGGAAATGTCTTCATTTCACAACAGTTTTTAACAACACTCAGAAAAGTTTTGTGGAAAACTAATGGAAACACACTTATGCTTCAGTTTGTGCTAGTGTTACATCTACACAGCACAGTACACTCAAATATAAGCTAATAAGTAAAGTGAGCCAGCTAGTGTTCACTGAGTTAAAGAGACCCCTGGTGAAAATAAGTACATTGCAAGTATACTAACCAAAAGTTAACTTAATTTAAATATATTAAAAGTATTATTACCATATATATATATAATATATGAAGAGTTCAGATGCAAAAACCTCTAAGCGCCATCTGAAATGTTCTTCTAAAACGACCATTTTTGTCAGCCTCCTATGTTTATGTTCAGTTATTTCACTTTAAAGGCAATGTAAAAAATTATTCGTCACTATAAAAGTCAACTTACTGAGAAAAAGTAAGGAGTCGGAGAAAAATTTATTTATTTAGCATTTGATGTTAATATATTTAAGTATTATTTTACCTATGCATTGAACAATGAACTTATGTAAGAATGTGTCAAAGCACACTTTTAAAGCACAGTGTTAAATAAACAGTGTAAGTTTTCATTCATGCAATTCAGTTCATTACTGCCTTTAAAAAGTAATAAATGCATTAAAAGCCCATTTAAAGCATTTGTTACTGTATAAGAGATGTTGTTGATGCTGACTAAATATCTATATTTAACATAAATATATATATATATATATATATATGTATATATATATATATATATATATATATATATATATATATATATATATATATACTCAATTCGTCTTTATTTCTCTAGCGGTTTTACAATTTAAATTGTGTCAAAGCAGCTTCACATAGAAGATTATAGTGTTTGAAACAGTGTCAGTTCAATTTTCAGAGTTTAAGTTCAGTTCAGTGTGGTCTAATAATTATTACTGAGAGTCCAAACACTGAAGAGCAAATCCATCGATGCGCAGCTCTACAGATCCTGAACCATGCAAGCCAGTGGCGACAGCGGCAGGGAAAACCCTTCACCAATTGGGGAAAGGTCAGAATAAAAAAAACCTTAAGAGAAACGTGGCTCAGTTGGGCACAACCATTTCTCCACTGGCCAAACGTCTTGTGCAGAGCTGCAGTCAAGGCTCTGGAGAAGCTGGACCTCAGCGAAGGCTCGTCTGTCCCTGGAGCGTCGCAGAAATCAGTCTCATGCTCTCCACTCCTCCATGATCACCACAGCAGCTGCTCAGGAAACGGCCTGGTCCAGGATTAAGGAAACCTTGGGATCATCTTGTCGCTGGTCTTGGATCGAATCAGTGGCGCTTCATAGTCTAAGGGTCTCGGGATGAGTATACCCAGGTGGAAATAGAGAATAAAGAGAATAATTAGCGTAGCTGCTGTTCATAGTGTTTATAAACGAGATGCAGAAACCTGTGTGGAAACCTACTAAGTGATGCCCTGAGTGTATGCTTTGCTAAACAGAAAGGTATTTAATCTAGTTTTGAACTGAGAGATTGTGTCTGAGCCTCAGACATTATCAGGAAGGCTATTCCAGAGTTTAGGAGCCATAAAGGAGAAGGCTCGACCTCCTTTACTCGACTTTGCTATTCTAGGTACTACCAGAAGCCCTGACTTTTGAGATCTTAAAGAGCGAGTTGGATTGTAGCGAGACAGAAGGTTGTTTAGATAAAAAGGAGCTAGATTATTTAGAGCTTTATAGGTGAGAAGTAATAGTTTAAATTCAATATGAAACTTAACAGGCAGCCAGGGTAAGGAGGATAACTTTGGGGTGATAGGGGATCATATTTTCTAGACCTGGTAAGAACTCTAGCTGCTGCATTTTGTACTAGCTGAAGTTTATTAATAGAGGATGCTGGGCAGCCAGCAAACAGAGCATTACAGTAATCCAGCCTAAAATTATATATATATATATATATATAATATATATATACATACATATATTATTGCATTACAGACATCCTGCAAAAATAACTTGAAAGAAAATCATCCAGATTTGAAATGACATGAATGTTAATTTTTTATTTTTGGGTGCACCATTATTTTATGTATAAGGTTAACATGAATGTTTTTTTTTTATTTGTGCTTAGCCAGGTCGTAAACCGCAATAAAGTTAGTTTGACGTTTGACATTCATTAGACATTCATTTATATGGTTAATTTAGTTTTTTAATCTGGAAATTAAACTTTGCAACATAAAGGGCGTATATTGATGCCCATCTGACATATTTTTGGCTCAAACTATAACAGGAGCAAATAATTTAATTGGTTTTAAATCGAATAAAACATCACAAACTGGAACAAAAATAATTCATTCATGAAAACAAAGACTGCTACTGAAAAAAAAAAAACTGCTTAAACCAGCCTAGGCTGGTTGGCTAGTTTTAGCTAGTCAACCAGGCTGGTTTTAGAGGGGTTTTGGTTGTATTGGGGTACTTGAACTAGGACTCGAGTCCAGTTTTGATTGGACTCGGACATAACCTGGCCAGTCAGAGTCGTCAGAAAAGAATCGCCGTTTCAGAAAAGAAGCCGATGGGCAGATTTTGATTAAAGATCCACAAAACAAACTTTTCAGTGGATTCATTTGCACAGATTAACTTGTTTATTTTAAGACTAGCCATATGCTAGCAACATAAACATTGAACATTTTGATTTAATGCAGACTTTAAACGAAATATTCACCCAGATATGATAATTCTGTCGTCATTTACTCAATCTTCACTTGCTTCAAAACATGTTTGAGTTTCTTTTTTCTGTTAAACACATTTAGGCTAAACATTGCTAGACAGACTGCTAGACAATGACTTCCATAGTATTTTTTCCTGCCGATTTCTAGCATTATTCAGAATACATATTTTTGTTTAACAGAGGTAATAAATGTTCAGTAAATAAATGGTGACAAAAGTTTTCTCTTGCTAGGAACTATCCCTTTAAGTGTCGTGCGCGCGGGACTTTTATTGTGAAGGCGCAGCGCTGCTGTGTTTCCGTGTTTAGTCAGCGTCGATCATCTGACGGCTTTAGTTCCTTTAAACGGAGTTTTGGAGTATTTTTTGGGAGTATTTAATCTGTTGAAGGGAGAGTTTAGGGTCCAGACATAAAGTCAACAGTGTTCTGCTGTTTAAAGCGTACAATTCTTCACATTATGGGGCAGTTTCTTGTGTTTTGGTCGACCTTCCTGCTGATGTGCGTCGCGTTCAGTTTTTCTGAATCAGAATCAACAACAACACAACAACCTACAACTGCTCCACCTGTGCGCAAACGTACATTTTCATCTGCATCTGCTTCCTTTATTTTCATCCCATATTTCTATTCCATTGAGGTAAAGTTGGTGTTATAGCCGCAAATTCGTTCATTGCCAACTTGTGACTCGCTCCCTATGTTGTTTACCATGATACGTTACTTTGAATATTGGGTCAAAATCAAATACAAGTAACTTATGACTTGAAAACAACATTAGCTCTGTTTATTTGACTGTGAACAATGTTGTACTTTGATAGTCATTGACTGATAATAGGATTTCTCTATTTAGAATTAGCAAAGAATACTTTTCTGAAATTAAATTAAGGAGAAAATCTGAATGTGTTAATATAAAACTAACAATCTGCAGTCTAAAAGTGCTCGTAATGCACATACATATTAATAAATAGAGTATTATACATGTTTCTATTATTGTTCTTATTGTATGTGTATTTCTGTTATAACTTACATAATGTAAATATGTTCTTAATGTTAATGTTCTAATTTAACTTTTACATATTAAAATATATTTAACTTTCAAAGTCAAATTTGAGGGGCAGTAGTGTTTAGTCTTCAATATAAAATGCAAAAACTGTGTGTCTGTCTGTGTGTGTTTAAGTAATGTCACAGAAATATAAGCTCCATATTTTGGGAATTTTGGAAATTAAATTGTTTTGAAGGCCCTTGTTTTGTATTTTTAATTATATATTTCATTCTATCGTATATTTCTTTATCATATTTTCATTTTAAACTCATATAATCATATACAGTACGCCCCATTTGAAAATTAATATTTTTCAGGGAGTAAAGGTCATATTTTTATTGATATAAAGTTGGTTTTATATTCACACATTCAGACTTTCTGCTTAATATAATTTCAGAAAAGTATTATTTACATGTCCTTAATAGTGAAATCATATTAGCAGCCAATGACTATCAAAATATAGCATTATTTACAGTGAATTGAATAGTGCTAATGTTGTTTTAAGTCATGCTTGCATGCGATTTCATATCCAGTATTTAAAATATAGCGCAGTAAACAATATCTAGACTGTCTCACAAATTGTCACTGAATGAATGTGCCAATAAAAGACTATTTCACCTCAATTTCTTACTGTATGTTTGTATTTCTTTAATATATTTTTTAGTTTTTTAAATATATCTAACTTTTAAAGTTGTCATATATTTGAATGCCAGTATTGTTAGTCTTCACTATAAAAACACTAAAATTATGTGTGTGTTGAAATAATATCACAGAAATATAAGTTGCATATTTTGGGAACTTTGAAAATTTGTTTTTTTGAAGGCCAATTTTTAGTATTTGGGGTAAAGTTGGTTTTTATATTTGCACATTCAGACATTTATTCTTCTTAATAAGATTACAGAAAAGTAATGTTTGCAAATTGTAAGTAGTGAAATCATATTAGCAGCCAATGACTATTAAAATACAGTGCTAATGTTGCTTTCAAGTCATACATACATGTGATTTCAGATCCAATATTCAGTATAGCGCAGTCAACAATATTTGGACCGTCTCACAAGTTATCACTGAAAGAATGTGAGAATATAAAAGCAATGCCCTCAATATATTTACTCGGTTATTTTAATGAACACCCCAGTTTGAAAATGAATATTTTTATCCATTTCTCAGTGAATATAGGTCTTATATTTTTGTGCATTTGAACAAAACCGATTTATTATTTATTAAAATATTTTTGTAGTCATCAAACATCTTTAGAAATGTTTACATCTTTAGTTTTTTTGTCAGATTAGCTCTAGTTTTAGCTTCATTACTGTCTGATCTAATGTATGTGCACACAAATAATATTATAAAGCATTCATTTTCTTTTTGGCCCAGTCTCTTCATTAATCAGGGGTCGCCAGAGTGGAATGAATCACCAACTTATCCAGCATATGTTTTATGCAGCGCATACCGTTCACTGAATGCGTGTTTGTGTCTCTTTCTTAATGTTTTATGTATTGTGAGCATCAGGGTTATTAAAGTAAACTGAAACCATTTTGTTACTTGAAATAAATTAAACATTAACTGAAAAGTGTATATCAATATATAAACCTTTAACTTGCTTTATTGCCAAGGAATTTTAATTTAGTTTAACTTGATGCATTAACAAAATTAAAATAAGAAGCATAAAAACTATGTAGACATATAAAAATAATACTATAAATTCGAAACAAATAAACTTGACTAAACTAAAATAACACAGAAATCCAAAATTAAAAGCCATTTACCAAAATAAATAACATTGAAGTGTTTTAGCATTTATGTGAAGATCTTATAAACATTAAAATACTTTGGAGTAGTTTAATAATGCAGAAGATTTAAAAATAAACACAGAAACAAAAACATTTGAATATAAATTTTCTTCCTGGCTTTAGTATTAAATACATTTGTTTTCAGAACATCAAAACATGTTTCTGAACACACAGATCTCTTTATTGTCAGAGTGTTTTTATTGTTTGTGTTTTGTCTCTTCTCTTCATATACTTTATTTTTAACCCCAGCATGCAACACTCTGACTTCCTGTGAGACCTGCCTCGCCAACGTCTCGGTAAGAGTGCAAAAAACCACTCATTTACTGGTTATTAGCTGTTGTTGATGTTGACCAGTGTGTGTGTTTCTGTGCAGTGTTTGTGTGTGTGTCTGTGTGTGTGTTTCTCTGCTGTGAGTGTGTGTGTGTTTGTGTGTTTTTTACTCTGCTGTGAGTGTGTGTGTGTGTTTGTTTCTGTGATTGTGTGTATTATTATTATTGTTTAGTGTGTCTTTCTCCGCAGTTTCTGTGTGTGTATCATTGTTGATGATAATCAGTGTGTGTGTGTGTGTGTGTTTCTCTGCAGTATATGTGTGTATTATTATTATTGTTGATGATGATCAGTGTGTGTGTGTGTGTGTGTGTGTGTGTGTGTGTGTGAGTGAGAGAGAGAGTGTGTTTGTGTGTGTTTCTCTGCTGTATATGTGTGTATTATTATTATTGTTGATGATGATGATCAGTGTGTGTGTGTGTGTGTGTGTGAGAGAGAGTGTGTTTGTGTGTGTGTGTGTGTGTGTGTGTGTGTGTATTTCTCTGCTGTATATGTGTGTATTATTATTATTGTTGATGATGATCAGTGTGTGTGTGTGTGTGTTTCTCTGCAGTATATGTGTGTATTATTGTTGATGATGATCAGTGTGTGTGTGTGTGTGTGTGTGTGTGTGTGTTTCTCTGCAGTATATGTGTGTATTATTATTATTGTTGATGATGATCTCTGTGTGTGTGTGTGTGTGTGTGTGTGTGTGTGTGTGTTTGTGTGTGTGTGTTTCTCTGCAGTATATGTGTGTATTATTATTATTGTTGATGATGATCAGTGTGTTAGTGTGTATAGGGAGTTGATGAATTAAATTGGCTGTAGTGTGTGTGTGTGTGTGTGTGTGTGTGTGTGTGTTTGTGTGTGTGAGAATGAGTATGTATGGGCGTTTACCAATGATGGGTTGCAGCTGGAAGAGCATCCGCTGCGTAAAACATTTGCTGGAATAGTTGGCAGTTCATTCCGCAGTGGGGATCCCTGATTAATTAATGCACTAAGCCGAAAAGAAAATGAATGAATGAATGAACATCTCCCGTCTCCTTTTGTGACAGCTTACAGGCTTTCAGCTTTGAGTAGTGTTGTCATAATCAGGGTAAACCATGGTACATTTTCTGATGGTTAGTAATATCTTTTTAAATATCATTATCATTAAAAGCATAATTGCTTACCATGACTTTTTTAAAACTCACAGTAAATCCTGTAACATCGCGATTCGCTAATTGTGAAAGGCTGCACTGTAAATGCATATTTTTATATAGACGGTTACTGTAATATACTGTATATTCATATATACAGTGCAGTTAAAGGGACAGTTCACCAAAACTCAAAATTCCGTCATCATATACTCAATTTCTTTCTTCTGTTAAAAACAAATAAGATATTTTGAAGAATGTTGGAAACCTGTAACCGTTGCTTAACTCTAAAAAATCATCTGTGTAAATATTATTATTTTTTTCTGAAGAAAATGCATCTTTATTTACAATGCACAGTTATGTTACGTAAAGTGGGATGCACTTTGTCTTCCTTTTTTTAAAGAATACTTTGTAATTGAATAAATACATGTACAGTTGCAATCAGAATTATTAACCCACCTGAATTATAAGTCCCCTGGTTTATTTTTCCCAAGTTTCAAAATTCGGAGAGCAAATATTTATCAACATTTCTAATCATAATAATTGTAATAACTCATCTCTAATAACTGATCTATTTTCTCTTTGTCATGATGACAGTAAATAATATTAGACTAGATATTCTTCAAGACTCTTCTATACAGCTTAAAGTGACATTTAAAGGCTTCTCTAGGGTAATTAGGGTTAACTAGGCAGGTTAGGGTAATTAGGCAAGTTATTGTATAACGAGGGTTTGTTCTGTAGACTATCGAAAACAAATATAGCTTAAAGGGGCTAATAATATTGACCTTAAAATGTTTTTTTAAAAATTAAAAACTGCTTTTATTCTCGCCGAAATAAAACAAATAAGACTTTCTCCAGAAGAACAAATATTATCAGATATACGGTGAAAATTTCCTTGCTCTGTTAAACATTATTTGGGAAATATTTAAAAAAATGAAAAAAATCAAATAATAATTGTAATTATTAATATTAAAAGTTGAATAATTCTGATCACAACTGTATATATATTTTAGAGTTGTTATATGATGTTTCATCATGTCTATCTGCTAAACCACACATGCACGCAATGATAATTTCCCATCTGTCATGCTGCATTACATATACGTATGCGTATAGTTTCCATATAAAAACAAGCAATTATAACTATGGATTTTTAGCTTATTTGATGACATCATTGCTCTGTTTTACATGCATGACCTTCTGATAGTTGCACTGATTTTACTGATCTTAAATTTGTTTATTAATGTTTGAATAATCTTGAGGCGTCACGGTGGCGCAGTAAGTAGTGCTGTCGCCTCACAGCAAGAAGGTCGCTGGTTCGAGCCTCGGCTGGGTCAGTTGGCATTTCTGTGTGGAGTTTGCATGTTCTCCCCGTGTTGCCGTGGGTTCCCTCCGGGTGTTCCGGTTTCCAGGTACAGGTGAATTGGGAAAGCTAAAATTGCAATAGTATCTGGATGCAGCCTTTATGATGCGAGCTGAGATTGAATCACTCAGTGATGCAACGTCAGACACAATGCACTCAAATGGAACTAGTGATGTCACTGTGAGGGGTAGGGTAAAGGGTGAGGTTAGGTGAGCCAATTAAAAGCATTGGATGCAGCTCAGATTGCACTGCACCAGGTCTGCATCCAGACCCCTCTCTAAAATTGTCCTTATACAAGTGTGAATGAGAGTGTATGTGTGTTCCCCAGAGATGGGTTGCAGCTGGAAGGGAATCCGCTGCGTAAAACATATGCTAGATAAGTTGGCGGTTCATTCCGCTGTGGCAACCCCTGATTAATAAAGGCGCTAAGCCAAAAAGAAAATGAATGAATGAATAATCATGTAGTATTGCTGTTTTCTGAGCTGATAAAATGATTAAGCATTCTTCACTGTGAAGGGAAAAAATTCTGAAATTTGCACGTCTACAATGAGAAAATAATGTAAATGTTTTATTAGAGTTACAAACAAAACAGCAGTGCCTAAATTAAAGTTTAAAGTTCAAATTAAAGTCTTCCTGGAGGTTTCCACACACTTATTCACACAAAACAGGATCTTTTTTGATTGTTTGTTTGATTGATTGTTTTCTTTTCAATTATCAGTATTTTTTCTTGCTACTGTACCTCGTAATGTTTTCTTTCAAGGTTTCCACAGAATTATGCACAAAAAACAAGGAAGTCTATATTGGGTTGATAGATGTTTTTCAATAAAGGATCTAAAGATATATTTGACACTTTTAACATGTTTTCTAATGCATCTAAATTTTTGTTTAAATTTAGATTTTTGTTAACATAATTTTACATGGGCAGCACAATCGCTTGACTGCAAGAAGGTCGCTGGTTCAAGCCCCTGCTGGGTCAGTTGGCATTTCTGAGTGGAGTTAGCATGTTCTCTCTGTGTTGGCGTGGGTTTCCTCTGGTTCCTCTAGTTTCCCCCACAAGTCCAAAAAAACATACGGAATAGGTGAATTGGGTAGGCTAAATTGTTTATTATAAGCTAATATTTATTATATTAATAATGTATCATTATATAAAATATCATATTATATGGGCATCACAGTGGCACAGTGGGTAGCACAATCGCCTCAGAACAAGAAGGTCGCTGGTTCGAGCCTCGTTTGGGTCAGTGGGGATTTCTGTGTGGACTTTGCATGTTCTCCCCTCGTTGCCGTGGGTTTCCTCCAGGTACTCTATAGGTGAATTGAGTTAGTTAAATTGTCCGTAGTGTGTGTGTGTGTGTGTGTGTGTGTGTGTGTGAATAAGTGTGTAAATAAGTGTTTCCAAGTGATGGGTTGAAGCTGGAAGGGCATCCGCTGTGTAAAACATATGCTGAATAAGTTGACGGTTCATTCCGCTGTGGCGACCCCGGATTATTAAAGGGACTAAGCCGAAAAGAAAATGAATGAATGAATGAATGAATTAATGATTTTACATTTAAATTTCATCAGTACAGAACTGAAGCCACGGCCTCTGCATTGCAAGCCCAGTAATCTATTGTTGATCATAAAAACTGAGCACTTTAATGTATTTTTGTATTATTCAGCTCAGCATCTTAAGTTAAATGCAAAGTTCAGCATGTGCTCAGGGAACGTCTGACTCACGCTCACATTTTAACCCATTTCCTCTCCAAACGCTTCCTCATCCTCAAGTTTTTTGCTCGTCTGAACATCCACACTGTCCTTCTGTTCAGACAAATTAAACACAACAGTGCAAAAAAATCCACATGACATGATAGGAAACACTGCAGAGCTGTCTTTTTTTATGCAAAATATAAATTACAAAGCAAAATAATATTAAAAAACACCAGAATTATATAATTAAATATGCTGCTTTCTATTCTGACTGGAAGAAAATGAATTGACTGCCTCATTTCTCCATTGAAAATCACTTAGAATGAGCTTAATATTCTAATTGTTATTTCTGTGCAACCTAAACATAACTTACATAACCTGAACAGAACCAATATATGAAAGCCTGAACATACTCTTAACATAACCAAATACATAAACTAGACATAACCTTAAACATAACCAATAGATAACCTAGGGTTACCACTTTTGATAGAAAAAAAAAAAGGGACGCATACTGCTTGGGGGCTAGATCGCTTGGGGGCCTAGACCAGGGGTTTTCAAACTTTTTCAGCTGAGGGCCCCTTTGTGTAGGGCGAATTCTTTCGGGGACCCCCAAAAAATAAATATCACGCCACCCCTTCAAATTAACAACTGTACTTAATTTTCTAAAATTGTATTATTCAATACATTTATATTATTATATATTATTCAATAAATGTATATTATTCACTATCTGGATTAATTTTTGTAAGATGTCAGTTGAGTTGACATGGTTTCAGTGCTTCAGTCTATTGATCAAATCTTCATGCGCAGTGTTCATTGTGGTCTGCTCTCACTGGATTCCATCAAGCCATATTTTGTGTACGAGTCGTCACTTTACAGTTTTTTATGCCATTTTTATGCTTTTTTTCTGCCTATGCACAGCTAGACTCTTCTGTATTTACCCTTACAGCTGAGAGTCTAAATGTATCTAAAGATTTACAGCTTTGAAGGTGTAAAGAGTTTTGTCATTCATCAGCCTGTTAACAGTTAACTGTACTGTTGTAACCAGCAATACTACAATGGAGGCTGTAGTGGTTCAGTGTGTTTTGTTTATTTTTATTCCTTTTATTTGTGCACATCATAATTTACTCAGGTCGACAATCCTGACTTACACTGATAAAAAATAATTTCCTAAATGCAATCTAGAATTGGGTATTCAAGTTCAAAGAGCCACAAGTTTTACTTTGCTTAATTTTAGAAGCTTTGCTGACTTTAAAATGTTCATACCAGTTTGTTCTATTAATAATAATACTGAACATTACATTTAAATTACTCAAATGAATATGGGAAAAAGTGGAACAGCTTGAAAAAAATGCATTTATATTCAGAGTATTAAAATTTGATCAGATATGTTGAGCTCCATTAAATACAGAGATCACTAATACATTTTAATATTTAATAATTAATTAGCCCTATAACATAACACAAACAGATACATTATAATTTTTATAGGCTATAGTGGTTTTATTCAGGGTGTATACAATTTAGTTTTTTTTTAATCATCCAGTTATGAACCAATGTGAGTAAGAGGTTCACTGCAGAGCTCATCCAGCTGTCATTAGTGTAACAGGAGTGAAACTCTTAGAACTCGCTGATGTGATGACAGCTCCATTCATTGTTATTGCAGCACTTTTTGCTTTACAATTTTAATATGTTTGTTTGCCATGCTGCAAAGAGGACCGTCTGATATTTGTACAATGCAAAGTGTAAAGCCTGTGGCACTGTGGACGAGGTGCAATGTTGTGCCGTGTCTTTAAAATGATATTTGTTCCCCATGAGTGAAGCCTGCGCAGAGAGGCGCTTGCTCCGCAGCACCCAGCTGATCGATTACTTAGGAACGCAAGCCATAAACAGGGTAGTGCTTTCAGCCTCCGATAATGTTCTTATTGATCATGTATTTTAACTGAAATATTGTCAGTAAATAGACCTGAGCATTCATTTAGTTGTTTAGCTTAAAAGAGGTAAGCGTAAGTGAAAGGTAAACGCTGTCAGGTGCAGCAGACAAGCGCCAAAAATAACAGGAAGTGCCCGGCCAGAAGCGCTTATTCAATAAAAGTCCCCGTGCACAGAGGCGGGCCGCTGTGCTTTTTTTCCTGTTTCACGAAAGTGTCAACTGCATTTAAATGACATAAGCATAAAGCTTAATTTTTGCAGTACTTTTGAGCTCAAATTATTATAAAAAAATATATTAACCTTCAGGATGATGCGGGACACAAAATTCAACCATGTGGGCCCATTGATTACCCCTTATCTAAAATTTTTGCGGCCCCCCTAGCGCCATCTGGTGGCCCCCCAGGGGACCGCGGCCCCCAGTTTGAAGACCCCTGGCCTAGACCACAGTGATCACAGGCCCAATAGCATGTCAGTGGTGGTAAATCACAATTTAAAATATGTTTTCAGGAAAGTATGAACACTTGAACATTAAAAAAGCTGTCTTTTATTGAAATCTGTGTAAACAGACGCAGTCAGTCTTTCTCTTTTACAGCTCTGCAGCACTGATATAGCTGATGTTATGCTTAATAGATAACTAGCGATAACTCAGCTGCTGTAACTGTATGCCAATGCAAAACCCGGCACGTTTAAGGTTTGTTTTCTTGCAGAGTGATATCCGATATAAAGTGGGTCCCAGATTGTAAAAGAAGCACTGCATTAAATGACATTTTCCCGCCATTTATGAGCGTTTATTTTACCCCAGTATATACAATGGAGCTTCTGCGCTAGCCAGCCGATTCTGACGGGCGCGTGCGAGTAAACGACTTTTTATCTCGTTTTACGCTTGAGCAACTAATGAATGCCAACGTTTATTTAACTGAATGTATTTTAATTACATTACAACATTGATGCTGTAAAAAAAAACTTAAAAAATGGACCCGGAAGCCGCTCCGCGTGACGTCACACTTAACAAGCGGATAAGAGTGTAGTAGAAAAGCGTCAGTAAAGATTTGAATACTGGAAAACTATTTAAACAACATTTTCCACGTTATATTTTATCAGGAACAACAATGTGAACTTTATTAAAGATGTGTTTGGCCATTAATTTCTGAATGAAAAATTATCCCGCTGCCGAGGATGACGTGAGAAGATGATTGACAGGTCTCGTAACTAGGCAACATAACGGTCCGTTAAAGAGGAATAACGGTAGTTTGTCCTAAAGCTTGCGTTACACACTCAAAAGTACGGTTTCTTTAAGTAAGTTCATACTGTTGGATGTCGTATAATAACGTTTGGTTTTACCTTATCTGGGACGTGTTTTTCTCTCACTTCTTGACCAGAATAATCACGATGATCCTCGGTGACGGTAGCTGTTCAGAGCCGAGTACTCGCGAGAGTCTCAACGGCGGCCAATAACGGAATATTGGATAAATCTAGCGAACAAAGCAGTGATTTGATACTCCAAGAGGACATTTCTGCGATTATTGACACACTTCTCTTGTCTACTGACAGTGAAATGTCTGCTTACTCAAAGATGCACATCTTTCTTCCACCTTTGGAACTTCCGGTCACCAATCTCCATCTCGACAACAGGTAAGCACTTTTTAATTAACACAGGTTAAGAGCACAGAATCTATGGTTAAATATGTTATATTAGATTCTATGCTCTTTGGCAAATCGGTGATGATTTATGTCAAGAGGGAAGTTGTTACATCACTTGTTTCTAGAAACCCATATTAGAAATTGGTTATGTCACCACATACTTTTGAAGAGCCTCCATTTTACCCATCCATCTGAAAATGAGTATGTTCCTCCATTTCTCAGTGTATATTGGCTGTGTAATTAGGTGCATTTTAAGAAAATAGATTTATTAAACAGATATATGTTACAATAATATTTTAGTCACTGAACATTTAGACAATGAAAAGATAATACAATTAAATTCAAGCAAACTATTGCAAAAATATGCAAATATTCGCTTGATTTTTCCTCTTTTTAAAATTAGTATTAAATATTTTTATCCAAAGAAGAAAGACACATATTGTTGAATCTAAGTTATTATAGGCAAGTTAGAGAATATTTCATATATGTTGTAGTAAGTTACTTTAGTCAGGCCCGTAGCCAGCCTGGTGAAAGAGGTGGTTGCTTTTCCCAAAAAAGTGAACCTTTTTGCAGTTATTCGCCTCATTTTCTATTTATTTATTAGGCTTAAATACTGCATTTTGAGACATTTTCAGCACTGTTTATTGCTGGATTAGCTTGTCGGATGGTCGTTATACCACACTCTTTGATGTGTAAAAATATTTCCAAAAGATTTAAATAACGAAATATAAATAAAAAAGAAAAGATTTTTAAAATACAAATTTATTACATTTTATGTCATTAGCAAAAAAAGATCTGTTAACGTTTTAAATTATTGGCCTAATGTCATTTATTAGGCAAATATCCTGAGCAGCACATTCAACTTTCCTCAGTCAGAGTTTGAGAGGGGTCTGGATGCAGACCTGGTGCTGTGCAATCTGAGCTGCATCCAATGCTATTTAATGTGCTCACCTAACCCCACCCGTCACTGTGACGTCACTCACTCCATTTAGTGCACTCACTGTGTCTGACATTGCATCGCTGATTGATGCAATCTCAGCTTGCATCATAAAGGCTGCATCCAGATAACATTGCAGAATTTGGCCATTTGAATATTGAATAATTAAAACATCATTTATTTATTTTCTTTTCAGCTTAGTCCCTTTATTAACCTTCCAGGTGCAACCCATCACTGGGAAACACCCATCACACTAATACACTACGGCCAATTTAGCTTACCAAATTCACCTGTACCGCATGTGTTTGGACTTGTGGGGGAAACCAGAGCACTTGGAGGAAACCCACTCGAACACAGGGAGAACATGCAAACTCCACACAGAAACGCCATCTGACCCACCCGAGGCTCAAACCGGCGACCGTCTTGAGGCAAGACATGTGGTACAGCTGAATTGGGTAAGCTAAAATTGTCCATAGTGTACGAGTGTGAATGAGAGTATATGGGTGCTTTCCAGTGATGGGTTGCAGCTGGGAGGGCATCTGCCGCGTAAAACGTGCTTGATAAGTTGGGGGTTCATTCCACTGCGGCGACCCAGATCAACAAATCTCGAAAATAAAATAAATGAATGAATAAAGTAGAGCAGGGGTGTCCAAACTCGGCCCTGGAGGGCCAGTGTCCAGAAGAGTTTAGCTCCAACCCTATTCAGACACACCTGAACAGCTAATTAAGCTCTTACTAGATATACTAGAAACTTCCTGGCAAGTTTGTTGAAGCAAGTTGGAGATAAACTCTCCAGGACACCGGCCCTCCAGGACCGAGCTTTTGTAAAATATTGTACATTTGAAAATGCATGAATAACAACAATAGCCAAATTATTATAATTAACTTTAATATGGGCCACTTTTGCTGCTTCACACTTTTTTCTATCGTTCATTTTTTTTCTTTCTAGAATAAGGTCCAAGACTTCTAAAAGTTACTTGTGAAATGTTTTCTCTATTTAACAACAGTACAGGTCAGTGGTGAAAGATGACTTCACTTATGTCAGATTCCGCTTGGACTTAAAGCCTTTGATAGGTTAAACGTTACATGACGCATCAATATTGTTCTATAAAGGCTAAACTAAGTCTGCAGTCTGTAAAACAGATCTTCTCTGTGTTGTTTTGTGTTGTGTTCACACTTATTGTCAGATCAACACACAGATAAAGTAGTTCAGGCATGTTTTGAGAGCATTACAGTCCAAATCAAATCAAATCACTTTTATTGTCACATCATCAGCAGCAGTGTGCTATGATGAGTGGAAAGCTTAGGTGCTGGCTCCAGACTGTACAAAATACAGATAGTGCAAATAAAATGACAGTGCAAAACACAAACAGTGCAAATACAACAGCATACTAAATAAAACAAAAAACAAAAAAAAAAACAGCATAATGTGAAATTGACAGCGATATGTACAATAAACATGCCGTATCATACGGTGAAGGATTTGACTTGTGTTAATGCAAGGAGCCGGTGTGATGAACAAAGAGCAGGAGTCAGAGATACAGTTTATTGAAGACAATAGTTTACAGTTTGATCAGCAGAAAACAGCTTCAACACACTCCATGGGGTTCGCAGGCCGCTCTGCGTACAGTCTCAATTTCACAGAAATGATAGAAGAGCAGCACACATGTGGTCAGTGACCAAATCAGATCATCAGGAATTCATACTTCCATTGTTTTTTGACATGATGCTGTTTTCCGCTTCTGCTTTCCACATTGTGCACTTCCTCCTGCGAGTGTCGCAGTCAGAGCTGCATGCAAATGAGGGCCGGCTGAAGCCTCCCCATTGGCCCATTAGCTCTAGATTGACAGCTTCCTTCTCCAGCCAATCAGGCGAGGAGAAAAGCTGACGTCACTCTAATGATGGTCGATACGCACAGGCGAGGACAGAGAAGTGTATAATAATTACCAATCGCTCTTAAATAACAATCTGCAGTGATCACACAACAGTGACAGAGAAGAAGAAAGGAGAGACTAAAACTAAACATAAAGCAAAAAATAATTAACCCATAACCCAACCATAAACCAACCCTAACCAAAACCTAACCCAACCATAACCCTAACCCAACCATAACCCTAACAAACATCCTAACCATAACCTAACTCTAAAAACAAAAAATCAGGTGTTTAGAGGGAACTGGGAAAGAAAGAAAGAAAGAAAGAAAGAAAACAGAAAGAAAGAGGTGAGGTCTGTCCTCATTAGTAAAGATGATTACTCCTCTATGTTGAGTATGTCTAACCCTAAACCCTAACCCTGACTGATTATCCTTCATTAATGAACACGTTTAACTATCAAACCTTTAACTATCACTAACTTCCTCCAATATTTACTGATGTTTCATCAATGAGGACCAAAGATTTTCTCCAAACAAGCACAGGATTTCCAGCACATAATCTAAAGAACACGAGCAGAAATAAACTAAACATCATCAATAATAAGCTGATTAATATCAATAAACATCTATTAAAGTCATACTCTAAACTACACTTGTGTCCGTAACTAATCTCTAAATGTCCCAGTCTTCACTAAAGCGCTGTTATTTAGCAAACCCTGCTGTTCAAAATGTCTCCATTAAACCCCTTCAGCTACTGGTTTATGTTAAAGCTCATTTGCAGAAATCCAGCGCTCGCTTGGAGAACAAGTGAGAAGAAGAAGAAAGCAGAAAGGTGTGAGCAGCAGCACTAGAAATAATCCTCATCAGATCTGACAAATCCACAGCTGGGCTAAAATCTGTCTGTGGCAGGAGGCTCTTATATCTAGCGTATCGGCCCATATAATCCTGCCCCGTCAGCGCCATCTACACCACCCTAGCCTATCTCTGTTAAAGAGAAAACGCCTTCAAAACCGGCCCGCGACGCCCCTGTTATATGCGCTTATCTCACTTAAACCTGCCTAAAGTCCCGTTAGAGCTACGAGCACTGTCTAATCTAGGCTTCCTGTCTTTATAAAGTATTGACGCACTACAGTAATGATATGCAGACTTTATCTTTCACTATTACTCCTACAGCTAGAGAAATAAAGCACACCAGTATGCTAATAAATCCAGCAGTTTGATTGATTCATCTGTGACTATTTCCCTTAATATGACTATTTACTCTACAGTCGGTGCTAACCCAGTTCATATAAAACACGACGTCCTGTCTAAACGTCAATCAACCTGCTTTCCTTATTTCAACTATTAATGCTGTCCTGCCGCAGACACATTCTACCCCAGCTGAGGATTAGCGCTAACACTCAATCTCCGTCGTCGCCTGTGCGCATCGGCCGCCATTAGACTGACATCAGCTTCCTTCCTCACCTGATTGGCTGGAGGAGGAGCTGTCGGTCTAGAGCTGGTGGACCAATAGGGATGCTTCAACCGGCCCTCATTTACATGCAACTCAGACTACAACCCTCGCAGGAGGAAGTGCAGCATTTGGGAAGCAGAAGCGGAAAACAACAAATGACAAACATCAAACATGGAAGAATGAAACCGTTTCCTGCTGATGATGGCCTCTACGTCATGCTGAACCACTTGTGCTCCAAAATCTCCTCTAAAACAGGTCCAGTTTCAGGACGGAAACCGATCACCCACTTAAACAGATCCCGGCAATCTGTGGAAATATTAAAAAGAGATTATGTTAGTCATGGATGCTCTTGATGATGATACAGCACAGAGATTTATTCAGTGTTCTGGTGAAATTCTTGATTCTGATTGGCTGGAATGAAATCATTAAATCCAGTTTCAGTCAGTCATAATCAGTTCTAGATGAATGCGCCACACGCAAATATTAGCCTTAACCATAGCAACTCGGTAACCATCGCTGAAGCTTTCATTGGATGTGTGCTTTATCTGGAGCCAACGGGGATCAACCAAGTCGCAAATACGGTCAGAAATGGATGAGGTAGCTAACACATGTTACTATGAGCTATAATATCAAATACATGACAGAGTCAGAGATTCAGTCAAATCTGCTGCAATAGTACTTTAACTTGTCTTAAGCCCCTTTCACACAGTAATACCAGTAAATATCCAGAAAATTACTGGAACGACTTTGCCGGTAAATAAAAAAGAAAAACACTGTTGACAAAGGCAAAGATGTTCTGGAATTTTTCCCATAAAGAATATTCACACATCAATTCCAAAATACCGGTAAATTCTGACATCATTCACCGGAAATAAGCTCTAAACGGCAGCGCTTGTGTTTGTACACAGAGAAGCGGTCGGGCTTTTGTTGATGGCTTCACATTTATTTAAAGCTTTAGCATTCATGCAGCTGCTTTGTCCCAGAGACATCCAAAGCAGAAGCACGAACAGCAGCTTCGTGTTTACACATTTGACGACATTACAAATTCTGTGGATGGACGAGTATTGTGAACAACTTTGATGAAAACATATAGAGGAACACTTTTGTATGTTGAGATGTACATAATATGTGTGCTGGCGCTCACCAGCTGCTTTACATGCACACATCACGCAACTTAAGCGGAGCTTGAAGGTAAACAAACAGCGGCTAATATAAGCATTTTATCAATAATTATTTACACAGTTCAGGGCTTGACAATAAGGACTGCCCAATGGCCTGCAATGGCCTGGAGCCAGCCTGCGATACGCTCGGGCCAGTGAACAGAATGGTTACTGGCCGATCAAGCCAGTGCTGCCTTGTCATAAAAGTTTGGCTGTGACCGTCTGTCAAGTGCATGCAAGTACAATCTTAGGGTGCTTTCACACATAAACGTTTGTTACGGAATCTGTCTCGTTTCCCTCGTTTGTGCGGTTTGTTTGGCATAAGTGAATCCAGCAATCGCACTCGGAACCGCGCCTAATCAATCGGTCCAAGATTGCCTGAATGAGGTGTTCTCTGTTCGATTGAGTGGATCGATTGTAGTGAGAAAACAAAGCGATCCAACAAGCTAACGAACCACGCTATATCACAGTGTCAAATGATTGTGTAATAGCCATACATTCGGTTTAACGAAGAATGATGAGCAGGATGAGATGTCATTCCTACCGGCAAATGTGCGTTTCATGTCTAATATGAAAGTAAAAACATGCTGAAATATTACCGAGAGCAGTTTATCCAGTAGGAAAAGTTACCATCTGATAAATTTTCCATATTTTAATCTTATAATATGTTCTATTAGGCCTGTTGTTTTGTTCATTTCCGCATTGACAGCTCGAAAGAAAGATCAACACTGATCTACCTCATGATCTGATGCAGTCTCGGTTCATCTGTTATCTCTCTCTATAATTTAAGCCTATAATGCAGAATTCTAGTCAACGTTTCTTTAATATATTGATTAATTTAATAGATGGATAGATTTTTTTTGGCAATAAAACTAATTCTGATGTCACTCGATATTAAAGTGAGAGCATTCACTGAGAGCTTCTGTCACTGTGTAGTGTTGTTTTCTCACCTGCTGACAAACTGGGGTGACATCGTGGACGTCCATATCTGGAGAAACAGCGATATCCATTGACCATATGTGACAGCACTCGTACAACATCACTGACATACGAATGGATAGCACAAAAAAGATATGTGAAGTGTTCCCCCTCCTTTTTACGGTATCTCGTTACTCCTGCAAAAGAGAGATTTTCATGTTAGTAATTCACAATATGTTTGCCCTCCTGACATCAGCATACATGCACAGGAGGTTACAGATGAAGGGTCAGTTCACCCAAAAATGTCATTCTCTTATTAATAACTCAGCCTCATGTCGTCCTAAACCCCTGAGACTTTCATTCAGCTTCTGAACACAAATGAAGATGTTTTAGAAGAAACACGAGAGCTCTCTGACCATATATGCCTTCAGTGGTTCAACTGGAAATCATGACTTTATTGAACAGTTTCTTGTCCTCAGTGTCAGTATATTGCGCGCACTCAGAAGAGCTCTGTGCGGTGGCGTACACCGCTGATGACCTCCTCTAATTTGAAGAAAGCACAGGCGCATCCGAGATGATACATCAGCAGTGCAACTGAGAGCAACATGCGTGAAAGCCTCAGAGCTGTCCTGAACGTGCGCAATATACTGACACTGAGGGTGAGAACCTGTTCACTAAAGTCTTTATTTAAAAGTATTCTCAGAGTCTGATAATGCTCTGATTGATCCACTGAAGGCATACGGTCTGTTTTGAGGATGCTTTGGGTCCTTTTATAGACCCTTGCTGTCTATGGAGCTCTCAGATTTCATCTAAAATATCTTCATTTGTGTTCAGGGCTCTCAGGGGTTCAGGACGACATGAGAGTTATTCATTACTAAAACTATCTTCATTTTTGTGTGAACTTTCCCTTTAATAAGCAGCACTAAAAAGCCAACTCACCCAGATAGGGGGATCTCCAGTAGGTTTTTGGAATAAAAAAACTGTAGCCAAAATCAATCAGCTTGAGCTGCAGGGTCTTTGGATTGACCAGGATGTTTTCTAGATGTATGTCATCATGGTGTATGCCATGTTCAAGGCAGCGCTGTGCAGCAATAATGAGCTGCATGATCAGCTGCCGGGCAACACTCTCGCTCAAGCGGCCATTGTTCTTCCTGATGAACTTCCCCAAGGTTATGTACGAGGACGCGTACTCCATGACCAGGTAGTGTTTCCTTCCCTCCACGGCGTACTCGTACAGCTCTATGACGTGCGGGCAGAGCGGAGGTTCCTTGAGAAACATCATATGACGTGCTTCTGGGATCACATATATAGTAGATGTATTTGTCCACTAGAGAAAAAACAAGTCAGGAAAAGGTTAGATGTGAATGTCTTATATATAAATGACATTGTTATGTGTCTATAGCTGTGTTTCCATCCAAAGATGCAGATTAAATGTGCAAAACTGGCAGATCATATAAAAGAATAAAGCAGCGTTTCCATCAATGAGTCCAAGAGAACTAAATCATCACTGAATTATAAACTGGCGGCAAATATCAGTCAGAGAAATGAGTTTCGCCTCAGAAGACCAAGACTAAACACAATGAGCGCGGTGAATGCGGTGGCTTTTAGAGACAGATGCTCAAGACAGTTCTGGAGGGAATAATAATAGAAGAAGAAGAATACTGAAGCACTGTGATGACAGACTGACGGAGGACTGAGGCTTGAGATGGGTACCAGAACTCTGTACTTTATTGGTATCGGTGCTAAATTATAAAAGACCGAAGTATAGGAAAAACTCTGACGTTAACGGTTCTGCTTTCGGTTCTGGAGAATTATTGCTGAATAAACATTACTAACATTAGAATAATTAACTGACCAACCTTTTCTAATTTGCGAAATTAGTCTGCACAGTAGGAAATCTGACATTAGGAATGCTCATGTTTCTGCCCAATAGTACAACGGCGAGTGCGTCAAGTATAAAAGCCTTCGCAGTTCTCGGCTGAGCACGCCCGTTCAGTAGAGGCTCGCGCTGAGCGCACACACACAGCTCACAATACAGACTCAGGCGCACACACAGCTCGTAAGCTTGCGGAGTGGCGGAGAGAACCTAACGGGTTGTATTTCCTAAGTGGACAGCGACAATGCCCATCGCAACAAACACAACAAGTTGTTTACTTGTATGAGCAGAAACGCAAGCTTAGTGAAAGCATCGTTCAACGGAATCCTAAATGTGCATGAAACAGGTGGATGGAAACAGAGCTATGTTCACATATGAACTCAAACTCAACACTACATGTGCCCCTGGACCACTACACCAGTCTTTTGTCATGCGGTTTTATTTTTAGGAAAACTCTCAATTCTGACTTTAATTAAAGATTTAGTTTCAGTATATGTTTGTGCATTTCTTATCGATGTGGTATTATTATCATATGTAGTTTACATGGAAATATGCGGGACTTAGTTGAAGTTATTCACTTTAAAGCTGATTTTCTCAATACTCAGATGTTTTTCACCTTCCAGATGGTCAAACAGCCGCATCTCTCATCAAATATTGTTCTAACAAAGCAAACATTATTGACAAGCTTCTTTATTGATCTTTCAGACGATCCACAAATATCAGTTTCAGACATTATGACTGGTGTTGTGCTCCACAGTTCATCTACTAAAGCTGATAACCCCCAATATTAGAAATGTCCAGAAACTCTTTAATATTCAGTCAAAACAGGATTTCTGGAAATGACTAAACACGTCCAGTTTCAGTCTTTTCCATAAAGCGTGTTGTTTACACGTGTACCTTTCAATACACAACATGAAAACATGACTAAACTTGGAGTTCATCACTTCTCTTCAGATATTTTCAGTAGAGTATGCAAACTTACCATCGGGTACCGCGTTCCCAGAAGCTTTTTAGTCACAATTTTTATGGCAACCTGCAAAAAAAGCATAAAGTCAAAACTTATTCAACCAGAGAGATGTCTGATCACACACACACACACACACACACACACACACACACACACACACACACACACACACACACACACACACACAAAGGAAAATTGAATGTTACCTTCTGGCCGTCAGATTTCCGTGTAGCCAGATAGACAGTGCCATGGTATCCCTCTCCCAGCTTCTTCCCAAGCACATATCTGTCAAGTAAAGATCCTGGAGAAAAACACATCACATTTATGACATTTGCTCACTCCTGTTACTCTTCTGCTCAATCTAATCATGAGAAAATTCTGTAAAACTCTGAAAAATAAAACAAAACCCTGCAGATTAGACAGAAAACATTACGGCAGAAGACGAACCTGAGCTGCTGTCTTCAGCTGAGCTGCTGTCTTCAGCTGAGCTGCTGTCTTTAGCTGAGCTGCTGTCTTTAGCTGAGCTGCTGTCTTCAGCTGAGCTGCTGTCTTTAGCTGAGCTGCTGTCTTTAGCTGAGCTGCTGTCTTTAGCTGAGCTGCTGTCTTTAGCTGAGCTGCTGTCTTTAGCTGAGCTGCTGTCTTTAGCTGAGCTGCTGTCTTTAGCTGAACTTCTGTCTTTAGCTGAACTTCTGTCTTCTGCTGCAGTTTTGCTGCTGCCGCCATGTTGGATCTGGGCTGTTTTCACTCGTTTTGCAGCAACTGTGTCCTGATCCAGACATCCAGCCTTCCTCTTCAGTGCTCTTGGAGCTTCTGTGGATTCCAGTCAACAATGCATTATTAATGATCAGTTCTTTCATTAATTGGCATTTATTGTATTTGGGGATCTGTTCAAATGGCAGCAGTGCTACTACTTTCCAGATGTTTTGTCATGAAGCTCTACTGAGAAATACTTTGCACAATACTGCATCATTCACAGGTTTAAAGGCACATTATGTGAGACTTTTATTATCAAAATCTCCAAAATCCACTAGAGGAGTGATTCATGAATGATCTCGCAGTGCATTATGGGACAGTGTAGTGTCCACTGGATGCACACTTCAGAATCTCTCCAGTAGTAGTAGGTCATCCGGGTACTTCTCACATGCTGTTTGTCAAATACTGTGAGGTCAGACATACTACTCGGCTCACATACTGTCTTAATGTACTATTTAGTATGGAAGCGTGTGATTTTAGACACAGCCAGTGTGTGTGTTCATGTTAATGACGTCACACATCCTCTATTTCTGCTCTGTTTGTTTAGCGAGGTTTTAATATGTTTGTGTTTTATTTGACAGCACAGAGCAGCAACTGTAGAAGAGTGACGGGAGACTGACCTGAGCGGCTGTTCTCATCGCTGGACGTCTCTGCTGCTTTGATGCGTTTCCGCAGAGCGTATGGTTTGACTCCATCAGAATCACTCTGCAAATCATCATCCGCTTTCCTCTTCACTCCTCTTCCTCCTGATGTGGATTACAGTCAATAATGAATTATTAATAATCGATTATTTCAATATTGCCATTTATTTTACTCTGGGATTCAACAAATGGCAGCAGTGCTCCAGTTTTCCAGTCATTAAGAGTGGACTGACCTGAGCTGGACGCCTCTGTGTCGGCGTCTACACTTGTTTTCTCCAGCTCAGCAACTCTGATGCGTTTCCGGTGGGCAGATGGTTTACCTCCACCAGAAACACTCTGAAAAGCATCATCTGCTTTCCGCTTCACTCCTCTTCCTCCTAATGTGGATGACAACACAATGAACAATACACTCCTAATCTTAAGAATCATTTATTTTTTATGCCAGTAATGAAGCTTTTTCACGTTTGTTTTCAACTCTGAAAACTGGACTGAC
This sequence comes from Danio rerio, assembly GCF_052040795.2. Lineage (NCBI taxonomy): Eukaryota > Metazoa > Chordata > Actinopteri > Cypriniformes > Danionidae > Danio > Danio rerio. The sequence continues at coordinate 41,453,162 of NC_141036.1, read as the reverse complement.
ACAGTTTCAATTTACTACAACTTCTATGTTAAGCTGCTTTGACACAATCTACATTGTAGAAAATAGTTTGGACTGTGGGGGAACCCATGCCAACATGGGGAGAACATGCAAACTCCACACAGAAACACCAACTGACCCAGCCGAGGTTCAAACCAGCGACCTTCTATCTGTGAGGAGAACATGCTACCCACAGCACCACCGCGTCGCCCTATTTGAATGATTTTTTGGCACAAATAAAAGTGGATAATTTTCACACATACCGTGTATTTCTGCCATTGCTTTAGCAGCTAACTGATTAAAATACTTTGCAGCTTGCCTCTGTATTATGAATTTTAAGTGATGAAACTGTAGAAAAGTGTGATTCTGTAACGGGAGACTGACCTGAGCTGCTGTTCTCATCGCTGGACGTCTCAGCAGCTCTGATGCGTTTCCGCAGTGCATAAGGTTTACCTTCACCTAAAACACTGTGAAAATCATCATCCGCTTTCCTCTTCACTCCTCTTCCTCCTGATGTGGATTACAGTCAATAATGAATTATTAATAATCGATTATTTCATTAATTGGCATTTATTTTACTCTGGGATTTAACGAATGGCAGCAGTGCTCCAGTTTTCCAGTATTTCTCCAGTCATAAAGAGTGGACTGACCTGAGCTGGACGCCTCTGTGTCGGCGTCCACTCTTGTGTTCTCCAGCTCAGCAACTTTGATGCGTTTGCGCAGTGCATAAGGTTTACCTTCACCTAAAACACTGTGAAAATCATCATCCGCTTTCCGCTTCACTCCTCTTCCTCCTAATGTGGATGACAACACAATGAACAATACACTCTTCAGAATATAAAGATTGAGAAAATCCCCTTTAAAGTGCCCGAATTAAGTTCAAATCAACATCTGAGTTCTGACATGTTTACAGTAGAAAGTGTTCAACTTGATGGAGCATGATCATAATATAATATTGTATTGATTTTGGCCATAATAGATAAATCAATCACTTTGATCCAGACACTGTATTGTTGCCTAGTGGCCAAAATCTCCGCATGCTCACTGGATTTAGCAGCTAACTGAGTGAAACACTTTGCACCCTGCTTCATGTTTCAGAATCTTCAGTGGTGATAAATGTATGGTGCTGAAGCTGTACAAGTTTTGATGGAGACACACCTGAGCTGGTTTTCTCTTGATAGCTGCTCATCTCTGTGTCTCTTGTGTTCTCCAGCTCTGCAACTCTGATGCGTTTCCGCAGAGCGTATGGTTTGCCTTCACCTAAAATACTGTGAAAATCATCCTCCGCTTTCCTCTTCACTCCTCTTCCTCCTACTGTGGATTAAAACACAACGAACAATAAACTCTAAATCTCAATCTTGATTTTTATTGTCAATATTTCATTAAAAAATCCTAACATTGAGAAAAAATCCCCTTTTAAATAGTCAAATGAAGTTCTTAGCGGTGCAGATTATAAATATCAAACACTCAGATTTACAGCAGCAAGTTTGTAAATAATTTCATGCTTCTGTCATATTTCAGGCCCGTAGCCAGAGTGTGGGGGGAGGGGATAGTACAGAATTTGTCCTATACATAACCTCATTTGTCCTATTTTGGCTCCTACACCATCATAAATTGTGAAAATAACCTGTTGAAAAAAGCCGAATCATCTGTTGACGTCACATCAGTGTGACTTCAGCTAATCAGTATGCAAACTAATATTTTTCATGAGTCAAACATCCTCATCCAGCAAGACAACATACAATATGACAAAAGTGAAGTCATCTTTCACTACAAGTAGCCCAACGTTTATTCTGAATCTTGGACCTTATTCTTGAAGAAGAAAAAAAACACTATGAAGGTTTTGAAGCCAAAAGCGGCCCATGTTCAAGGTAATATTAATACTAATTGGGCTATTTTTGTTATCCATAAACCTTCAAAAAGTGAAGCTCTGCATTATTAATATTATTGTTTTAGAAGGATGAATTCTGACTGAGGAAAGTTCAATGTGCTTGCCAGTTTATTTTCTCATTAAATGACAAAAGACCACAATTTTTTTCATTTAAAACTTTAACTCTTTTTTTTAAATTATATATGATATCCTCTTAAGGGCCAAGATGATTTTTACATGCATTTTTTTATTTCTATTTGCTATTTGGGCTTATTGGAACCTAAGTAGAATAAAAATCTAAGTATCATCTTTTGATATGATGTACTTTTAGAGAAACATGGTGTCCATATATGTGGACTCGTGGTCTGAATTTACATAAAACCCTTTCCTGAATGTTTTTGAATGCATATATAACATAGCAACATGACTACCAGAGGGTAAAAACAAATTTTTCCCCCATTTCTGAAAGTTCAGAATAGGGTTTGGGACATTTCATATGCTGAAAACAGTTGCAGGATGACAATGTATGCCTGTAAGAAAATATAAAACATTCAAAGTATTTTAAATAGCCACTTAAGAGCTTAAATGTGCCGTCCACATATGTGGACACTCCAGCCCCAGGAGGTTATAATAATTTGTATTTTTAAAATAAGTTTTTTTTCATATTTCTTAATTCTTTATATTTAGCAAACAGTTTTTTTTTGGTATCTTAAAGTGCTATTATGATGACCATCCATCAAGCTAATCCAGCTAAAAGCAGTGCTTAAAATGTCACTAAAATGCAGTATTATAATATCATTATTAAGAGAAACATAAGGCGAATAAATACAAAAAGGTCCACATTTTTTTTTAGAAAAAGAAGCCCTATTTCCCCCCAGGCTGGCTACACGCCTGTATATCATTATATATTCGTTAGGAAGAGTTTGACTCTGACTCAAGTAAGAGTTAGTAGGTTATCTGCATTTTACTCTGGTGTTTATTGTATTAAATAGACTGATGTTGTTCACTAAAACACTGAATCTGCATTTATATTCACTATGCTCTGAAAACACCTCTGTGTACCGTCAGGTTATCGAGTTATGATCGCCATATTTCGGCTAAACAGCAGCGCCGGGATAACAGACACCTGAACGTACACACAAATGGGTTAAAGCTACTGTCAGACGGGCTTACGGCAGTGTATGATTGTATTTATTAATCCAAAATAAGTACACAAGTTATTTTACAGTGTAAAAGTAGAGTTTTAGTATCAAAAATTGACATATAAAACAGGCAAATACGAAACACATGTGTTCTTAGTGTCTGGACTTACCCGTCAAAGTCTTACAACTTTCCATTTCCGCTAGAATCTCGAAAGGTCTTGTAGACATCTTCTGAAATCGCTCAACTGTTTTGCTCGATGTGTTTATCGACCGAGACTCGGAACAACTTTTACAATCAACCTTCATTTCTTGTTCCAGCAGATTACTGAAGCTGAGTTTGCGCGCGCCTGCAGACCCTCTACAACCGTTAGAACGCGTTCTGCTGTTGCCAAGCAACGAGTCGTCTTTCGCGAGGGTCTGTGACCTTTACCCTATAAAGCAGCGCGTATTATCTTTAATACACAAGTTTATAAGATCTGTATATTATAAACCTGAGCATTCGTTTGATTGAAAGCCTGCTGTATATACTTTGATACGTGTATTTTGCCCTCTTGTGGATTTTAATGACACTGCAGGCAGTGGAAGAGCTTTTTTGACCTTTCCAAAATGTCCGCGCTCATTGAGTTGCTCGCATGCATTTTGGCTGGAAACTGTTCGCTAAATTCAAGATGTTATAGTAAGAATACAACTGTAAATGTTACTAATTGTATTAAATAAAGGTTTTCTTGATTGAAACTAAGCATAATTACTTAATAATTCATTCTTTATGTTACAAATAAATTATGTTGAAAATGCAGATTTGACCCAACAGGTGTAAAAGGTGCATTATTCAATCCCGAACAGTCATGTCAGATTCGTGTAATGTCATCTATACAATCCATACCTACTACAATGCAAACACAGAACATTTGAATGATTAAATGAATCTAATTAGTGACATTAAATGGCATCTTAAAATAGATTATGGGTATTTTTACAATAATTCCTAACCGGTGAACTATCAACAATGTCTGTGTATTTTTAGGTGTCAAAAACAAAAGAGGGGGGAAAAATAGAAAAAAAGTGTCGTTAAAATGTCATAAACATAATAATAGTCGGCAATTAAAGTGCCATAGCGCAGTTAAGGGAAGATGAGGAGGAGGAATGGACCCCTCGGGCCATGCATGTTTGTTCATGCACCACGAGTTTTATCTTCTCCCTTTAAGTAATCGATACAGAACTCCTATTAGTAAAACAAATCAGTTTAAACTTTCATTCATCCCCTCAGCTGTAACGTTTTTGAATTTAGGGTAGAATTTTGTATTGTATTATGTGCTTTGAGTATTATGTGTGACATGCGTGTATGCTGCAACCAAATCGCCTTCGGGAAATGTATAAAGACTACTTGACTGACTGATGATGATGGACATTCAGACAGCAGTAACGTCACCCCTCAACTGCAAAACGTTTCTCTACAGACAGTGATAACCCAGATGAGAAATTCTACAACAGAAATCAACTAAAGCTAATGAGTCCCTGTCATCTGAGTCACTTTGCTGATCTTCAAACTCCCGCTTTAATCAGCTGTGGTTTTCTTTCTGTCCAATGACAGTGCGCGTTTCATACAAGCGAAAGAGGGTTTCGCTCAACTTGAAGTGAAAGTTGATTTTGGTGCTTGACTGGTTGCAATTTGTTGATTGAATGAACAGCAGGCAGCAAAAGAAAAGAAAAGCAAGTGGCAAATAGAGAGAAAAGCATGTCAAACATACTTGACCGTTGTGATGGTACGAGACATTCTATAGCAGTTCCCCTGCTATTAAAAGGTCAGGGCACTATAAATAAAGACATTTTGCACCACACTGCTAATACGATTTTTGCCATACGCTTATTTCACGCAGTCACCATTTTGAAGAACCAAAGCGAGGCTGCAGTGGGAAGAAACCCAGAAGTATAAGACCAGAACTGTAAACATTGCATTGACAACACAAACCTCAAGCTGTTGCTGATATTTCAAAATGCAGAAATAGTGTGTAAACATCACTTTAATATCATTCAGTGAGTTTAATGTAACCCATTAAAAGCAGATTAGGCATCAAACAACATCACAGTCTCTTTAAGAGTAACACACTCAAGAACTCCTAGACTTCAGTTCATGGCAGCAGGTAAACACTGTGGGGGCTTGCCTGCTTCAGCCTATGTAACCCGGTGAGTTGACAGGTGGGCAAATCGAAGCTGGTTTTTAATAAAACAAATATAATCTGCATATAATAAATAATATTGGTAAAGATATTTGCGAATTGCTGCACATCCTGTGTGTATTAAGCAATGTTTAAGCAATACGCACAACTGACTCGCTCTGCGCTGGACTTTAGACCTCCTCTCAGCTGGTCTATTGAACAGTTTAGTTCCTCAAAATAGCAAAGTGCCAACAATGCGCCTCAGCACACCTCCTTTTTTAGAGCAGTACGCAAATGTATTTGCTATTTAAACAGCGTGCTGCAAAACGTCAAAATGTCCAGCTGAAACTAGCAAACAACAGTTGCATCACACCTTAAACCGGGTGTATGACAGGGCCCAGACACACGAACACTGAAGCGTGAAGCAGCCACGAAGATCATTCGAGTCATCAAGTGGATCCCTCATCCGTGTTTGCACTCAGTAAACAGCGGTGGGTGAACTGATGACCTTCACGGCCAGTCATTTCTGTTTTATTAACTCGAGTTTGATAAATGGCATCTAAAATGTGTTTGGGAAAGGTTAGCTAACTAGTGGCATTTTCCTTAACTTAGCTGAAAATGAGCTCTGACATCCCTTTTTATTTTCACTGTTCATTCAGAACGGACCTTTGGGTCACTCAGAAGGCAGTGAAATGATAAATTTGTGTCACGTTCTCTTCCCTGATAAGATATACAGCCAAGTGCACAACGTTCCTAGTAACTCCAAGCAATACTTCTGGATTTCTTCCCATTTTCTTCCTATTCGATTTTACTTTTAAAAATGCCGGTCGCGTCAAATCACTCTACTCTTGCAGATTTTGAGATTAGGGAGCAATAAGAAAATTGTGTCTGAAACACTGCCTGAGTGATCCTACAGCTATGTTTTTGGGGGCTGATGCTCCTGGTAGGGTTTGCCATGGCAAAAACGTTTTAGGTGACAGGTCAGGCTACAGGTATGTGCCAAAAAAATTGGAATAATTTGTTTTAAAAAGTTTAACTTATGTGTTATTAGTTCACAACACACAAAATGAAGTATTTCAATCCTTTGTTTCAATTTAAATGATTATGGATAAACATGAAAAAACTCAAATCCAGTATTTCACAAAATTAGCATATTTCATTTGACCAATAAAACAGTTCTTAAACACACGCTGGCCTTCTGAAAAATGTGTTAATGTACTGTATTATGTCCTCAATATGGAGGCGATCGGCCTTCGACAAAGTTGAGGTACTATTGTAGCCCAAGTTGCTTTGATATCGGCCTTTAGCTCGTCTGCATTTCGGGGTCTGTTCCCTCACCTTCTTCTGTCATGTTCAAGGTCCCGAAAGGTAAATAAGAATATCTGTAAATTAGTGCATGTGACATCAACAGTTCAACAGTAATACATGTGATTCACAACCTGTAATCAAAACTGCACACCTGAAGTAATTCTGACCTACGCTGTTAATGCTGTAGAGGGGACTCTTTCCTCTTTTGTCTGCACCACAGATGAACAATCGGTCTTCGATCTCTGCTAACATTACTGCACAACAGAAATGACGTTGTAATTAAAGAAATCTGATCTGAAATTCCTCTTCGAAATTATTATGACCTGTTAGCTACTGTCTTTGCGTAGGGCACCAGAGTCTGTGCCTGCTTCCCCAAAGAAAGTAACCTTTAGTCTCGATTTAGGGGAAGCTTTCTTTTGACGTTGCCACTGCTGCATGCCTCTGTGTAGTTAACACAATATATTAGTGCAAACAGTTTTAATAAAGTTCAAGCAGTTTTCAGTCAATTAATTTTACGTATTTGTGAGGCTTACAGCTGCTTAAAGGTTTAGTTCACCCAAAAACTGAAATTCTGTCATTAATTATCTACAAATGAAGATATTTAGCATTTAATCCAAGAGCTTTCTAATCCTCCCATAGATAAATTGTTGAATAAAGTTATTTTTGTTTAGCTTCATATAATTATAATTGAACAACTTATGCCACATGAACTTATTTTGACTATTGTGGCGAGTCAGAGGAAAAACACATACACAAAGCGTTGGTGTTACAAACAGGTCTCCGGAGGGTGATTTATTTATATAGTGAAGTACGTGAAATGAGATGAATATGGTGCTCTTCAGTGGATAGGTGCTCTGGTGCTCCAGGGAGAATGTGAGGTTGAGTGAGAGTTCTGGTGAAGGATCGGTCAACTGCTGGAGTCCGCTAGAGAGGAGAGACAGAGAGACACAGACATTAGCACAGGGAGTCATTAGCTGCGTTTCCACTATCGCGCCTAAAGCGAGCGAGCCAAGACCAGTCGCGTTTCCACTGTCATTTCCGGGGCCTAATCGGGCCAAAGCGGGGCTTTCTTGGGGCCAGCGGCCGGCCTTATTAGGCCCGCCAAATACCTTGGGCCAAGGAGGGCCAGCTGGGGCTTCGGGCGGAGTGAAAGGAGAGGCGGGCAGTTTTCTGGTTGCACATGAGCACATGCGCCAAACAAATAAAGAAATAAGGGAAAGAAAACATCTAGCCCTATAGTCTGGGGTCTTTTTGCGTATGATCACCCTTATGTTTCCCTTTTAAATGTAAGGCTGCTGCATAAAATAATAAAGTAGTTTAAATTTATAGTGACGTTCTTTGCTGCGTTCTCCTTTATGTTTCAATAACGCATAATAATCTTTACACCATATTAAAGACACAGCAGACAGTAAAGGTTTTCCAGAGTTTTTGTCAAGGGTAAAATGTTTGTTTGTGCGCGTTTAAATGCCTGTATGTGTGTGTGAGACCGGGCAAGAGCGCTCCTTCACAGCTCTGTTATGCCGCGAGCGGCTTTTTTCTGTATTTATTTTGGAGATAATACACAATATAAATACAACAGAAAGACATAAAACTTAACAAATTACATGCCCACTTTCATAGACTTTAAACAATATAGTGTCATATCTAGATAAAATAGCCTAAGCTAAATTGAAATATAATTTAAAGAATTACAAATATCGGATATATATATATATATATATATATATATATATATATATATATATATATATATATATATATATATATAAATCGTATTAAATAAATAAACCAATTTAAAATAAACAAAAGCTAGCTATATGTAGGTAGCCTATATACAATACATAAATCAAACCGTTTTAAAGCCACTTATATCCTAACTTTCATTTTACAAAGACCTGTCTGAAAAAAAAGATTTTCGATATTTTCTAAAAACAATTAACACCGGAGAAGGTTTGAAATATTATTTATAAAGTATTTGGTTGCGATGATATTAATCAAATCGCGCAAACAGAGCATCATTTGGGTGAGTGAAAGCAGAATCTTTCCTACCTTTTTTTCTGTCACTCAGTCCTGCGCAGTGCTCGCTGCTTTAAACGCATCGGGGGAAAGTCCAAACACAAAATGTGTTCTTTATCCTCAAACAACTGTTTATGTTTTTATATGATGTGGTTAAATTTATAAATGAAACTTTAAATGAAGAGCTTTAGTGAATAGCTGCCGAGCGCAACAAATATGGCTATATTTTATTAGGCTACTCGCTCTTGTGCCGGAAACACTTAACACGATGTCTATCAAAACGAGGATGTTATAAAATACATGCCATATCGAGTTATAAACGAGAATTTCTGTGGCTTTATATTATGGATGTGTGCGCTCTCTGTGTTGGGTCCCTCCGTTAATGGCGAGAGCACTCGATGCACAATGCCAACAGTCGGTCGGCGACTAAAATGTAATGAATGGAAATACACAGGTCTGTGCGTATAGACATTTCATGTAATGCTGTACAGTAACGTGTCATTTGTTTGTTTCGGTTGTCTTCATTTTAATGGTTTCGTTTCGTGATGATTCTATGGTGTGCTTTATCTGCCTGTCCTGATTCCCACTGAAGTGGGCGGGTTGTGTGACGTTTGATTCGGGGACGTTCTGTGGGCGGTGTTTGCGTGACGCGCTATGAGTGAAGAAGATTTTATTCTCTCTGTATGAAGTATTTTCTAAGTGTAAAGCAGTTAATTTTCTCTTCACAAAATGTATGTAGTGTTTGCAGCAAACATGCCAGCCTGTGTTAAAAATACAGTGATATGTCTGTGTAAGATGAGTATGCCTGCACAGGAGCAACACTAGGAGAAGGCTGAGTGACTGATTGTGTAGAATAACTGAATATGTAAAGCACTGATTATTTATGTTAAATACTTGTATGAAGCTATATGTGTCAGAAGTTAGAATGAGTAACATATTATCAAGTTATTATCCTATCATAACAATGTATGTAAACACTTAGTTCCTTTGCATAAGTTGCATCTATACTTTGCTGACATAGACCTGTAACATCTCTGTTGACATGAGCTAGTGGGCTGAGAGCAAAGAATAGCAGGACCCCTTAGACTAAAAACCTATTCAAAAATGGTCAAGAGTTAAAAAGAGACTTAGGGGTGTGTCAAATAATCCTGTATAAAAATTGTAACAAACACACTGAAACTTTAGAAGGTGCAGGAGAGACTTTGGAAGGTGTCCAGGAGAGACTTCAGAATGCTCTGGGGTCTGCTCTGCTCTTTCTCGGCTTTATTATGGAGAAGAAAGTCTATTTTCTGATATTCAAAACCTCTGGTCTGATAATTTGTAATTAATGAGAAGTCAATATTTACCACAAATGGCGCCCAACGTGGTGCTGGACAGAGACGAACGGGTGACACTGGACATGCTGGGGCTTGGAGGAAAAACACAAATATGTGGCCACGATAAAAAACGGTAAGCAATTTTAAGCTTATACGTTTGTGTTTTTTCTACCAAGGACCTGCTTGTAACGGTAAAAAAGTCACTTGAACTGTTTCTCCAGCTATAACGAACTACAAGTAAAACTAAAAAAGTAAAAGTAAACATAAAAAGTAAAGATATAAAAGGAAAACAAAGGGGTTTTGAATACCAGGAGAAAATAACAATTTGCATGCAAATGATCTGTGTTTTCCTATGAGGGCCTTGACGGATAGGATAAACGTTAACTAGTAACTGTTACTCATGTTTGGGAAATTTTTTAATATTATGAAGAATATGCATAGAGCATTTTTAAGTTTTAAGAGGAAGTTCTTAAAGTGTGGTGACAATTAATAAGTTAAAACAGATTAAGGTATAGAGAGAAGCGCGCAAAGACCTCGGAGTACCCGTTCTGTTTTAATAATAATAAATAATATTATTCAGGAGGCTGGGGGAAAAAAGGCACAAATCCTGTGAAATGCTATTTTTACTGAAGAACAGTAAAGACGGAAGCAGAAGTAACAGGTCACTCAAGAGGAGTGTAGTGGAGAATTCTGTGGTTATAGCTCTAAGGTTAGAGGCTGCTCGGACAGGTCACTCAAGAGGAGTGAGGTGTATTTATGTAATTGTAAGTAGTTGTGTATTTGTCTATGTTGCTGGGGTGCTTAGAAGCCTTCAACTTTGATCTAGAGAGACTAGAATAGAGGTGAGGTTCAGGTTACACAGTGTAAGAGATGAGTTAGACTGAGTGAGAAGTATGATTGTGCTTAGAAGTATGTTTGCAATAAGAGTGAGTTTAAAAGAATTATCGTTTTATATTATAATATAAAAGAAGGATTGCATATGTTGTGTGATTTAAGAACAATAAGATAGAGAGTGACGCAGTTTAGGGAAGAGATTGTGATACAGAGGAGGTTTAAGCCTAATAAAGTTAATTGAGATCATATTGCATTTGAAAGACACAGACTAAAAACAAGAATATACGAGTTAAACATTTTTCTGAATAATCTCTGTGTGTTTGAAGTGTTTTTAAGTATGAACTATAGGCAGAGAGGGGACTGAAATTCCTGACATGTCGACAGTCTGGAAGAAGGTCTGCTTCAGGAGTGGTAAGAATCTGTCTATTTTAAGAACAAAAGTTTCACAGGACAGAAAGAAGCTAAAGAGTAAAGATATATTATAAGGTATTAAATAAATAGAAATATTATAAAGTAATGAATAAGATAAATGAAATAAGAAAATATTAATGATAGAATAAGATTTAATAAATAAAAAGTGTTAATAAAAATGCAACTGGAAGTTAGACTAATAAATATTAAGAAATTCAAAAATTGAAGCATAGAAATATCTACATATGGAGATTAATAGTTATATAGATCAGGAAATAAATTTACTAAATCAGTATGAATAAAAATAGATAAGTTGATGATTTGAGTAAATAAAGAATTAGAAGAGAAAACTTTAATAAATATGGATTAATTGAAGAGTTAATGATCAAATGTTTAAGGAAAATAAGTTTAAAGAAAAATTAATTAGGAAAATCTAAGAGACAAAAATGCTAATTTTTAAAAAGGGAAAAGAAGCATAGGAAAATGGAGAAAAAAGAAGTTCAAACATTGTTTAATAGAATTAAAAGAGAAGATGTTTAATATATATATATATATATATATATATATATATATATATATATATATATATATATATATATATTAAACAGATAAAATAAAAATTAGAAAAAAACAGTAACATTTAAAAGAAACTAAGATTTGGCTTTAAAAGATAAAATTATGTTTAAGTGCAATGAAAAATTGTTGTGGAGTAAGTTGACTGTTGTCATTTGTTTTAAAGTCAGCTACAGGCTGTCATCTGAGCCAACAGCTATTTGTAGTAAAAGCAGCGAGTCAGATGTAAAGCATAGACACTGAGGAGAAATGAAAGAACATAATAGTGAGTTCAAAAATTATATAGTTCATATTTTATGTACTTAAAAGGTAATTGAGAATTAAAAATTGCATTTCAGATAGGAAAAATGCTTAAAGTAAACAAACATGTAGAGGTAAAATAGTACTATGAACTTGAAGCTATTGCAGTAAGGATTTTGAACAGGTATATTAGACATTTGGCCACCATATAGTACTGTTGAATTAAAACAGGTATGGAAATGTTAGAGAAATTAAAATAGTGTAAGATGTAATGTAACTAGTGAGGAAAAACTAGAATAAGATTAGGAAAAATAAGTGAAGCACAATCTAAAGCCAAAAAAAATTAATTATAAGAACATTTAACAAATAGAAAATTAAGCATATTTACATATGATAAAAATGATTGAGAATTAGAAAAAATAAGTTGTTAAACAGCAAACAAAAATAGATAAATAAATTAATTAATTAAAAAAAATTGGATAAAAGGAGTCTTTATTTGATGAAGGAAAAAATGGGAAAAAAATAATTTATTAAGTCATGAGCTAAATTCTATATATATTAATTAAGAGGACGTATGGATGAACTTTGGGGGACTGTAGTCTCGTACCTACCAGACATCTCTGAGTATACTGGCAAATGGAAAGGTGTGTGAAAAAACACAAAGCAAAATGGCTGTGGACACTTTTGACATGAACTTTTTGCCCAGGATTTACTGAGGACTGAAAAAGCTACATTTGTTCAGAGACATTCAAAAGAGACACTAACAAGAGACTGATGAACTGATCAAAAAGAAAAAACTCTCCACCAGAACTTTACATCAGCTGAGTCAAAGAAAGAAGCCAGCCCAAAGAGAGAGGGGGAAACACTGTGCCCTGATATGAAGGAAGTTCAGGACAACATAGAAAAGACTGTTGCACCAATCTGGAGCTAGTTGTCTCAGGTTGCGAGGGGGGATAGCCTGACAGTCCATCTCAAAGTAGCTCCTAGTCCAAATTACGTTCAAGCATTACAGAAGGAAAATTAAGAACAAAAGTTTAGCTACCCATTCTTGTATCAAATCAGACTCCTGTCAATTTTAGAGAAATTATTATCATGCAAATTTGTAAATAAAAAAAAATAAAAAATAAAAAAAAGTGTTATAAGGTAATTTTAAGGTGAAACTTTAAATGATGAAATTATATATTATGATGAATGGTAAATAATTTGAGTTTAAGTTTCAGTAGGCTTAATAAAAGTTCCTTAAACATAGAAGGATAAATTACAATACAGGGTGGTGACTAAAGAAAAAGCTTTTTGATAAGGCAATACATAATTTGGAGAATAAATAAGAATGGAACTAAGTATTTAAGTTCAAATCAAGTAAAGGAAAATCTTAACATAATTGTATTGTGAATGGCCTAAATCAATATTGGATAGTGAAAACTGGAAAAATTCAAATCTAGAAAAATGATTTATAGTTAAAGGAAAGATTGAAATAACAATTTGAAACTAGAACCTAAAGTTCGTTGACGAACTTTGATGTTGGCTTGAGAAAGCCAACGTGACTGCGCCGGGGACTCAAAGGCAGTTGGCAGGAAGCACAGCGGTTGAGAAGTGGTTGCTAGGCGGTTGCTAAGATGTTGCTAAGGCATTCCTAGGTAGTTGCTAAGGTGTTCTGAGTGGTTTCTAGGCTGTTGCTAGGGTCCACTGGACTGTTAATCGGAAGGCCTCATTTACATTTTTGATCAAATCGAGAGAGAGAGAGGACTGATTTGTTCAGGTTGTTTAATGCAGATCACTATAGTATAGTTAGTATTTATAGTATATATTATAATCTGAACAAAATTACATTATAATAAATATCATATAAAGAAAAATATTAAATTAAAACACTAATGAAACAATAGCACATACATTTAGTTAATTTGTCTATTATTTAATCAATCTTATCAGTTTTGCAGTTAATATAGAGTACAGTCAATTTACAGTAATTTGCAGCGTTATATATATAGTTATAGTTATATATACAGTTTACAGGAAGAAAATCGCATTAAATACAATATTATAGGACGTCTTCATCACGTGGTTAATTCTGACCAATGACGTTGTTCCACCCCACTGGCCACTAACACAATGTTATAATCGTAATATTTAGTTGTCATCACCTGGGTGATTTAATTTTTTTTTTGGTACAGCATAGGCCAAAAGCTTGGCTTTCATTGTCATTTTCACAAGTAAGGAGAAGGCTTTTTTGCGGTACAGAATATTCTGTTTTGAAAGAAATATCTGAAGTAAACTTATGTTTTTGCCAACATAAAAGGGGGATAAAAAATAATTTTTATAACACTAACCATAAATGTGTGTATGTGTGTGTGTATGTGTATATATATATATATATATACATACAGTTGAAGTCAGAATTATTAACCCCCATTTGATTTTTTTTTTCCTTTTTTAAATATTTCCCAAATGATGTTTTCCCAAATGATGACACTTTATTTTTACTGTTTGTAAATAATTGTTGTTAACATTTTTGCTTTAAAACATTATAATACTGTTTTTGCACAATAAATAAAATGTGATTTAAAAAGTGCAAACATTGTCTTTGTTAGAATTTACACGTGATTACAACGGTATAAAGACGTTCAGGTCCGACCGGACCGAATGGAAAGAAATTGTAGGTTTTGAAGATGGATTATTAGTTTTGTGGCAAGGACATAGCTGTTTTTAGAGGGTTAAAATACAGATTAAAAATAAAGTTAGAATGATTTTATATTAAATATGTTTATTGTATAATATACGTGAATGTTCGCATGGCTTTCATTTTCATTATCACAAGTAGAGGAGAAGGCTTTTTCACAGCACAGAATATTCTGTTTTGAAAGAAATATCTGAAGTAAAGTTATGTTTCTGCCAACATCAGAGGCATGCATTTTAAAACTCACAGGGTAGCAGACAGAAATGCATGCGGGTCGATTCCGACGCGGATGATTCTGCATCCAGATCAGTTTTATTACGCTTTATGGAGTTCACTGCGAGCATAATATGAAGTGCCTCTTAAAGGGCCATTGCTAAATTACAAAGGGCTCAAAAATAGTCTTCTGGCGCCATCTCGTGGACACTCTGACACGCTTTGAGTCTGAATTTTACAAATTTAATATAAAAAAAATATTTATAGGAAAACTGTTATTTATAATTACACCAAATAAATATGATAATTATCAGTAATTTCAAACACATCTTTTGGCCAAATTTGAGGATTGTATACTTTTTTATATGCCCCAAATACTCGATACAATTTTTTAATTAAAACATTTTTTATTCAAAAACTACAAATCTTATCGGCATGAGGACATACAGCAACCATCTCATGAGCAGTAGGCAGCTTTTGACCAAATTTGGGGCTTGTAGCATCTAAGCCCTGGGAGGAGAAGCGATTGCTTTTTTAAGTCAGAAGCCGGAATAATAATAAGAATAACTAGAACCTAAAGTTCGTTGACGAACTTTGATGTTGGCTTGAGAAAGCCAACGTGACTGCGCCGGGGACTCAAAGGCAGTTGGCAGGAAGCACAGCGGTTGAGAAGTGGTTGCTAGGCGGTTGCTAAGGTGTAGCTAAGGCATTCCTAGGTAGTTGCTAGGGTGTTCTGAGTGGTTTCTAGGCTGTTGCTAGGGTCCACTGGACTGTTAATCGGAAGGCCTCATTTACATTTTTGATCAAATCGAGAGAGAGAGAGAGAGAGAGAGAGAGAGAGAGAGAGAGAGAGAGAGGACTGATTTGTTCAGGTTGTTTAATGCAGATCACTATAGTATAGTTAGTATT